>NC_064619.1:115210351-115527698 GCF_023898315.1 Schistocerca nitens | reverse complement strand
TATACGTCGCGACTGCCATATGACAGGGCCTGTCTCTCGATGTCGATTTGTATTTGGTGTCTCTTAAGTGTCGATCTGCAGTGGGCCGCTGTTGGCCGAGAGACGTGCAGTCGCCTTACATGAAGCCCCATGGGCAACGCCAGTGCCACTGTGGACAACAGCATACTGTAGCCAGAGAGAGGAGCCGAAAGGCGCATTTCGCAGTCGAGCCACGCTATCCCACAAGCTGTGCACTAGGACAGGATTGTGCAGACCGCAAACTTCTGGTGGCCCGACGCTCGTCGTCGATCGTAAGGGCGAAACAGTCAAGAGATTTGGAAAACGGCAATGTGGACACCCCCTGCAGCAGCTGGGTGCCAAATCCGATATCTGGTCGAGGGCTGCAAGATTCAGTATGATGAAGTGACAATTCGGGGATAGCTCACAAACGCTAAGCTGCCGCCTTCTTAGCTCAGTGGTAGAGCACTGGTCTCGTAAACCAGGGGTCGTGAGTTCGAACCTCACAGAAGGCATTCATTTTTTTAACCTTCCTGCAAGGAGCGGAGCTATCTCGAGCAGCATCTAACACATGGCAGTACACTGAATGAAAGGGATGTTCTACAGCCTATGAAAAGTATTCTACTGGCCTCAGAGGTTTTCTGAATGCATAGGCACAACAGTGGTTTGTATGCATTTTGTAGTATAATGTCATGCTTGGCGATGTCATTCGTGTACGAGCCTCGCTACAGTGTGCATGCACGTTATCCATGTGAAGAGGCGCAAGCAGATGCTACCATTCTGCGAGATTCCTGCAGAAGGTATACGAATTGCGTTGATATACAGAGCACAAGTGAGCCAAATTCAAGGCCTC
This sequence comes from Schistocerca nitens, assembly GCF_023898315.1. Lineage (NCBI taxonomy): Eukaryota > Metazoa > Arthropoda > Insecta > Orthoptera > Acrididae > Schistocerca > Schistocerca nitens. Next base: position 115,526,848 of record NC_064619.1, on the reverse strand, counting down.
CGTGGCGCAATCGGCTAGCGCGTTCGGCTGTTAACCGAAAGGTTGGTGGTTCGAGCCCACCCGGGGGCGAAATCGTTTTAACCGGCACCGAGGTGAGGACATACGTCAACTTTGTTAGAGATACACAGCTAGCGTGACAATTTGGCTGTGTTTGAGTGATGCCACAGAGCCTTATACACATTCAGCCAAGTGACACTGTAGGTAAAAACATGGCCCTACACAGACGTTCTACTCTTTTCCTATTTATTCGTCATGTGTGCACTGCAGTAGAGCGACGCCCACTACAAAAGACGTATTCTTTACATTCAATTTCAGCGTATACGTCGCGACTGCCATATGACAGGGCCTGTCTCTCGATGTCGATTTGTATTTGGTGTCTCTTAAGTGTCGATCTGCAGTGGGCCGCTGTTGGCCGAGAGACGTGCAGTCGCCTTACATGAAGCCCCATGGGCAACGCCAGTGCCACTGTGGACAACAGCATACTGTAGCCAGAGAGAGGAGCCGAAAGGCGCATTTCGCAGTCGAGCCACGCTATCCCACAAGCTGTGCACTAGGACAGGATTGTGCAGACCGCAAACTTCTGGTGGCCCGACGCTCGTCGTCGATCGTAAGGGCGAAACAGTCAAGAGATTTGGAAAACGGCAATGTGGACACCCCCTGCAGCAGCTGTGTGCCAAATCCGATATCTGGTCGAGGGCTGCAAGATTCAGTATGATGAAGTGACAATTCGGGGATAGCTCACAAACGCTAAGCTGCCGCCTTCTTAGCTCAGTGGTAGAGCACTGGTCTCGTAAACCAGGGGTCGTGAGTTCGAACCTCACAGAAGGCATTCATTTTTTTAACCTTCCTGCAAGGAGCGGAGCTATCTCGAGCAGCATCTAACACATGGCAGTACACTGAATGAAAGGGATGTTCTACAGCCTATGAAAAGTATTCTACTGGCCTCAGAGGTTTTCTGAATGCATAGGCACAACAGTGGTTTGTATGCATTTTGTAGTATAATGTCATGCTTGGCGATGTCATTCGTGTACGAGCCTCGCTACAGTGTGCATGCACGTTATCCATGTGAAGAGGCGCAAGCAGATGCTACCATTCTGCGAGATTCCTGCAGAAGGTATACGAATTGCGTTGATATACAGAGCACAAGTGAGCCAAATTCAAGGCCTCCGTGGCGCAATCGGCTAGCGCGTTCGGCTGTTAACCGAAAGGTTGGTGGTTCGAGCCACCCGGGGGCGAAATCGTTTTAACCGGCACCGAGGTGAGGACATACGTCAACTTTGTTAGAGATACACAGCTAGCGTGACAATTTGGCTGTGTTTGAGTGATGCCACAGAGCCTTATACACATTCAGCCAAGTGACACTGTAGGTAAAAACATGGCCCTACACAGACGTTCTACTCTTTTCCTATTTATTCGTCATGTGTGCACTGCAGTAGAGCGACGCCCACTACAAAAGACGTATTCTTTACATTCAATTTCAGCGTATACGTCGCGACTGCCATATGACAGGGCCTGTCTCTCGATGTCGATTTGTATTTGGTGTCTCTTAAGTGTCGATCTGCAGTGGGCCGCTGTTGGCCGAGAGACGTGCAGTCGCCTTACATGAAGCCCCATGGGCAACGCCAGTGCCACTGTGGACAACAGCATACTGTAGCCAGAGAGAGGAGCCGAAAGGCGCATTTCGCAGTCGAGCCACGCTATCCCACAAGCTGTGCACTAGGACAGGATTGTGCAGACCGCAAACTTCTGGTGGCCCGACGCTCGTCGTCGATCGTAAGGGCGAAACAGTCAAGAGATTTGGAAAACGGCAATGTGGACACCCCCTGCAGCAGCTGTGTGCCAAATCCGATATCTGGTCGAGGGCTGCAAGATTCAGTATGATGAAGTGACAATTCGGGGATAGCTCACAAACGCTAAGCTGCCGCCTTCTTAGCTCAGTGGTAGAGCACTGGTCTCGTAAACCAGGGGTCGTGAGTTCGAACCTCACAGAAGGCATTCATTTTTTAACCTTCCTGCAAGGAGCGGAGCTATCTCGAGCAGCATCTAACACATGGCAGTACACTGAATGAAAGGGATGTTCTACAGCCTATGAAAAGTATTCTACTGGCCTCAGAGGTTTTCTGAATGCATAGGCACAACAGTGGTTTGTATGCATTTTGTAGTATAATGTCATGCTTGGCGATGTCATTCGTGTACGAGCCTCGCTACAGTGTGCATGCACGTTATCCATGTGAAGAGGCGCAAGCAGATGCTACCATTCTGCGAGATTCCTGCAGAAGGTATACGAATTGCGTTGATATACAGAGCACAAGTGAGCCAAATTCAAGGCCTCCGTGGCGCAATCGGCTAGCGCGTTCGGCTGTTAACCGAAAGGTTGGTGGTTCGAGCCCACCCGGGGGCGAAATCGTTTTAACCGGCACCGAGGTGAGGACATACGTCAACTTTGTTAGAGATACACAGCTAGCGTGACAATTTGGCTGTGTTTGAGTGATGCCACAGAGCCTTATACACATTCAGCCAAGTGACACTGTAGGTAAAAACATGGCCCTACACAGACGTTCTACTCTTTTCCTATTTATTCGTCATGTGTGCACTGCAGTAGAGCGACGCCCACTACAAAAGACGTATTCTTTACATTCAATTTCAGCGTATACGTCGCGACTGCCATATGACAGGGCCTGTCTCTCGATGTCGATTTGTATTTGGTGTCTCTTAAGTGTCGATCTGCAGTGGGCCGCTGTTGGCCGAGAGACGTGCAGTCGCCTTACATGAAGCCCCATGGGCAACGCCAGTGCCACTGTGGACAACAGCATACTGTAGCCAGAGAGAGGAGCCGAAAGGCGCATTTCGCAGTCGAGCCACGCTATCCCACAAGCTGTGCACTAGGACAGGATTGTGCAGACCGCAAACTTCTGGTGGCCCGACGCTCGTCGTCGATCGTAAGGGCGAAACAGTCAAGAGATTTGGAAAACGGCAATGTGGACACCCCCTGCAGCAGCTGTGTGCCAAATCCGATATCTGGTCGAGGGCTGCAAGATTCAGTATGATGAAGTGACAATTCGGGGATAGCTCACAAACGCTAAGCTGCCGCCTTCTTAGCTCAGTGGTAGAGCACTGGTCTCGTAAACCAGGGGTCGTGAGTTCGAACCTCACAGAAGGCATTCATTTTTTTAACCTTCCTGCAAGGAGCGGAGCTATCTCGAGCAGCATCTAACACATGGCAGTACACTGAATGAAAGGGATGTTCTACAGCCTATGAAAAGTATTCTACTGGCCTCAGAGGTTTTCTGAATGCATAGGCACAACAGTGGTTTGTATGCATTTTGTAGTATAATGTCATGCTTGGCGATGTCATTCGTGTACGAGCCTCGCTACAGTGTGCATGCACGTTATCCATGTGAAGAGGCGCAAGCAGATGCTACCATTCTGCGAGATTCCTGCAGAAGGTATACGAATTGCGTTGATATACAGAGCACAAGTGAGCCAAATTCAAGGCCTCCGTGGCGCAATCGGCTAGCGCGTTCGGCTGTTAACCGAAAGGTTGGTGGTTCGAGCCCACCCGGGGGCGAAATCGTTTTAACCGGCACCGAGGTGAGGACATACGTCAACTTTGTTAGAGATACACAGCTAGCGTGACAATTTGGCTGTGTTTGAGTGATGCCACAGAGCCTTATACACATTCAGCCAAGTGACACTGTAGGTAAAAACATGGCCCTACACAGACGTTCTACTCTTTTCCTATTTATTCGTCATGTGTGCACTGCAGTAGAGCGACGCCCACTACAAAAGACGTATTCTTTACATTCAATTTCAGCGTATACGTCGCGACTGCCATATGACAGGGCCTGTCTCTCGATGTCGATTTGTATTTGGTGTCTCTTAAGTGTCGATCTGCAGTGGGCCGCTGTTGGCCGAGAGACGTGCAGTCGCCTTACATGAAGCCCCATGGGCAACGCCAGTGCCACTGTGGACAACAGCATACTGTAGCCAGAGAGAGGAGCCGAAAGGCGCATTTCGCAGTCGAGCCACGCTATCCCACAAGCTGTGCACTAGGACAGGATTGTGCAGACCGCAAACTTCTGGTGGCCCGACGCTCGTCGTCGATCGTAAGGGCGAAACAGTCAAGAGATTTGGAAAACGGCAATGTGGACACCCCCTGCAGCAGCTGTGTGCCAAATCCGATATCTGGTCGAGGGCTGCAAGATTCAGTATGATGAAGTGACAATTCGGGGATAGCTCACAAACGCTAAGCTGCCGCCTTCTTAGCTCAGTGGTAGAGCACTGGTCTCGTAAACCAGGGGTCGTGAGTTCGAACCTCACAGAAGGCATTCATTTTTTTAACCTTCCTGCAAGGAGCGGAGCTATCTCGAGCAGCATCTAACACATGGCAGTACACTGAATGAAAGGGATGTTCTACAGCCTATGAAAAGTATTCTACTGGCCTCAGAGGTTTTCTGAATGCATAGGCACAACAGTGGTTTGTATGCATTTTGTAGTATAATGTCATGCTTGGCGATGTCATTCGTGTACGAGCCTCGCTACAGTGTGCATGCACGTTATCCATGTGAAGAGGCGCAAGCAGATGCTACCATTCTGCGAGATTCCTGCAGAAGGTATACGAATTGCGTTGATATACAGAGCACAAGTGAGCCAAATTCAAGGCCTCCGTGGCGCAATCGGCTAGCGCGTTCGGCTGTTAACCGAAAGGTTGGTGGTTCGAGCCCACCCGGGGGCGAAATCGTTTTAACCGGCACCGAGGTGAGGACATACGTCAACTTTGTTAGAGATACACAGCTAGCGTGACAATTTGGCTGTGTTTGAGTGATGCCACAGAGCCTTATACACATTCAGCCAAGTGACACTGTAGGTAAAAACATGGCCCTACACAGACGTTCTACTCTTTTCCTATTTATTCGTCATGTGTGCACTGCAGTAGAGCGACGCCCACTACAAAAGACGTATTCTTTACATTCAATTTCAGCGTATACGTCGCGACTGCCATATGACAGGGCCTGTCTCTCGATGTCGATTTGTATTTGGTGTCTCTTAAGTGTCGATCTGCAGTGGGCCGCTGTTGGCCGAGAGACGTGCAGTCGCCTTACATGAAGCCCCATGGGCAACGCCAGTGCCACTGTGGACAACAGCATACTGTAGCCAGAGAGAGGAGCCGAAAGGCGCATTTCGCAGTCGAGCCACGCTATCCCACAAGCTGTGCACTAGGACAGGATTGTGCAGACCGCAAACTTCTGGTGGCCCGACGCTCGTCGTCGATCGTAAGGGCGAAACAGTCAAGAGATTTGGAAAACGGCAATGTGGACACCCCCTGCAGCAGCTGGGTGCCAAATCCGATATCTGGTCGAGGGCTGCAAGATTCAGTATGATGAAGTGACAATTCGGGGATAGCTCACAAACGCTAAGCTGCCGCCTTCTTAGCTCAGTGGTAGAGCACTGGTCTCGTAAACCAGGGGTCGTGAGTTCGAACCTCACAGAAGGCATTCATTTTTTTAACCTTCCTGCAAGGAGCGGAGCTATCTCGAGCAGCATCTAACACATGGCAGTACACTGAATGAAAGGGATGTTCTACAGCCTATGAAAAGTATTCTACTGGCCTCAGAGGTTTTCTGAATGCATAGGCACAACAGTGGTTTGTATGCATTTTGTAGTATAATGTCATGCTTGGCGATGTCATTCGTGTACGAGCCTCGCTACAGTGTGCATGCACGTTATCCATGTGAAGAGGCGCAAGCAGATGCTACCATTCTGCGAGATTCCTGCAGAAGGTATACGAATTGCGTTGATATACAGAGCACAAGTGAGCCAAATTCAAGGCCTCCGTGGCGCAATCGGCTAGCGCGTTCGGCTGTTAACCGAAAGGTTGGTGGTTCGAGCCCACCCGGGGGCGAAATCGTTTTAACCGGCACCGAGGTGAGGACATACGTCAACTTTGTTAGAGATACACAGCTAGCGTGACAATTTGGCTGTGTTTGAGTGATGCCACAGAGCCTTATACACATTCAGCCAAGTGACACTGTAGGTAAAAACATGGCCCTACACAGACGTTCTACTCTTTTCCTATTTATTCGTCATGTGTGCACTGCAGTAGAGCGACGCCCACTACAAAAGACGTATTCTTTACATTCAATTTCAGCGTATACGTCGCGACTGCCATATGACAGGGCCTGTCTCTCGATGTCGATTTGTATTTGGTGTCTCTTAAGTGTCGATCTGCAGTGGGCCGCTGTTGGCCGAGAGACGTGCAGTCGCCTTACATGAAGCCCCATGGGCAACGCCAGTGCCACTGTGGACAACAGCATACTGTAGCCAGAGAGAGGAGCCGAAAGGCGCATTTCGCAGTCGAGCCACGCTATCCCACAAGCTGTGCACTAGGACAGGATTGTGCAGACCGCAAACTTCTGGTGGCCCGACGCTCGTCGTCGATCGTAAGGGCGAAACAGTCAAGAGATTTGGAAAACGGCAATGTGGACACCCCCTGCAGCAGCTGGGTGCCAAATCCGATATCTGGTCGAGGGCTGCAAGATTCAGTATGATGAAGTGACAATTCGGGGATAGCTCACAAACGCTAAGCTGCCGCCTTCTTAGCTCAGTGGTAGAGCACTGGTCTCGTAAACCAGGGGTCGTGAGTTCGAACCTCACAGAAGGCATTCATTTTTTTAACCTTCCTGCAAGGAGCGGAGCTATCTCGAGCAGCATCTAACACATGGCAGTACACTGAATGAAAGGGATGTTCTACAGCCTATGAAAAGTATTCTACTGGCCTCAGAGGTTTTCTGAATGCATAGGCACAACAGTGGTTTGTATGCATTTTGTAGTATAATGTCATGCTTGGCGATGTCATTCGTGTACGAGCCTCGCTACAGTGTGCATGCACGTTATCCATGTGAAGAGGCGCAAGCAGATGCTACCATTCTGCGAGATTCCTGCAGAAGGTATACGAATTGCGTTGATATACAGAGCACAAGTGAGCCAAATTCAAGGCCTCCGTGGCGCAATCGGCTAGCGCGTTCGGCTGTTAACCGAAAGGTTGGTGGTTCGAGCCCACCCGGGGGCGAAATCGTTTTAACCGGCACCGAGGTGAGGACATACGTCAACTTTGTTAGAGATACACAGCTAGCGTGACAATTTGGCTGTGTTTGAGTGATGCCACAGAGCCTTATACACATTCAGCCAAGTGACACTGTAGGTAAAAACATGGCCCTACACAGACGTTCTACTCTTTTCCTATTTATTCGTCATGTGTGCACTGCAGTAGAGCGACGCCCACTACAAAAGACGTATTCTTTACATTCAATTTCAGCGTATACGTCGCGACTGCCATATGACAGGGCCTGTCTCTCGATGTCGATTTGTATTTGGTGTCTCTTAAGTGTCGATCTGCAGTGGGCCGCTGTTGGCCGAGAGACGTGCAGTCGCCTTACATGAAGCCCCATGGGCAACGCCAGTGCCACTGTGGACAACAGCATACTGTAGCCAGAGAGAGGAGCCGAAAGGCGCATTTCGCAGTCGAGCCACGCTATCCCACAAGCTGTGCACTAGGACAGGATTGTGCAGACCGCAAACTTCTGGTGGCCCGACGCTCGTCGTCGATCGTAAGGGCGAAACAGTCAAGAGATTTGGAAAACGGCAATGTGGACACCCCCTGCAGCAGCTGTGTGCCAAATCCGATATCTGGTCGAGGGCTGCAAGATTCAGTATGATGAAGTGACAATTCGGGGATAGCTCACAAACGCTAAGCTGCCGCCTTCTTAGCTCAGTGGTAGAGCACTGGTCTCGTAAACCAGGGGTCGTGAGTTCGAACCTCACAGAAGGCATTCATTTTTTTAACCTTCCTGCAAGGAGCGGAGCTATCTCGAGCAGCATCTAACACATGGCAGTACACTGAATGAAAGGGATGTTCTACAGCCTATGAAAAGTATTCTACTGGCCTCAGAGGTTTTCTGAATGCATAGGCACAACAGTGGTTTGTATGCATTTTGTAGTATAATGTCATGCTTGGCGATGTCATTCGTGTACGAGCCTCGCTACAGTGTGCATGCACGTTATCCATGTGAAGAGGCGCAAGCAGATGCTACCATTCTGCGAGATTCCTGCAGAAGGTATACGAATTGCGTTGATATACAGAGCACAAGTGAGCCAAATTCAAGGCCTCCGTGGCGCAATCGGCTAGCGCGTTCGGCTGTTAACCGAAAGGTTGGTGGTTCGAGCCCACCCGGGGGCGAAATCGTTTTAACCGGCACCGAGGTGAGGACATACGTCAACTTTGTTAGAGATACACAGCTAGCGTGACAATTTGGCTGTGTTTGAGTGATGCCACAGAGCCTTATACACATTCAGCCAAGTGACACTGTAGGTAAAAACATGGCCCTACACAGACGTTCTACTCTTTTCCTATTTATTCGTCATGTGTGCACTGCAGTAGAGCGACGCCCACTACAAAAGACGTATTCTTTACATTCAATTTCAGCGTATACGTCGCGACTGCCATATGACAGGGCCTGTCTCTCGATGTCGATTTGTATTTGGTGTCTCTTAAGTGTCGATCTGCAGTGGGCCGCTGTTGGCCGAGAGACGTGCAGTCGCCTTACATGAAGCCCCATGGGCAACGCCAGTGCCACTGTGGACAACAGCATACTGTAGCCAGAGAGAGGAGCCGAAAGGCGCATTTCGCAGTCGAGCCACGCTATCCCACAAGCTGTGCACTAGGACAGGATTGTGCAGACCGCAAACTTCTGGTGGCCCGACGCTCGTCGTCGATCGTAAGGGCGAAACAGTCAAGAGATTTGGAAAACGGCAATGTGGACACCCCCTGCAGCAGCTGGGTGCCAAATCCGATATCTGGTCGAGGGCTGCAAGATTCAGTATGATGAAGTGACAATTCGGGGATAGCTCACAAACGCTAAGCTGCCGCCTTCTTAGCTCAGTGGTAGAGCACTGGTCTCGTAAACCAGGGGTCGTGAGTTCGAACCTCACAGAAGGCATTCATTTTTTTAACCTTCCTGCAAGGAGCGGAGCTATCTCGAGCAGCATCTAACACATGGCAGTACACTGAATGAAAGGGATGTTCTACAGCCTATGAAAAGTATTCTACTGGCCTCAGAGGTTTTCTGAATGCATAGGCACAACAGTGGTTTGTATGCATTTTGTAGTATAATGTCATGCTTGGCGATGTCATTCGTGTACGAGCCTCGCTACAGTGTGCATGCACGTTATCCATGTGAAGAGGCGCAAGCAGATGCTACCATTCTGCGAGATTCCTGCAGAAGGTATACGAATTGCGTTGATATACAGAGCACAAGTGAGCCAAATTCAAGGCCTCCGTGGCGCAATCGGCTAGCGCGTTCGGCTGTTAACCGAAAGGTTGGTGGTTCGAGCCCACCCGGGGGCGAAATCGTTTTAACCGGCACCGAGGTGAGGACATACGTCAACTTTGTTAGAGATACACAGCTAGCGTGACAATTTGGCTGTGTTTGAGTGATGCCACAGAGCCTTATACACATTCAGCCAAGTGACACTGTAGGTAAAAACATGGCCCTACACAGACGTTCTACTCTTTTCCTATTTATTCGTCATGTGTGCACTGCAGTAGAGCGACGCCCACTACAAAAGACGTATTCTTTACATTCAATTTCAGCGTATACGTCGCGACTGCCATATGACAGGGCCTGTCTCTCGATGTCGATTTGTATTTGGTGTCTCTTAAGTGTCGATCTGCAGTGGGCCGCTGTTGGCCGAGAGACGTGCAGTCGCCTTACATGAAGCCCCATGGGCAACGCCAGTGCCACTGTGGACAACAGCATACTGTAGCCAGAGAGAGGAGCCGAAAGGCGCATTTCGCAGTCGAGCCACGCTATCCCACAAGCTGTGCACTAGGACAGGATTGTGCAGACCGCAAACTTCTGGTGGCCCGACGCTCGTCGTCGATCGTAAGGGCGAAACAGTCAAGAGATTTGGAAAACGGCAATGTGGACACCCCCTGCAGCAGCTGTGTGCCAAATCCGATATCTGGTCGAGGGCTGCAAGATTCAGTATGATGAAGTGACAATTCGGGGATAGCTCACAAACGCTAAGCTGCCGCCTTCTTAGCTCAGTGGTAGAGCACTGGTCTCGTAAACCAGGGGTCGTGAGTTCGAACCTCACAGAAGGCATTCATTTTTTTAACCTTCCTGCAAGGAGCGGAGCTATCTCGAGCAGCATCTAACACATGGCAGTACACTGAATGAAAGGGATGTTCTACAGCCTATGAAAAGTATTCTACTGGCCTCAGAGGTTTTCTGAATGCATAGGCACAACAGTGGTTTGTATGCATTTTGTAGTATAATGTCATGCTTGGCGATGTCATTCGTGTACGAGCCTCGCTACAGTGTGCATGCACGTTATCCATGTGAAGAGGCGCAAGCAGATGCTACCATTCTGCGAGATTCCTGCAGAAGGTATACGAATTGCGTTGATATACAGAGCACAAGTAAGCCAAATTCAAGGCCTCCGTGGCGCAATCGGCTAGCGCGTTCGGCTGTTAACCGAAAGGTTGGTGGTTCGAGCCCACCCGGGGGCGAAATCGTTTTAACCGGCACCGAGGTGAGGACATACGTCAACTTTGTTAGAGATACACAGCTAGCGTGACAATTTGGCTGTGTTTGAGTGATGCCACAGAGCCTTATACACATTCAGCCAAGTGACACTGTAGGTAAAAACATGGCCCTACACAGACGTTCTACTCTTTTCCTATTTATTCGTCATGTGTGCACTGCAGTAGAGCGACGCCCACTACAAAAGACGTATTCTTTACATTCAATTTCAGCGTATACGTCGCGACTGCCATATGACAGGGCCTGTCTCTCGATGTCGATTTGTATTTGGTGTCTCTTAAGTGTCGATCTGCAGTGGGCCGCTGTTGGCCGAGAGACGTGCAGTCGCCTTACATGAAGCCCCATGGGCAACGCCAGTGCCACTGTGGACAACAGCATACTGTAGCCAGAGAGAGGAGCCGAAAGGCGCATTTCGCAGTCGAGCCACGCTATCCCACAAGCTGTGCACTAGGACAGGATTGTGCAGACCGCAAACTTCTGGTGGCCCGACGCTCGTCGTCGATCGTAAGGGCGAAACAGTCAAGAGATTTGGAAAACGGCAATGTGGACACCCCCTGCAGCAGCTGGGTGCCAAATCCGATATCTGGTCGAGGGCTGCAAGATTCAGTATGATGAAGTGACAATTCGGGGATAGCTCACAAACGCTAAGCTGCCGCCTTCTTAGCTCAGTGGTAGAGCACTGGTCTCGTAAACCAGGGGTCGTGAGTTCGAACCTCACAGAAGGCATTCATTTTTTTAACCTTCCTGCAAGGAGCGGAGCTATCTCGAGCAGCATCTAACACATGGCAGTACACTGAATGAAAGGGATGTTCTACAGCCTATGAAAAGTATTCTACTGGCCTCAGAGGTTTTCTGAATGCATAGGCACAACAGTGGTTTGTATGCATTTTGTAGTATAATGTCATGCTTGGCGATGTCATTCGTGTACGAGCCTCGCTACAGTGTGCATGCACGTTATCCATGTGAAGAGGCGCAAGCAGATGCTACCATTCTGCGAGATTCCTGCAGAAGGTATACGAATTGCGTTGATATACAGAGCACAAGTGAGCCAAATTCAAGGCCTCCGTGGCGCAATCGGCTAGCGCGTTCGGCTGTTAACCGAAAGGTTGGTGGTTCGAGCCCACCCGGGGGCGAAATCGTTTTAACCGGCACCGAGGTGAGGACATACGTCAACTTTGTTAGAGATACACAGCTAGCGTGACAATTTGGCTGTGTTTGAGTGATGCCACAGAGCCTTATACACATTCAGCCAAGTGACACTGTAGGTAAAAACATGGCCCTACACAGACGTTCTACTCTTTTCCTATTTATTCGTCATGTGTGCACTGCAGTAGAGCGACGCCCACTACAAAAGACGTATTCTTTACATTCAATTTCAGCGTATACGTCGCGACTGCCATATGACAGGGCCTGTCTCTCGATGTCGATTTGTATTTGGTGTCTCTTAAGTGTCGATCTGCAGTGGGCCGCTGTTGGCCGAGAGACGTGCAGTCGCCTTACATGAAGCCCCATGGGCAACGCCAGTGCCACTGTGGACAACAGCATACTGTAGCCAGAGAGAGGAGCCGAAAGGCGCATTTCGCAGTCGAGCCACGCTATCCCACAAGCTGTGCACTAGGACAGGATTGTGCAGACCGCAAACTTCTGGTGGCCCGACGCTCGTCGTCGATCGTAAGGGCGAAACAGTCAAGAGATTTGGAAAACGGCAATGTGGACACCCCCTGCAGCAGCTGGGTGCCAAATCCGATATCTGGTCGAGGGCTGCAAGATTCAGTATGATGAAGTGACAATTCGGGGATAGCTCACAAACGCTAAGCTGCCGCCTTCTTAGCTCAGTGGTAGAGCACTGGTCTCGTAAACCAGGGGTCGTGAGTTCGAACCTCACAGAAGGCATTCATTTTTTTAACCTTCCTGCAAGGAGCGGAGCTATCTCGAGCAGCATCTAACACATGGCAGTACACTGAATGAAAGGGATGTTCTACAGCCTATGAAAAGTATTCTACTGGCCTCAGAGGTTTTCTGAATGCATAGGCACAACAGTGGTTTGTATGCATTTTGTAGTATAATGTCATGCTTGGCGATGTCATTCGTGTACGAGCCTCGCTACAGTGTGCATGCACGTTATCCATGTGAAGAGGCGCAAGCAGATGCTACCATTCTGCGAGATTCCTGCAGAAGGTATACGAATTGCGTTGATATACAGAGCACAAGTGAGCCAAATTCAAGGCCTCCGTGGCGCAATCGGCTAGCGCGTTCGGCTGTTAACCGAAAGGTTGGTGGTTCGAGCCCACCCGGGGGCGAAATCGTTTTAACCGGCACCGAGGTGAGGACATACGTCAACTTTGTTAGAGATACACAGCTAGCGTGACAATTTGGCTGTGTTTGAGTGATGCCACAGAGCCTTATACACATTCAGCCAAGTGACACTGTAGGTAAAAACATGGCCCTACACAGACGTTCTACTCTTTTCCTATTTATTCGTCATGTGTGCACTGCAGTAGAGCGACGCCCACTACAAAAGACGTATTCTTTACATTCAATTTCAGCGTATACGTCGCGACTGCCATATGACAGGGCCTGTCTCTCGATGTCGATTTGTATTTGGTGTCTCTTAAGTGTCGATCTGCAGTGGGCCGCTGTTGGCCGAGAGACGTGCAGTCGCCTTACATGAAGCCCCATGGGCAACGCCAGTGCCACTGTGGACAACAGCATACTGTAGCCAGAGAGAGGAGCCGAAAGGCGCATTTCGCAGTCGAGCCACGCTATCCCACAAGCTGTGCACTAGGACAGGATTGTGCAGACCGCAAACTTCTGGTGGCCCGACGCTCGTCGTCGATCGTAAGGGCGAAACAGTCAAGAGATTTGGAAAACGGCAATGTGGACACCCCCTGCAGCAGCTGGGTGCCAAATCCGATATCTGGTCGAGGGCTGCAAGATTCAGTATGATGAAGTGACAATTCGGGGATAGCTCACAAACGCTAAGCTGCCGCCTTCTTAGCTCAGTGGTAGAGCACTGGTCTCGTAAACCAGGGGTCGTGAGTTCGAACCTCACAGAAGGCATTCATTTTTTTAACCTTCCTGCAAGGAGCGGAGCTATCTCGAGCAGCATCTAACACATGGCAGTACACTGAATGAAAGGGATGTTCTACAGCCTATGAAAAGTATTCTACTGGCCTCAGAGGTTTTCTGAATGCATAGGCACAACAGTGGTTTGTATGCATTTTGTAGTATAATGTCATGCTTGGCGATGTCATTCGTGTACGAGCCTCGCTACAGTGTGCATGCACGTTATCCATGTGAAGAGGCGCAAGCAGATGCTACCATTCTGCGAGATTCCTGCAGAAGGTATACGAATTGCGTTGATATACAGAGCACAAGTGAGCCAAATTCAAGGCCTCCGTGGCGCAATCGGCTAGCGCGTTCGGCTGTTAACCGAAAGGTTGGTGGTTCGAGCCCACCCGGGGGCGAAATCGTTTTAACCGGCACCGAGGTGAGGACATACGTCAACTTTGTTACAGATACACAGCTAGCGTGACAATTTGGCTGTGTTTGAGTGATGCCACAGAGCCTTATACACATTCAGCCAAGTGACACTGTAGGTAAAAACATGGCCCTACACAGACGTTCTACTCTTTTCCTATTTATTCGTCATGTGTGCACTGCAGTAGAGCGACGCCCACTACAAAAGACGTATTCTTTACATTCAATTTCAGCGTATACGTCGCGACTGCCATATGACAGGGCCTGTCTCTCGATGTCGATTTGTATTTGGTGTCTCTTAAGTGTCGATCTGCAGTGGGCCGCTGTTGGCCGAGAGACGTGCAGTCGCCTTACATGAAGCCCCATGGGCAACGCCAGTGCCACTGTGGACAACAGCATACTGTAGCCAGAGAGAGGAGCCGAAAGGCGCATTTCGCAGTCGAGCCACGCTATCCCACAAGCTGTGCACTAGGACAGGATTGTGCAGACCGCAAACTTCTGGTGGCCCGACGCTCGTCGTCGATCGTAAGGGCGAAACAGTCAAGAGATTTGGAAAACGGCAATGTGGACACCCCCTGCAGCAGCTGTGTGCCAAATCCGATATCTGGTCGAGGGCTGCAAGATTCAGTATGATGAAGTGACAATTCGGGGATAGCTCACAAACGCTAAGCTGCCGCCTTCTTAGCTCAGTGGTAGAGCACTGGTCTCGTAAACCAGGGGTCGTGAGTTCGAACCTCACAGAAGGCATTCATTTTTTTAACCTTCCTGCAAGGAGCGGAGCTATCTCGAGCAGCATCTAACACATGGCAGTACACTGAATGAAAGGGATGTTCTACAGCCTATGAAAAGTATTCTACTGGCCTCAGAGGTTTTCTGAATGCATAGGCACAACAGTGGTTTGTATGCATTTTGTAGTATAATGTCATGCTTGGCGATGTCATTCGTGTACGAGCCTCGCTACAGTGTGCATGCACGTTATCCATGTGAAGAGGCGCAAGCAGATGCTACCATTCTGCGAGATTCCTGCAGAAGGTATACGAATTGCGTTGATATACAGAGCACAAGTAAGCCAAATTCAAGGCCTCCGTGGCGCAATCGG
This sequence comes from Schistocerca nitens, assembly GCF_023898315.1. Taxonomy (NCBI): domain Eukaryota; kingdom Metazoa; phylum Arthropoda; class Insecta; order Orthoptera; family Acrididae; genus Schistocerca; species Schistocerca nitens. The sequence continues at coordinate 115,511,665 of NC_064619.1, read as the reverse complement.
CTAGCGCGTTCGGCTGTTAACCGAAAGGTTGGTGGTTCGAGCCCACCCGGGGGCGAAATCGTTTTAACCGGCACCGAGGTGAGGACATACGTCAACTTTGTTAGAGATACACAGCTAGCGTGACAATTTGGCTGTGTTTGAGTGATGCCACAGAGCCTTATACACATTCAGCCAAGTGACACTGTAGGTAAAAACATGGCCCTACACAGACGTTCTACTCTTTTCCTATTTATTCGTCATGTGTGCACTGCAGTAGAGCGACGCCCACTACAAAAGACGTATTCTTTACATTCAATTTCAGCGTATACGTCGCGACTGCCATATGACAGGGCCTGTCTCTCGATGTCGATTTGTATTTGGTGTCTCTTAAGTGTCGATCTGCAGTGGGCCGCTGTTGGCCGAGAGACGTGCAGTCGCCTTACATGAAGCCCCATGGGCAACGCCAGTGCCACTGTGGACAACAGCATACTGTAGCCAGAGAGAGGAGCCGAAAGGCGCATTTCGCAGTCGAGCCACGCTATCCCACAAGCTGTGCACTAGGACAGGATTGTGCAGACCGCAAACTTCTGGTGGCCCGACGCTCGTCGTCGATCGTAAGGGCGAAACAGTCAAGAGATTTGGAAAACGGCAATGTGGACACCCCCTGCAGCAGCTGGGTGCCAAATCCGATATCTGGTCGAGGGCTGCAAGATTCAGTATGATGAAGTGACAATTCGGGGATAGCTCACAAACGCTAAGCTGCCGCCTTCTTAGCTCAGTGGTAGAGCACTGGTCTCGTAAACCAGGGGTCGTGAGTTCGAACCTCACAGAAGGCATTCATTTTTTTAACCTTCCTGCAAGGAGCGGAGCTATCTCGAGCAGCATCTAACACATGGCAGTACACTGAATGAAAGGGATGTTCTACAGCCTATGAAAAGTATTCTACTGGCCTCAGAGGTTTTCTGAATGCATAGGCACAACAGTGGTTTGTATGCATTTTGTAGTATAATGTCATGCTTGGCGATGTCATTCGTGTACGAGCCTCGCTACAGTGTGCATGCACGTTATCCATGTGAAGAGGCGCAAGCAGATGCTACCATTCTGCGAGATTCCTGCAGAAGGTATACGAATTGCGTTGATATACAGAGCACAAGTGAGCCAAATTCAAGGCCTCCGTGGCGCAATCGGCTAGCGCGTTCGGCTGTTAACCGAAAGGTTGGTGGTTCGAGCCCACCCGGGGGCGAAATCGTTTTAACCGGCACCGAGGTGAGGACATACGTCAACTTTGTTAGAGATACACAGCTAGCGTGACAATTTGGCTGTGTTTGAGTGATGCCACAGAGCCTTATACACATTCAGCCAAGTGACACTGTAGGTAAAAACATGGCCCTACACAGACGTTCTACTCTTTTCCTATTTATTCGTCATGTGTGCACTGCAGTAGAGCGACGCCCACTACAAAAGACGTATTCTTTACATTCAATTTCAGCGTATACGTCGCGACTGCCATATGACAGGGCCTGTCTCTCGATGTCGATTTGTATTTGGTGTCTCTTAAGTGTCGATCTGCAGTGGGCCGCTGTTGGCCGAGAGACGTGCAGTCGCCTTACATGAAGCCCCATGGGCAACGCCAGTGCCACTGTGGACAACAGCATACTGTAGCCAGAGAGAGGAGCCGAAAGGCGCATTTCGCAGTCGAGCCACGCTATCCCACAAGCTGTGCACTAGGACAGGATTGTGCAGACCGCAAACTTCTGGTGGCCCGACGCTCGTCGTCGATCGTAAGGGCGAAACAGTCAAGAGATTTGGAAAACGGCAATGTGGACACCCCCTGCAGCAGCTGTGTGCCAAATCCGATATCTGGTCGAGGGCTGCAAGATTCAGTATGATGAAGTGACAATTCGGGGATAGCTCACAAACGCTAAGCTGCCGCCTTCTTAGCTCAGTGGTAGAGCACTGGTCTCGTAAACCAGGGGTCGTGAGTTCGAACCTCACAGAAGGCATTCATTTTTTTAACCTTCCTGCAAGGAGCGGAGCTATCTCGAGCAGCATCTAACACATGGCAGTACACTGAATGAAAGGGATGTTCTACAGCCTATGAAAAGTATTCTACTGGCCTCAGAGGTTTTCTGAATGCATAGGCACAACAGTGGTTTGTATGCATTTTGTAGTATAATGTCATGCTTGGCGATGTCATTCGTGTACGAGCCTCGCTACAGTGTGCATGCACGTTATCCATGTGAAGAGGCGCAAGCAGATGCTACCATTCTGCGAGATTCCTGCAGAAGGTATACGAATTGCGTTGATATACAGAGCACAAGTGAGCCAAATTCAAGGCCTCCGTGGCGCAATCGGCTAGCGCGTTCGGCTGTTAACCGAAAGGTTGGTGGTTCGAGCCCACCCGGGGGCGAAATCGTTTTAACCGGCACCGAGGTGAGGACATACGTCAACTTTGTTAGAGATACACAGCTAGCGTGACAATTTGGCTGTGTTTGAGTGATGCCACAGAGCCTTATACACATTCAGCCAAGTGACACTGTAGGTAAAAACATGGCCCTACACAGACGTTCTACTCTTTTCCTATTTATTCGTCATGTGTGCACTGCAGTAGAGCGACGCCCACTACAAAAGACGTATTCTTTACATTCAATTTCAGCGTATACGTCGCGACTGCCATATGACAGGGCCTGTCTCTCGATGTCGATTTGTATTTGGTGTCTCTTAAGTGTCGATCTGCAGTGGGCCGCTGTTGGCCGAGAGACGTGCAGTCGCCTTACATGAAGCCCCATGGGCAACGCCAGTGCCACTGTGGACAACAGCATACTGTAGCCAGAGAGAGGAGCCGAAAGGCGCATTTCGCAGTCGAGCCACGCTATCCCACAAGCTGTGCACTAGGACAGGATTGTGCAGACCGCAAACTTCTGGTGGCCCGACGCTCGTCGTCGATCGTAAGGGCGAAACAGTCAAGAGATTTGGAAAACGGCAATGTGGACACCCCCTGCAGCAGCTGGGTGCCAAATCCGATATCTGGTCGAGGGCTGCAAGATTCAGTATGATGAAGTGACAATTCGGGGATAGCTCACAAACGCTAAGCTGCCGCCTTCTTAGCTCAGTGGTAGAGCACTGGTCTCGTAAACCAGGGGTCGTGAGTTCGAACCTCACAGAAGGCATTCATTTTTTTAACCTTCCTGCAAGGAGCGGAGCTATCTCGAGCAGCATCTAACACATGGCAGTACACTGAATGAAAGGGATGTTCTACAGCCTATGAAAAGTATTCTACTGGCCTCAGAGGTTTTCTGAATGCATAGGCACAACAGTGGTTTGTATGCATTTTGTAGTATAATGTCATGCTTGGCGATGTCATTCGTGTACGAGCCTCGCTACAGTGTGCATGCACGTTATCCATGTGAAGAGGCGCAAGCAGATGCTACCATTCTGCGAGATTCCTGCAGAAGGTATACGAATTGCGTTGATATACAGAGCACAAGTGAGCCAAATTCAAGGCCTCCGTGGCGCAATCGGCTAGCGCGTTCGGCTGTTAACCGAAAGGTTGGTGGTTCGAGCCCACCCGGGGGCGAAATCGTTTTAACCGGCACCGAGGTGAGGACATACGTCAACTTTGTTAGAGATACACAGCTAGCGTGACAATTTGGCTGTGTTTGAGTGATGCCACAGAGCCTTATACACATTCAGCCAAGTGACACTGTAGGTAAAAACATGGCCCTACACAGACGTTCTACTCTTTTCCTATTTATTCGTCATGTGTGCACTGCAGTAGAGCGACGCCCACTACAAAAGACGTATTCTTTACATTCAATTTCAGCGTATACGTCGCGACTGCCATATGACAGGGCCTGTCTCTCGATGTCGATTTGTATTTGGTGTCTCTTAAGTGTCGATCTGCAGTGGGCCGCTGTTGGCCGAGAGACGTGCAGTCGCCTTACATGAAGCCCCATGGGCAACGCCAGTGCCACTGTGGACAACAGCATACTGTAGCCAGAGAGAGGAGCCGAAAGGCGCATTTCGCAGTCGAGCCACGCTATCCCACAAGCTGTGCACTAGGACAGGATTGTGCAGACCGCAAACTTCTGGTGGCCCGACGCTCGTCGTCGATCGTAAGGGCGAAACAGTCAAGAGATTTGGAAAACGGCAATGTGGACACCCCCTGCAGCAGCTGGGTGCCAAATCCGATATCTGGTCGAGGGCTGCAAGATTCAGTATGATGAAGTGACAATTCGGGGATAGCTCACAAACGCTAAGCTGCCGCCTTCTTAGCTCAGTGGTAGAGCACTGGTCTCGTAAACCAGGGGTCGTGAGTTCGAACCTCACAGAAGGCATTCATTTTTTTAACCTTCCTGCAAGGAGCGGAGCTATCTCGAGCAGCATCTAACACATGGCAGTACACTGAATGAAAGGGATGTTCTACAGCCTATGAAAAGTATTCTACTGGCCTCAGAGGTTTTCTGAATGCATAGGCACAACAGTGGTTTGTATGCATTTTGTAGTATAATGTCATGCTTGGCGATGTCATTCGTGTACGAGCCTCGCTACAGTGTGCATGCACGTTATCCATGTGAAGAGGCGCAAGCAGATGCTACCATTCTGCGAGATTCCTGCAGAAGGTATACGAATTGCGTTGATATACAGAGCACAAGTGAGCCAAATTCAAGGCCTCCGTGGCGCAATCGGCTAGCGCGTTCGGCTGTTAACCGAAAGGTTGGTGGTTCGAGCCCACCCGGGGGCGAAATCGTTTTAACCGGCACCGAGGTGAGGACATACGTCAACTTTGTTAGAGATACACAGCTAGCGTGACAATTTGGCTGTGTTTGAGTGATGCCACAGAGCCTTATACACATTCAGCCAAGTGACACTGTAGGTAAAAACATGGCCCTACACAGACGTTCTACTCTTTTCCTATTTATTCGTCATGTGTGCACTGCAGTAGAGCGACGCCCACTACAAAAGACGTATTCTTTACATTCAATTTCAGCGTATACGTCGCGACTGCCATATGACAGGGCCTGTCTCTCGATGTCGATTTGTATTTGGTGTCTCTTAAGTGTCGATCTGCAGTGGGCCGCTGTTGGCCGAGAGACGTGCAGTCGCCTTACATGAAGCCCCATGGGCAACGCCAGTGCCACTGTGGACAACAGCATACTGTAGCCAGAGAGAGGAGCCGAAAGGCGCATTTCGCAGTCGAGCCACGCTATCCCACAAGCTGTGCACTAGGACAGGATTGTGCAGACCGCAAACTTCTGGTGGCCCGACGCTCGTCGTCGATCGTAAGGGCGAAACAGTCAAGAGATTTGGAAAACGGCAATGTGGACACCCCCTGCAGCAGCTGGGTGCCAAATCCGATATCTGGTCGAGGGCTGCAAGATTCAGTATGATGAAGTGACAATTCGGGGATAGCTCACAAACGCTAAGCTGCCGCCTTCTTAGCTCAGTGGTAGAGCACTGGTCTCGTAAACCAGGGGTCGTGAGTTCGAACCTCACAGAAGGCATTCATTTTTTTAACCTTCCTGCAAGGAGCGGAGCTATCTCGAGCAGCATCTAACACATGGCAGTACACTGAATGAAAGGGATGTTCTACAGCCTATGAAAAGTATTCTACTGGCCTCAGAGGTTTTCTGAATGCATAGGCACAACAGTGGTTTGTATGCATTTTGTAGTATAATGTCATGCTTGGCGATGTCATTCGTGTACGAGCCTCGCTACAGTGTGCATGCACGTTATCCATGTGAAGAGGCGCAAGCAGATGCTACCATTCTGCGAGATTCCTGCAGAAGGTATACGAATTGCGTTGATATACAGAGCACAAGTGAGCCAAATTCAAGGCCTCCGTGGCGCAATCGGCTAGCGCGTTCGGCTGTTAACCGAAAGGTTGGTGGTTCGAGCCCACCCGGGGGCGAAATCGTTTTAACCGGCACCGAGGTGAGGACATACGTCAACTTTGTTAGAGATACACAGCTAGCGTGACAATTTGGCTGTGTTTGAGTGATGCCACAGAGCCTTATACACATTCAGCCAAGTGACACTGTAGGTAAAAACATGGCCCTACACAGACGTTCTACTCTTTTCCTATTTATTCGTCATGTGTGCACTGCAGTAGAGCGACGCCCACTACAAAAGACGTATTCTTTACATTCAATTTCAGCGTATACGTCGCGACTGCCATATGACAGGGCCTGTCTCTCGATGTCGATTTGTATTTGGTGTCTCTTAAGTGTCGATCTGCAGTGGGCCGCTGTTGGCCGAGAGACGTGCAGTCGCCTTACATGAAGCCCCATGGGCAACGCCAGTGCCACTGTGGACAACAGCATACTGTAGCCAGAGAGAGGAGCCGAAAGGCGCATTTCGCAGTCGAGCCACGCTATCCCACAAGCTGTGCACTAGGACAGGATTGTGCAGACCGCAAACTTCTGGTGGCCCGACGCTCGTCGTCGATCGTAAGGGCGAAACAGTCAAGAGATTTGGAAAACGGCAATGTGGACACCCCCTGCAGCAGCTGTGTGCCAAATCCGATATCTGGTCGAGGGCTGCAAGATTCAGTATGATGAAGTGACAATTCGGGGATAGCTCATAAACGCTAAGCTGCCGCCTTCTTAGCTCAGTGGTAGAGCACTGGTCTCGTAAACCAGGGGTCGTGAGTTCGAACCTCACAGAAGGCATTCATTTTTTTAACCTTCCTGCAAGGAGCGGAGCTATCTCGAGCAGCATCTAACACATGGCAGTACACTGAATGAAAGGGATGTTCTACAGCCTATGAAAAGTATTCTACTGGCCTCAGAGGTTTTCTGAATGCATAGGCACAACAGTGGTTTGTATGCATTTTGTAGTATAATGTCATGCTTGGCGATGTCATTCGTGTACGAGCCTCGCTACAGTGTGCATGCACGTTATCCATGTGAAGAGGCGCAAGCAGATGCTACCATTCTGCGAGATTCCTGCAGAAGGTATACGAATTGCGTTGATATACAGAGCACAAGTGAGCCAAATTCAAGGCCTCCGTGGCGCAATCGGCTAGCGCGTTCGGCTGTTAACCGAAAGGTTGGTGGTTCGAGCCCACCTGGGGGCGAAATCGTTTTAACCGGCACCGAGGTGAGGACATACGTCAACTTTGTTAGAGATACACAGCTAGCGTGACAATTTGGCTGTGTTTGAGTGATGCCACAGAGCCTTATACACATTCAGCCAAGTGACACTGTAGGTAAAAACATGGCCCTACACAGACGTTCTACTCTTTTCCTATTTATTCGTCATGTGTGCACTGCAGTAGAGCGACGCCCACTACAAAAGACGTATTCTTTACATTCAATTTCAGCGTATACGTCGCGACTGCCATATGACAGGGCCTGTCTCTCGATGTCGATTTGTATTTGGTGTCTCTTAAGTGTCGATCTGCAGTGGGCCGCTGTTGGCCGAGAGACGTGCAGTCGCCTTACATGAAGCCCCATGGGCAACGCCAGTGCCACTGTGGACAACAGCATACTGTAGCCAGAGAGAGGAGCCGAAAGGCGCATTTCGCAGTCGAGCCACGCTATCCCACAAGCTGTGCACTAGGACAGGATTGTGCAGACCGCAAACTTCTGGTGGCCCGACGCTCGTCGTCGATCGTAAGGGCGAAACAGTCAAGAGATTTGGAAAACGGCAATGTGGACACCCCCTGCAGCAGCTGGGTGCCAAATCCGATATCTGGTCGAGGGCTGCAAGATTCAGTATGATGAAGTGACAATTCGGGGATAGCTCACAAACGCTAAGCTGCCGCCTTCTTAGCTCAGTGGTAGAGCACTGGTCTCGTAAACCAGGGGTCGTGAGTTCGAACCTCACAGAAGGCATTCATTTTTTTAACCTTCCTGCAAGGAGCGGAGCTATCTCGAGCAGCATCTAACACATGGCAGTACACTGAATGAAAGGGATGTTCTACAGCCTATGAAAAGTATTCTACTGGCCTCAGAGGTTTTCTGAATGCATAGGCACAACAGTGGTTTGTATGCATTTTGTAGTATAATGTCATGCTTGGCGATGTCATTCGTGTACGAGCCTCGCTACAGTGTGCATGCACGTTATCCATGTGAAGAGGCGCAAGCAGATGCTACCATTCTGCGAGATTCCTGCAGAAGGTATACGAATTGCGTTGATATACAGAGCACAAGTGAGCCAAATTCAAGGCCTCCGTGGCGCAATCGGCTAGCGCGTTCGGCTGTTAACCGAAAGGTTGGTGGTTCGAGCCCACCCGGGGGCGAAATCGTTTTAACCGGCACCGAGGTGAGGACATACGTCAACTTTGTTAGAGATACACAGCTAGCGTGACAATTTGGCTGTGTTTGAGTGATGCCACAGAGCCTTATACACATTCAGCCAAGTGACACTGTAGGTAAAAACATGGCCCTACACAGACGTTCTACTCTTTTCCTATTTATTCGTCATGTGTGCACTGCAGTAGAGCGACGCCCACTACAAAAGACGTATTCTTTACATTCAATTTCAGCGTATACGTCGCGACTGCCATATGACAGGGCCTGTCTCTCGATGTCGATTTGTATTTGGTGTCTCTTAAGTGTCGATCTGCAGTGGGCCGCTGTTGGCCGAGAGACGTGCAGTCGCCTTACATGAAGCCCCATGGGCAACGCCAGTGCCACTGTGGACAACAGCATACTGTAGCCAGAGAGAGGAGCCGAAAGGCGCATTTCGCAGTCGAGCCACGCTATCCCACAAGCTGTGCACTAGGACAGGATTGTGCAGACCGCAAACTTCTGGTGGCCCGACGCTCGTCGTCGATCGTAAGGGCGAAACAGTCAAGAGATTTGGAAAACGGCAATGTGGACACCCCCTGCAGCAGCTGGGTGCCAAATCCGATATCTGGTCGAGGGCTGCAAGATTCAGTATGATGAAGTGACAATTCGGGGATAGCTCACAAACGCTAAGCTGCCGCCTTCTTAGCTCAGTGGTAGAGCACTGGTCTCGTAAACCAGGGGTCGTGAGTTCGAACCTCACAGAAGGCATTCATTTTTTTAACCTTCCTGCAAGGAGCGGAGCTATCTCGAGCAGCATCTAACACATGGCAGTACACTGAATGAAAGGGATGTTCTACAGCCTATGAAAAGTATTCTACTGGCCTCAGAGGTTTTCTGAATGCATAGGCACAACAGTGGTTTGTATGCATTTTGTAGTATAATGTCATGCTTGGCGATGTCATTCGTGTACGAGCCTCGCTACAGTGTGCATGCACGTTATCCATGTGAAGAGGCGCAAGCAGATGCTACCATTCTGCGAGATTCCTGCAGAAGGTATACGAATTGCGTTGATATACAGAGCACAAGTGAGCCAAATTCAAGGCCTCCGTGGCGCAATCGGCTAGCGCGTTCGGCTGTTAACCGAAAGGTTGGTGGTTCGAGCCCACCCGGGGGCGAAATCGTTTTAACCGGCACCGAGGTGAGGACATACGTCAACTTTGTTAGAGATACACAGCTAGCGTGACAATTTGGCTGTGTTTGAGTGATGCCACAGAGCCTTATACACATTCAGCCAAGTGACACTGTAGGTAAAAACATGGCCCTACACAGACGTTCTACTCTTTTCCTATTTATTCGTCATGTGTGCACTGCAGTAGAGCGACGCCCACTACAAAAGACGTATTCTTTACATTCAATTTCAGCGTATACGTCGCGACTGCCATATGACAGGGCCTGTCTCTCGATGTCGATTTGTATTTGGTGTCTCTTAAGTGTCGATCTGCAGTGGGCCGCTGTTGGCCGAGAGACGTGCAGTCGCTCGCCTTACATGAAGCCCCATGGGCAACGCCAGTGCCACTGTGGACAACAGCATACTGTAGCCAGAGAGAGGAGCCGAAAGGCGCATTTCGCAGTCGAGCCACGCTATCCCACAAGCTGTGCACTAGGACAGGATTGTGCAGACCGCAAACTTCTGGTGGCCCGACGCTCGTCGTCGATCGTAAGGGCGAAACAGTCAAGAGATTTGGAAAACGGCAATGTGGACACCCCCTGCAGCAGCTGGGTGCCAAATCCGATATCTGGTCGAGGGCTGCAAGATTCAGTATGATGAAGTGACAATTCGGGGATAGCTCACAAACGCTAAGCTGCCGCCTTCTTAGCTCAGTGGTAGAGCACTGGTCTCGTAAACCAGGGGTCGTGAGTTCGAACCTCACAGAAGGCATTCATTTTTTTAACCTTCCTGCAAGGAGCGGAGCTATCTCGAGCAGCATCTAACACATGGCAGTACACTGAATGAAAGGGATGTTCTACAGCCTATGAAAAGTATTCTACTGGCCTCAGAGGTTTTCTGAATGCATAGGCACAACAGTGGTTTGTATGCATTTTGTAGTATAATGTCATGCTTGGCGATGTCATTCGTGTACGAGCCTCGCTACAGTGTGCATGCACGTTATCCATGTGAAGAGGCGCAAGCAGATGCTACCATTCTGCGAGATTCCTGCAGAAGGTATACGAATTGCGTTGATATACAGAGCACAAGTGAGCCAAATTCAAGGCCTCCGTGGCGCAATCGGCTAGCGCGTTCGGCTGTTAACCGAAAGGTTGGTGGTTCGAGCCCACCCGGGGGCGAAATCGTTTTAACCGGCACCGAGGTGAGGACATACGTCAACTTTGTTAGAGATACACAGCTAGCGTGACAATTTGGCTGTGTTTGAGTGATGCCACAGAGCCTTATACACATTCAGCCAAGTGACACTGTAGGTAAAAACATGGCCCTACACAGACGTTCTACTCTTTTCCTATTTATTCGTCATGTGTGCACTGCAGTAGAGCGACGCCCACTACAAAAGACGTATTCTTTACATTCAATTTCAGCGTATACGTCGCGACTGCCATATGACAGGGCCTGTCTCTCGATGTCGATTTGTATTTGGTGTCTCTTAAGTGTCGATCTGCAGTGGGCCGCTGTTGGCCGAGAGACGTGCAGTCGCCTTACATGAAGCCCCATGGGCAACGCCAGTGCCACTGTGGACAACAGCATACTGTAGCCAGAGAGAGGAGCCGAAAGGCGCATTTCGCAGTCGAGCCACGCTATCCCACAAGCTGTGCACTAGGACAGGATTGTGCAGACCGCAAACTTCTGGTGGCCCGACGCTCGTCGTCGATCGTAAGGGCGAAACAGTCAAGAGATTTGGAAAACGGCAATGTGGACACCCCCTGCAGCAGCTGGGTGCCAAATCCGATATCTGGTCGAGGGCTGCAAGATTCAGTATGATGAAGTGACAATTCGGGGATAGCTCACAAACGCTAAGCTGCCGCCTTCTTAGCTCAGTGGTAGAGCACTGGTCTCGTAAACCAGGGGTCGTGAGTTCGAACCTCACAGAAGGCATTCATTTTTTTAACCTTCCTGCAAGGAGCGGAGCTATCTCGAGCAGCATCTAACACATGGCAGTACACTGAATGAAAGGGATGTTCTACAGCCTATGAAAAGTATTCTACTGGCCTCAGAGGTTTTCTGAATGCATAGGCACAACAGTGGTTTGTATGCATTTTGTAGTATAATGTCATGCTTGGCGATGTCATTCGTGTACGAGCCTCGCTACAGTGTGCATGCACGTTATCCATGTGAAGAGGCGCAAGCAGATGCTACCATTCTGCGAGATTCCTGCAGAAGGTATACGAATTGCGTTGATATACAGAGCACAAGTGAGCCAAATTCAAGGCCTCCGTGGCGCAATCGGCTAGCGCGTTCGGCTGTTAACCGAAAGGTTGGTGGTTCGAGCCCACCCGGGGGCGAAATCGTTTTAACCGGCACCGAGGTGAGGACATACGTCAACTTTGTTAGAGATACACAGCTAGCGTGACAATTTGGCTGTGTTTGAGTGATGCCACAGAGCCTTATACACATTCAGCCAAGTGACACTGTAGGTAAAAACATGGCCCTACACAGACGTTCTACTCTTTTCCTATTTATTCGTCATGTGTGCACTGCAGTAGAGCGACGCCCACTACAAAAGACGTATTCTTTACATTCAATTTCAGCGTATACGTCGCGACTGCCATATGACAGGGCCTGTCTCTCGATGTCGATTTGTATTTGGTGTCTCTTAAGTGTCGATCTGCAGTGGGCCGCTGTTGGCCGAGAGACGTGCAGTCGCTCGCCTTACATGAAGCCCCATGGGCAACGCCAGTGCCACTGTGGACAACAGCATACTGTAGCCAGAGAGAGGAGCCGAAAGGCGCATTTCGCAGTCGAGCCACGCTATCCCACAAGCTGTGCACTAGGACAGGATTGTGCAGACCGCAAACTTCTGGTGGCCCGACGCTCGTCGTCGATCGTAAGGGCGAAACAGTCAAGAGATTTGGAAAACGGCAATGTGGACACCCCCTGCAGCAGCTGTGTGCCAAATCCGATATCTGGTCGAGGGCTGCAAGATTCAGTATGATGAAGTGACAATACGGGGATAGCTCACAAACGCTAAGCTGCCGCCTTCTTAGCTCAGTGGTAGAGCACTGGTCTCGTAAACCAGGGGTCGTGAGTTCGAACCTCACAGAAGGCATTCATTTTTTTAACCTTCCTGCAAGGAGCGGAGCTATCTCGAGCAGCATCTAACACATGGCAGTACACTGAATGAAAGGGATGTTCTACAGCCTATGAAAAGTATTCTACTGGCCTCAGAGGTTTTCTGAATGCATAGGCACAACAGTGGTTTGTATGCATTTTGTAGTATAATGTCATGCTTGGCGATGTCATTCGTGTACGAGCCTCGCTACAGTGTGCATGCACGTTATCCATGTGAAGAGGCGCAAGCAGATGCTACCATTCTGCGAGATTCCTGCAGAAGGTATACGAATTGCGTTGATATACAGAGCACAAGTGAGCCAAATTCAAGGCCTCCGTGGCGCAATCGGCTAGCGCGTTCGGCTGTTAACCGAAAGGTTGGTGGTTCGAGCCCACCCGGGGGCGAAATCGTTTTAACCGGCACCGAGGTGAGGACATACGTCAACTTTGTTAGAGATACACAGCTAGCGTGACAATTTGGCTGTGTTTGAGTGATGCCACAGAGCCTTATACACATTCAGCCAAGTGACACTGTAGGTAAAAACATGGCCCTACACAGACGTTCTACTCTTTTCCTATTTATTCGTCATGTGTGCACTGCAGTAGAGCGACGCCCACTACAAAAGACGTATTCTTTACATTCAATTTCAGCGTATACGTCGCGACTGCCATATGACAGGGCCTGTCTCTCGATGTCGATTTGTATTTGGTGTCTCTTAAGTGTCGATCTGCAGTGGGCCGCTGTTGGCCGAGAGACGTGCAGTCGCCTTACATGAAGCCCCATGGGCAACGCCAGTGCCACTGTGGACAACAGCATACTGTAGCCAGAGAGAGGAGCCGAAAGGCGCATTTCGCAGTCGAGCCACGCTATCCCACAAGCTGTGCACTAGGACAGGATTGTGCAGACCGCAAACTTCTGGTGGCCCGACGCTCGTCGTCGATCGTAAGGGCGAAACAGTCAAGAGATTTGGAAAACGGCAATGTGGACACCCCCTGCAGCAGCTGTGTGCCAAATCCGATATCTGGTCGAGGGCTGCAAGATTCAGTATGATGAAGTGACAATACGGGGATAGCTCACAAACGCTAAGCTGCCGCCTTCTTAGCTCAGTGGTAGAGCACTGGTCTCGTAAACCAGGGGTCGTGAGTTCGAACCTCACAGAAGGCATTCATTTTTTTAACCTTCCTGCAAGGAGCGGAGCTATCTCGAGCAGCATCTAACACATGGCAGTACACTGAATGAAAGGGATGTTCTACAGCCTATGAAAAGTATTCTACTGGCCTCAGAGGTTTTCTGAATGCATAGGCACAACAGTGGTTTGTATGCATTTTGTAGTATAATGTCATGCTTGGCGATGTCATTCGTGTACGAGCCTCGCTACAGTGTGCATGCACGTTATCCATGTGAAGAGGCGCAAGCAGATGCTACCATTCTGCGAGATTCCTGCAGAAGGTATACGAATTGCGTTGATATACAGAGCACAAGTGAGCGAAATTCAAGGCCTCCGTGGCGCAATCGGCTAGCGCGTTCGGCTGTTAACCGAAAGGTTGGTGGTTCGAGCCCACCCGGGGGCGAAATCGTTTTAACCGGCACCGAGGTGAGGACATACGTCAACTTTGTTAGAGATACACAGCTAGCGTGACAATTTGGCTGTGTTTGAGTGATGCCACAGAGCCTTATACACATTCAGCCAAGTGACACTGTAGGTAAAAACATGGCCCTACACAGACGTTCTACTCTTTTCCTATTTATTCGTCATGTGTGCACTGCAGTAGAGCGACGCCCACTACAAAAGACGTATTCTTTACATTCAATTTCAGCGTATACGTCGCGACTGCCATATGACAGGGCCTGTCTCTCGATGTCGATTTGTATTTGGTGTCTCTTAAGTGTCGATCTGCAGTGGGCCGCTGTTGGCCGAGAGACGTGCAGTCGCCTTACATGAAGCCCCATGGGCAACGCCAGTGCCACTGTGGACAACAGCATACTGTAGCCAGAGAGAGGAGCCGAAAGGCGCATTTCGCAGTCGAGCCACGCTATCCCACAAGCTGTGCACTAGGACAGGATTGTGCAGACCGCAAACTTCTGGTGGCCCGACGCTCGTCGTCGATCGTAAGGGCGAAACAGTCAAGAGATTTGGAAAACGGCAATGTGGACACCCCCTGCAGCAGCTGGGTGCCAAATCCGATATCTGGTCGAGGGCTGCAAGATTCAGTATGATGAAGTGACAATTCGGGGATAGCTCACAAACGCTAAGCTGCCGCCTTCTTAGCTCAGTGGTAGAGCACTGGTCTCGTAAACCAGGGGTCGTGAGTTCGAACCTCACAGAAGGCATTCATTTTTTTAACCTTCCTGCAAGGAGCGGAGCTATCTCGAGCAGCATCTAACACATGGCAGTACACTGAATGAAAGGGATGTTCTACAGCCTATGAAAAGTATTCTACTGGCCTCAGAGGTTTTCTGAATGCATAGGCACAACAGTGGTTTGTATGCATTTTGTAGTATAATGTCATGCTTGGCGATGTCATTCGTGTACGAGCCTCGCTACAGTGTGCATGCACGTTATCCATGTGAAGAGGCGCAAGCAGATGCTACCATTCTGCGAGATTCCTGCAGAAGGTATACGAATTGCGTTGATATACAGAGCACAAGTGAGCCAAATTCAAGGCCTCCGTGGCGCAATCGGCTAGCGCGTTCGGCTGTTAACCGAAAGGTTGGTGGTTCGAGCCCACCCGGGGGCGAAATCGTTTTAACCGGCACCGAGGTGAGGACATACGTCAACTTTGTTAGAGATACACAGCTAGCGTGACAATTTGGCTGTGTTTGAGTGATGCCACAGAGCCTTATACACATTCAGCCAAGTGACACTGTAGGTAAAAACATGGCCCTACACAGACGTTCTACTCTTTTCCTATTTATTCGTCATGTGTGCACTGCAGTAGAGCGACGCCCACTACAAAAGACGTATTCTTTACATTCAATTTCAGCGTATACGTCGCGACTGCCATATGACAGGGCCTGTCTCTCGATGTCGATTTGTATTTGGTGTCTCTTAAGTGTCGATCTGCAGTGGGCCGCTGTTGGCCGAGAGACGTGCAGTCGCCTTACATGAAGCCCCATGGGCAACGCCAGTGCCACTGTGGACAACAGCATACTGTAGCCAGAGAGAGGAGCCGAAAGGCGCATTTCGCAGTCGAGCCACGCTATCCCACAAGCTGTGCACTAGGACAGGATTGTGCAGACCGCAAACTTCTGGTGGCCCGACGCTCGTCGTCGATCGTAAGGGCGAAACAGTCAAGAGATTTGGAAAACGGCAATGTGGACACCCCCTGCAGCAGCTGTGTGCCAAATCCGATATCTGGTCGAGGGCTGCAAGATTCAGTATGATGAAGTGACAATTCGGGGATAGCTCACAAACGCTAAGCTGCCGCCTTCTTAGCTCAGTGGTAGAGCACTGGTCTCGTAAACCAGGGGTCGTGAGTTCGAACCTCACAGAAGGCATTCATTTTTTTAACCTTCCTGCAAGGAGCGGAGCTATCTCGAGCAGCATCTAACACATGGCAGTACACTGAATGAAAGGGATGTTCTACAGCCTATGAAAAGTATTCTACTGGCCTCAGAGGTTTTCTGAATGCATAGGCACAACAGTGGTTTGTATGCATTTTGTAGTATAATGTCATGCTTGGCGATGTCATTCGTGTACGAGCCTCGCTACAGTGTGCATGCACGTTATCCATGTGAAGAGGCGCAAGCAGATGCTACCATTCTGCGAGATTCCTGCAGAAGGTATACGAATTGCGTTGATATACAGAGCACAAGTGAGCCAAATTCAAGGCCTCCGTGGCGCAATCGGCTAGCGCGTTCGGCTGTTAACCGAAAGGTTGGTGGTTCGAGCCCACCCGGGGGCGAAATCGTTTTAACCGGCACCGAGGTGAGGACATACGTCAACTTTGTTAGAGATACACAGCTAGCGTGACAATTTGGCTGTGTTTGAGTGATGCCACAGAGCCTTATACACATTCAGCCAAGTGACACTGTAGGTAAAAACATGGCCCTACACAGACGTTCTACTCTTTTCCTATTTATTCGTCATGTGTGCACTGCAGTAGAGCGACGCCCACTACAAAAGACGTATTCTTTACATTCAATTTCAGCGTATACGTCGCGACTGCCATATGACAGGGCCTGTCTCTCGATGTCGATTTGTATTTGGTGTCTCTTAAGTGTCGATCTGCAGTGGGCCGCTGTTGGCCGAGAGACGTGCAGTCGCCTTACATGAAGCCCCATGGGCAACGCCAGTGCCACTGTGGACAACAGCATACTGTAGCCAGAGAGAGGAGCCGAAAGGCGCATTTCGCAGTCGAGCCACGCTATCCCACAAGCTGTGCACTAGGACAGGATTGTGCAGACCGCAAACTTCTGGTGGCCCGACGCTCGTCGTCGATCGTAAGGGCGAAACAGTCAAGAGATTTGGAAAACGGCAATGTGGACACCCCCTGCAGCAGCTGTGTGCCAAATCCGATATCTGGTCGAGGGCTGCAAGATTCAGTATGATGAAGTGACAATACGGGGATAGCTCACAAACGCTAAGCTGCCGCCTTCTTAGCTCAGTGGTAGAGCACTGGTCTCGTAAACCAGGGGTCGTGAGTTCGAACCTCACAGAAGGCATTCATTTTTTTAACCTTCCTGCAAGGAGCGGAGCTATCTCGAGCAGCATCTAACACATGGCAGTACACTGAATGAAAGGGATGTTCTACAGCCTATGAAAAGTATTCTACTGGCCTCAGAGGTTTTCTGAATGCATAGGCACAACAGTGGTTTGTATGCATTTTGTAGTATAATGTCATGCTTGGCGATGTCATTCGTGTACGAGCCTCGCTACAGTGTGCATGCACGTTATCCATGTGAAGAGGCGCAAGCAGATGCTACCATTCTGCGAGATTCCTGCAGAAGGTATACGAATTGCGTTGATATACAGAGCACAAGTGAGCCAAATTCAAGGCCTCCGTGGCGCAATCGGCTAGCGCGTTCGGCTGTTAACCGAAAGGTTGGTGGTTCGAGCCCACCCGGGGGCGAAATCGTTTTAACCGGCACCGAGGTGAGGACATACGTCAACTTTGTTAGAGATACACAGCTAGCGTGACAATTTGGCTGTGTTTGAGTGATGCCACAGAGCCTTATACACATTCAGCCAAGTGACACTGTAGGTAAAAACATGGCCCTACACAGACGTTCTACTCTTTTCCTATTTATTCGTCATGTGTGCACTGCAGTAGAGCGACGCCCACTACAAAAGACGTATTCTTTACATTCAATTTCAGCGTATACGTCGCGACTGCCATATGACAGGGCCTGTCTCTCGATGTCGATTTGTATTTGGTGTCTCTTAAGTGTCGATCTGCAGTGGGCCGCTGTTGGCCGAGAGACGTGCAGTCGCCTTACATGAAGCCCCATGGGCAACGCCAGTGCCACTGTGGACAACAGCATACTGTAGCCAGAGAGAGGAGCCGAAAGGCGCATTTCGCAGTCGAGCCACGCTATCCCACAAGCTGTGCACTAGGACAGGATTGTGCAGACCGCAAACTTCTGGTGGCCCGACGCTCGTCGTCGATCGTAAGGGCGAAACAGTCAAGAGATTTGGAAAACGGCAATGTGGACACCCCCTGCAGCAGCTGGGTGCCAAATCCGATATCTGGTCGAGGGCTGCAAGATTCAGTATGATGAAGTGACAATTCGGGGATAGCTCACAAACGCTAAGCTGCCGCCTTCTTAGCTCAGTGGTAGAGCACTGGTCTCGTAAACCAGGGGTCGTGAGTTCGAACCTCACAGAAGGCATTCATTTTTTTAACCTTCCTGCAAGGAGCGGAGCTATCTCGAGCAGCATCTAACACATGGCAGTACACTGAATGAAAGGGATGTTCTACAGCCTATGAAAAGTATTCTACTGGCCTCAGAGGTTTTCTGAATGCATAGGCACAACAGTGGTTTGTATGCATTTTGTAGTATAATGTCATGCTTGGCGATGTCATTCGTGTACGAGCCTCGCTACAGTGTGCATGCACGTTATCCATGTGAAGAGGCGCAAGCAGATGCTACCATTCTGCGAGATTCCTGCAGAAGGTATACGAATTGCGTTGATATACAGAGCACAAGTGAGCCAAATTCAAGGCCTCCGTGGCGCAATCGGCTAGCGCGTTCGGCTGTTAACCGAAAGGTTGGTGGTTCGAGCCCACCCGGGGGCGAAATCGTTTTAACCGGCACCGAGGTGAGGACATACGTCAACTTTGTTAGAGATACACAGCTAGCGTGACAATTTGGCTGTGTTTGAGTGATGCCACAGAGCCTTATACACATTCAGCCAAGTGACACTGTAGGTAAAAACATGGCCCTACACAGACGTTCTACTCTTTTCCTATTTATTCGTCATGTGTGCACTGCAGTAGAGCGACGCCCACTACAAAAGACGTATTCTTTACATTCAATTTCAGCGTATACGTCGCGACTGCCATATGACAGGGCCTGTCTCTCGATGTCGATTTGTATTTGGTGTCTCTTAAGTGTCGATCTGCAGTGGGCCGCTGTTGGCCGAGAGACGTGCAGTCGCCTTACATGAAGCCCCATGGGCAACGCCAGTGCCACTGTGGACAACAGCATACTGTAGCCAGAGAGAGGAGCCGAAAGGCGCATTTCGCAGTCGAGCCACGCTATCCCACAAGCTGTGCACTAGGACAGGATTGTGCAGACCGCAAACTTCTGGTGGCCCGACGCTCGTCGTCGATCGTAAGGGCGAAACAGTCAAGAGATTTGGAAAACGGCAATGTGGACACCCCCTGCAGCAGCTGTGTGCCAAATCCGATATCTGGTCGAGGGCTGCAAGATTCAGTATGATGAAGTGACAATACGGGGATAGCTCACAAACGCTAAGCTGCCGCCTTCTTAGCTCAGTGGTAGAGCACTGGTCTCGTAAACCAGGGGTCGTGAGTTCGAACCTCACAGAAGGCATTCATTTTTTTAACCTTCCTGCAAGGAGCGGAGCTATCTCGAGCAGCATCTAACACATGGCAGTACACTGAATGAAAGGGATGTTCTACAGCCTATGAAAAGTATTCTACTGGCCTCAGAGGTTTTCTGAATGCATAGGCACAACAGTGGTTTGTATGCATTTTGTAGTATAATGTCATGCTTGGCGATGTCATTCGTGTACGAGCCTCGCTACAGTGTGCATGCACGTTATCCATGTGAAGAGGCGCAAGCAGATGCTACCATTCTGCGAGATTCCTGCAGAAGGTATACGAATTGCGTTGATATACAGAGCACAAGTGAGCCAAATTCAAGGCCTCCGTGGCGCAATCGGCTAGCGCGTTCGGCTGTTAACCGAAAGGTTGGTGGTTCGAGCCCACCCGGGGGCGAAATCGTTTTAACCGGCACCGAGGTGAGGACATACGTCAACTTTGTTAGAGATACACAGCTAGCGTGACAATTTGGCTGTGTTTGAGTGATGCCACAGAGCCTTATACACATTCAGCCAAGTGACACTGTAGGTAAAAACATGGCCCTACACAGACGTTCTACTCTTTTCCTATTTATTCGTCATGTGTGCACTGCAGTAGAGCGACGCCCACTACAAAAGACGTATTCTTTACATTCAATTTCAGCGTATACGTCGCGACTGCCATATGACAGGGCCTGTCTCTCGATGTCGATTTGTATTTGGTGTCTCTTAAGTGTCGATCTGCAGTGGGCCGCTGTTGGCCGAGAGACGTGCAGTCGCCTTACATGAAGCCCCATGGGCAACGCCAGTGCCACTGTGGACAACAGCATACTGTAGCCAGAGAGAGGAGCCGAAAGGCGCATTTCGCAGTCGAGCCACGCTATCCCACAAGCTGTGCACTAGGACAGGATTGTGCAGACCGCAAACTTCTGGTGGCCCGACGCTCGTCGTCGATCGTAAGGGCGAAACAGTCAAGAGATTTGGAAAACGGCAATGTGGACACCCCCTGCAGCAGCTGTGTGCCAAATCCGATATCTGGTCGAGGGCTGCAAGATTCAGTATGATGAAGTGACAATACGGGGATAGCTCACAAACGCTAAGCTGCCGCCTTCTTAGCTCAGTGGTAGAGCACTGGTCTCGTAAACCAGGGGTCGTGAGTTCGAACCTCACAGAAGGCATTCATTTTTTTAACCTTCCTGCAAGGAGCGGAGCTATCTCGAGCAGCATCTAACACATGGCAGTACACTGAATGAAAGGGATGTTCTACAGCCTATGAAAAGTATTCTACTGGCCTCAGAGGTTTTCTGAATGCATAGGCACAACAGTGGTTTGTATGCATTTTGTAGTATAATGTCATGCTTGGCGATGTCATTCGTGTACGAGCCTCGCTACAGTGTGCATGCACGTTATCCATGTGAAGAGGCGCAAGCAGATGCTACCATTCTGCGAGATTCCTGCAGAAGGTATACGAATTGCGTTGATATACAGAGCACAAGTGAGCCAAATTCAAGGCCTCCGTGGCGCAATCGGCTAGCGCGTTCGGCTGTTAACCGAAAGGTTGGTGGTTCGAGCCCACCCGGGGGCGAAATCGTTTTAACCGGCACCGAGGTGAGGACATACGTCAACTTTGTTAGAGATACACAGCTAGCGTGACAATTTGGCTGTGTTTGAGTGATGCCACAGAGCCTTATACACATTCAGCCAAGTGACACTGTAGGTAAAAACATGGCCCTACACAGACGTTCTACTCTTTTCCTATTTATTCGTCATGTGTGCACTGCAGTAGAGCGACGCCCACTACAAAAGACGTATTCTTTACATTCAATTTCAGCGTATACGTCGCGACTGCCATATGACAGGGCCTGTCTCTCGATGTCGATTTGTATTTGGTGTCTCTTAAGTGTCGATCTGCAGTGGGCCGCTGTTGGCCGAGAGACGTGCAGTCGCCTTACATGAAGCCCCATGGGCAACGCCAGTGCCACTGTGGACAACAGCATACTGTAGCCAGAGAGAGGAGCCGAAAGGCGCATTTCGCAGTCGAGCCACGCTATCCCACAAGCTGTGCACTAGGACAGGATTGTGCAGACCGCAAACTTCTGGTGGCCCGACGCTCGTCGTCGATCGTAAGGGCGAAACAGTCAAGAGATTTGGAAAACGGCAATGTGGACACCCCCTGCAGCAGCTGTGTGCCAAATCCGATATCTGGTCGAGGGCTGCAAGATTCAGTATGATGAAGTGACAATTCGGGGATAGCTCACAAACGCTAAGCTGCCGCCTTCTTAGCTCAGTGGTAGAGCACTGGTCTCGTAAACCAGGGGTCGTGAGTTCGAACCTCACAGAAGGCATTCATTTTTTTAACCTTCCTGCAAGGAGCGGAGCTATCTCGAGCAGCATCTAACACATGGCAGTACACTGAATGAAAGGGATGTTCTACAGCCTATGAAAAGTATTCTACTGGCCTCAGAGGTTTTCTGAATGCATAGGCACAACAGTGGTTTGTATGCATTTTGTAGTATAATGTCATGCTTGGCGATGTCATTCGTGTACGAGCCTCGCTACAGTGTGCATGCACGTTATCCATGTGAAGAGGCGCAAGCAGATGCTACCATTCTGCGAGATTCCTGCAGAAGGTATACGAATTGCGTTGATATACAGAGCACAAGTGAGCCAAATTCAAGGCCTCCGTGGCGCAATCGGCTAGCGCGTTCGGCTGTTAACCGAAAGGTTGGTGGTTCGAGCCCACCCGGGGGCGAAATCGTTTTAACCGGCACCGAGGTGAGGACATACGTCAACTTTGTTAGAGATACACAGCTAGCGTGACAATTTGGCTGTGTTTGAGTGATGCCACAGAGCCTTATACACATTCAGCCAAGTGACACTGTAGGTAAAAACATGGCCCTACACAGACGTTCTACTCTTTTCCTATTTATTCGTCATGTGTGCACTGCAGTAGAGCGACGCCCACTACAAAAGACGTATTCTTTACATTCAATTTCAGCGTATACGTCGCGACTGCCATATGACAGGGCCTGTCTCTCGATGTCGATTTGTATTTGGTGTCTCTTAAGTGTCGATCTGCAGTGGGCCGCTGTTGGCCGAGAGACGTGCAGTCGCCTTACATGAAGCCCCATGGGCAACGCCAGTGCCACTGTGGACAACAGCATACTGTAGCCAGAGAGAGGAGCCGAAAGGCGCATTTCGCAGTCGAGCCACGCTATCCCACAAGCTGTGCACTAGGACAGGATTGTGCAGACCGCAAACTTCTGGTGGCCCGACGCTCGTCGTCGATCGTAAGGGCGAAACAGTCAAGAGATTTGGAAAACGGCAATGTGGACACCCCCTGCAGCAGCTGGGTGCCAAATCCGATATCTGGTCGAGGGCTGCAAGATTCAGTATGATGAAGTGACAATTCGGGGATAGCTCACAAACGCTAAGCTGCCGCCTTCTTAGCTCAGTGGTAGAGCACTGGTCTCGTAAACCAGGGGTCGTGAGTTCGAACCTCACAGAAGGCATTCATTTTTTTAACCTTCCTGCAAGGAGCGGAGCTATCTCGAGCAGCATCTAACACATGGCAGTACACTGAATGAAAGGGATGTTCTACAGCCTATGAAAAGTATTCTACTGGCCTCAGAGGTTTTCTGAATGCATAGGCACAACAGTGGTTTGTATGCATTTTGTAGTATAATGTCATGCTTGGCGATGTCATTCGTGTACGAGCCTCGCTACAGTGTGCATGCACGTTATCCATGTGAAGAGGCGCAAGCAGATGCTACCATTCTGCGAGATTCCTGCAGAAGGTATACGAATTGCGTTGATATACAGAGCACACGTGAGCGAAATTCAAGGCCTCCGTGGCGCAATCGGCTAGCGCGTTCGGCTGTTAACCGAAAGGTTGGTGGTTCGAGCCCACCCGGGGGCGAAATCGTTTTAACCGGCACCGAGGTGAGGACATACGTCAACTTTGTTAGAGATACACAGCTAGCGTGACAATTTGGCTGTGTTTGAGTGATGCCACAGAGCCTTATACACATTCAGCCAAGTGACACTGTAGGTAAAAACATGGCCCTACACAGACGTTCTACTCTTTTCCTATTTATTCGTCATGTGTGCACTGCAGTAGAGCGACGCCCACTACAAAAGACGTATTCTTTACATTCAATTTCAGCGTATACGTCGCGACTGCCATATGACAGGGCCTGTCTCTCGATGTCGATTTGTATTTGGTGTCTCTTAAGTGTCGATCTGCAGTGGGCCGCTGTTGGCCGAGAGACGTGCAGTCGCCTTACATGAAGCCCCATGGGCAACGCCAGTGCCACTGTGGACAACAGCATACTGTAGCCAGAGAGAGGAGCCGAAAGGCGCATTTCGCAGTCGAGCCACGCTATCCCACAAGCTGTGCACTAGGACAGGATTGTGCAGACCGCAAACTTCTGGTGGCCCGACGCTCGTCGTCGATCGTAAGGGCGAAACAGTCAAGAGATTTGGAAAACGGCAATGTGGACACCCCCTGCAGCAGCTGTGTGCCAAATCCGATATCTGGTCGAGGGCTGCAAGATTCAGTATGATGAAGTGACAATACGGGGATAGCTCACAAACGCTAAGCTGCCGCCTTCTTAGCTCAGTGGTAGAGCACTGGTCTCGTAAACCAGGGGTCGTGAGTTCGAACCTCACAGAAGGCATTCATTTTTTTAACCTTCCTGCAAGGAGCGGAGCTATCTCGAGCAGCATCTAACACATGGCAGTACACTGAATGAAAGGGATGTTCTACAGCCTATGAAAAGTATTCTACTGGCCTCAGAGGTTTTCTGAATGCATAGGCACAACAGTGGTTTGTATGCATTTTGTAGTATAATGTCATGCTTGGCGATGTCATTCGTGTACGAGCCTCGCTACAGTGTGCATGCACGTTATCCATGTGAAGAGGCGCAAGCAGATGCTACCATTCTGCGAGATTCCTGCAGAAGGTATACGAATTGCGTTGATATACAGAGCACAAGTGAGCCAAATTCAAGGCCTCCGTGGCGCAATCGGCTAGCGCGTTCGGCTGTTAACCGAAAGGTTGGTGGTTCGAGCCCACCCGGGGGCGAAATCGTTTTAACCGGCACCGAGGTGAGGACATACGTCAACTTTGTTAGAGATACACAGCTAGCGTGACAATTTGGCTGTGTTTGAGTGATGCCACAGAGCCTTATACACATTCAGCCAAGTGACACTGTAGGTAAAAACATGGCCCTACACAGACGTTCTACTCTTTTCCTATTTATTCGTCATGTGTGCACTGCAGTAGAGCGACGCCCACTACAAAAGACGTATTCTTTACATTCAATTTCAGCGTATACGTCGCGACTGCCATATGACAGGGCCTGTCTCTCGATGTCGATTTGTATTTGGTGTCTCTTAAGTGTCGATCTGCAGTGGGCCGCTGTTGGCCGAGAGACGTGCAGTCGCCTTACATGAAGCCCCATGGGCAACGCCAGTGCCACTGTGGACAACAGCATACTGTAGCCAGAGAGAGGAGCCGAAAGGCGCATTTCGCAGTCGAGCCACGCTATCCCACAAGCTGTGCACTAGGACAGGATTGTGCAGACCGCAAACTTCTGGTGGCCCGACGCTCGTCGTCGATCGTAAGGGCGAAACAGTCAAGAGATTTGGAAAACGGCAATGTGGACACCCCCTGCAGCAGCTGTGTGCCAAATCCGATATCTGGTCGAGGGCTGCAAGATTCAGTATGATGAAGTGACAATTCGGGGATAGCTCACAAACGCTAAGCTGCCGCCTTCTTAGCTCAGTGGTAGAGCACTGGTCTCGTAAACCAGGGGTCGTGAGTTCGAACCTCACAGAAGGCATTCATTTTTTTAACCTTCCTGCAAGGAGCGGAGCTATCTCGAGCAGCATCTAACACATGGCAGTACACTGAATGAAAGGGATGTTCTACAGCCTATGAAAAGTATTCTACTGGCCTCAGAGGTTTTCTGAATGCATAGGCACAACAGTGGTTTGTATGCATTTTGTAGTATAATGTCATGCTTGGCGATGTCATTCGTGTACGAGCCTCGCTACAGTGTGCATGCACGTTATCCATGTGAAGAGGCGCAAGCAGATGCTACCATTCTGCGAGATTCCTGCAGAAGGTATACGAATTGCGTTGATATACAGAGCACAAGTGAGCCAAATTCAAGGCCTCCGTGGCGCAATCGGCTAGCGCGTTCGGCTGTTAACCGAAAGGTTGGTGGTTCGAGCCCACCCGGGGGCGAAATCGTTTTAACCGGCACCGAGGTGAGGACATACGTCAACTTTGTTAGAGATACACAGCTAGCGTGACAATTTGGCTGTGTTTGAGTGATGCCACAGAGCCTTATACACATTCAGCCAAGTGACACTGTAGGTAAAAACATGGCCCTACACAGACGTTCTACTCTTTTCCTATTTATTCGTCATGTGTGCACTGCAGTAGAGCGACGCCCACTACAAAAGACGTATTCTTTACATTCAATTTCAGCGTATACGTCGCGACTGCCATATGACAGGGCCTGTCTCTCGATGTCGATTTGTATTTGGTGTCTCTTAAGTGTCGATCTGCAGTGGGCCGCTGTTGGCCGAGAGACGTGCAGTCGCCTTACATGAAGCCCCATGGGCAACGCCAGTGCCACTGTGGACAACAGCATACTGTAGCCAGAGAGAGGAGCCGAAAGGCGCATTTCGCAGTCGAGCCACGCTATCCCACAAGCTGTGCACTAGGACAGGATTGTGCAGACCGCAAACTTCTGGTGGCCCGACGCTCGTCGTCGATCGTAAGGGCGAAACAGTCAAGAGATTTGGAAAACGGCAATGTGGACACCCCCTGCAGCAGCTGGGTGCCAAATCCGATATCTGGTCGAGGGCTGCAAGATTCAGTATGATGAAGTGACAATTCGGGGATAGCTCACAAACGCTAAGCTGCCGCCTTCTTAGCTCAGTGGTAGAGCACTGGTCTCGTAAACCAGGGGTCGTGAGTTCGAACCTCACAGAAGGCATTCATTTTTTTAACCTTCCTGCAAGGAGCGGAGCTATCTCGAGCAGCATCTAACACATGGCAGTACACTGAATGAAAGGGATGTTCTACAGCCTATGAAAAGTATTCTACTGGCCTCAGAGGTTTTCTGAATGCATAGGCACAACAGTGGTTTGTATGCATTTTGTAGTATAATGTCATGCTTGGCGATGTCATTCGTGTACGAGCCTCGCTACAGTGTGCATGCACGTTATCCATGTGAAGAGGCGCAAGCAGATGCTACCATTCTGCGAGATTCCTGCAGAAGGTATACGAATTGCGTTGATATACAGAGCACAAGTGAGCCAAATTCAAGGCCTCCGTGGCGCAATCGGCTAGCGCGTTCGGCTGTTAACCGAAAGGTTGGTGGTTCGAGCCCACCCGGGGGCGAAATCGTTTTAACCGGCACCGAGGTGAGGACATACGTCAACTTTGTTAGAGATACACAGCTAGCGTGACAATTTGGCTGTGTTTGAGTGATGCCACAGAGCCTTATACACATTCAGCCAAGTGACACTGTAGGTAAAAACATGGCCCTACACAGACGTTCTACTCTTTTCCTATTTATTCGTCATGTGTGCACTGCAGTAGAGCGACGCCCACTACAAAAGACGTATTCTTTACATTCAATTTCAGCGTATACGTCGCGACTGCCATATGACAGGGCCTGTCTCTCGATGTCGATTTGTATTTGGTGTCTCTTAAGTGTCGATCTGCAGTGGGCCGCTGTTGGCCGAGAGACGTGCAGTCGCCTTACATGAAGCCCCATGGGCAACGCCAGTGCCACTGTGGACAACAGCATACTGTAGCCAGAGAGAGGAGCCGAAAGGCGCATTTCGCAGTCGAGCCACGCTATCCCACAAGCTGTGCACTAGGACAGGATTGTGCAGACCGCAAACTTCTGGTGGCCCGACGCTCGTCGTCGATCGTAAGGGCGAAACAGTCAAGAGATTTGGAAAACGGCAATGTGGACACCCCCTGCAGCAGCTGGGTGCCAAATCCGATATCTGGTCGAGGGCTGCAAGATTCAGTATGATGAAGTGACAATTCGGGGATAGCTCACAAACGCTAAGCTGCCGCCTTCTTAGCTCAGTGGTAGAGCACTGGTCTCGTAAACCAGGGGTCGTGAGTTCGAACCTCACAGAAGGCATTCATTTTTTTAACCTTCCTGCAAGGAGCGGAGCTATCTCGAGCAGCATCTAACACATGGCAGTACACTGAATGAAAGGGATGTTCTACAGCCTATGAAAAGTATTCTACTGGCCTCAGAGGTTTTCTGAATGCATAGGCACAACAGTGGTTTGTATGCATTTTGTAGTATAATGTCATGCTTGGCGATGTCATTCGTGTACGAGCCTCGCTACAGTGTGCATGCACGTTATCCATGTGAAGAGGCGCAAGCAGATGCTACCATTCTGCGAGATTCCTGCAGAAGGTATACGAATTGCGTTGATATACAGAGCACAAGTGAGCGAAATTCAAGGCCTCCGTGGCGCAATCGGCTAGCGCGTTCGGCTGTTAACCGAATGGTTGGTGGTTCGAGCCCACCCGGGGGCGAAATCGTTTTAACCGGCACCGAGGTGAGGACATACGTCAACTTTGTTAGAGATACACAGCTAGCGTGACAATTTGGCTGTGTTTGAGTGATGCCACAGAGCCTTATACACATTCAGCCAAGTGACACTGTAGGTAAAAACATGGCCCTACACAGACGTTCTACTCTTTTCCTATTTATTCGTCATGTGTGCACTGCAGTAGAGCGACGCCCACTACAAAAGACGTATTCTTTACATTCAATTTCAGCGTATACGTCGCGACTGCCATATGACAGGGCCTGTCTCTCGATGTCGATTTGTATTTGGTGTCTCTTAAGTGTCGATCTGCAGTGGGCCGCTGTTGGCCGAGAGACGTGCAGTCGCCTTACATGAAGCCCCATGGGCAACGCCAGTGCCACTGTGGACAACAGCATACTGTAGCCAGAGAGAGGAGCCGAAAGGCGCATTTCGCAGTCGAGCCACGCTATCCCACAAGCTGTGCACTAGGACAGGATTGTGCAGACCGCAAACTTCTGGTGGCCCGACGCTCGTCGTCGATCGTAAGGGCGAAACAGTCAAGAGATTTGGAAAACGGCAATGTGGACACCCCCTGCAGCAGCTGTGTGCCAAATCCGATATCTGGTCGAGGGCTGCAAGATTCAGTATGATGAAGTGACAATTCGGGGATAGCTCACAAACGCTAAGCTGCCGCCTTCTTAGCTCAGTGGTAGAGCACTGGTCTCGTAAACCAGGGGTCGTGAGTTCGAACCTCACAGAAGGCATTCATTTTTTTAACCTTCCTGCAAGGAGCGGAGCTATCTCGAGCAGCATCTAACACATGGCAGTACACTGAATGAAAGGGATGTTCTACAGCCTATGAAAAGTATTCTACTGGCCTCAGAGGTTTTCTGAATGCATAGGCACAACAGTGGTTTGTATGCATTTTGTAGTATAATGTCATGCTTGGCGATGTCATTCGTGTACGAGCCTCGCTACAGTGTGCATGCACGTTATCCATGTGAAGAGGCGCAAGCAGATGCTACCATTCTGCGAGATTCCTGCAGAAGGTATACGAATTGCGTTGATATACAGAGCACAAGTGAGCCAAATTCAAGGCCTCCGTGGCGCAATCGGCTAGCGCGTTCGGCTGTTAACCGAAAGGTTGGTGGTTCGAGCCCACCCGGGGGCGAAATCGTTTTAACCGGCACCGAGGTGAGGACATACGTCAACTTTGTTAGAGATACACAGCTAGCGTGACAATTTGGCTGTGTTTGAGTGATGCCACAGAGCCTTATACACATTCAGCCAAGTGACACTGTAGGTAAAAACATGGCCCTACACAGACGTTCTACTCTTTTCCTATTTATTCGTCATGTGTGCACTGCAGTAGAGCGACGCCCACTACAAAAGACGTATTCTTTACATTCAATTTCAGCGTATACGTCGCGACTGCCATATGACAGGGCCTGTCTCTCGATGTCGATTTGTATTTGGTGTCTCTTAAGTGTCGATCTGCAGTGGGCCGCTGTTGGCCGAGAGACGTGCAGTCGCCTTACATGAAGCCCCATGGGCAACGCCAGTGCCACTGTGGACAACAGCATACTGTAGCCAGAGAGAGGAGCCGAAAGGCGCATTTCGCAGTCGAGCCACGCTATCCCACAAGCTGTGCACTAGGA
Organism: Schistocerca nitens; assembly: GCF_023898315.1. NCBI lineage: Eukaryota > Metazoa > Arthropoda > Insecta > Orthoptera > Acrididae > Schistocerca > Schistocerca nitens. Next base: position 115,481,940 of record NC_064619.1, on the reverse strand, counting down.
CAGGATTGTGCAGACCGCAAACTTCTGGTGGCCCGACGCTCGTCGTCGATCGTAAGGGCGAAACAGTCAAGAGATTTGGAAAACGGCAATGTGGACACCCCCTGCAGCAGCTGGGTGCCAAATCCGATATCTGGTCGAGGGCTGCAAGATTCAGTATGATGAAGTGACAATTCGGGGATAGCTCACAAACGCTAAGCTGCCGCCTTCTTAGCTCAGTGGTAGAGCACTGGTCTCGTAAACCAGGGGTCGTGAGTTCGAACCTCACAGAAGGCATTCATTTTTTTAACCTTCCTGCAAGGAGCGGAGCTATCTCGAGCAGCATCTAACACATGGCAGTACACTGAATGAAAGGGATGTTCTACAGCCTATGAAAAGTATTCTACTGGCCTCAGAGGTTTTCTGAATGCATAGGCACAACAGTGGTTTGTATGCATTTTGTAGTATAATGTCATGCTTGGCGATGTCATTCGTGTACGAGCCTCGCTACAGTGTGCATGCACGTTATCCATGTGAAGAGGCGCAAGCAGATGCTACCATTCTGCGAGATTCCTGCAGAAGGTATACGAATTGCGTTGACATACAGAGCACAAGTGAGCGAAATTCAAGGCCTCCGTGGCGCAATCGGCTAGCGCGTTCGGCTGTTAACCGAAAGGTTGGTGGTTCGAGCCCACTCGGGGGCGAAATCGTTTTAACCGGCACCGAGGTGAGGACATACGTCAACTTTGTTAGAGATACACAGCTAGCGTGACAATTTGGCTGTGTTTGAGTGATGCCACAGAGCCTTATACACATTCAGCCAAGTGACACTGTAGGTAAAAACATGGCCCTACACAGACGTTCTACTCTTTTCCTATTTATTCGTCATGTGTGCACTGCAGTAGAGCGACGCCCACTACAAAAGACGTATTCTTTACATTCAATTTCAGCGTATACGTCGCGACTGCCATATGACAGGGCCTGTCTCTCGATGTCGATTTGTATTTGGTGTCTCTTAAGTGTCGATCTGCAGTGGGCCGCTGTTGGCCGAGAGACGTGCAGTCGCCTTACATGAAGCCCCATGGGCAACGCCAGTGCCACTGTGGACAACAGCATACTGTAGCCAGAGAGAGGAGCCGAAAGGCGCATTTCGCAGTCGAGCCACGCTATCCCACAAGCTGTGCACTAGGACAGGATTGTGCAGACCGCAAACTTCTGGTGGCCCGACGCTCGTCGTCGATCGTAAGGGCGAAACAGTCAAGAGATTTGGAAAACGGCAATGTGGACACCCCCTGCAGCAGCTGGGTGCCAAATCCGATATCTGGTCGAGGGCTGCAAGATTCAGTATGATGAAGTGACAATTCGGGGATAGCTCACAAACGCTAAGCTGCCGCCTTCTTAGCTCAGTGGTAGAGCACTGGTCTCGTAAACCAGGGGTCGTGAGTTCGAACCTCACAGAAGGCATTCATTTTTTTAACCTTCCTGCAAGGAGCGGAGCTATCTCGAGCAGCATCTAACACATGGCAGTACACTGAATGAAAGGGATGTTCTACAGCCTATGAAAAGTATTCTACTGGCCTCAGAGGTTTTCTGAATGCATAGGCACAACAGTGGTTTGTATGCATTTTGTAGTATAATGTCATGCTTGGCGATGTCATTCGTGTACGAGCCTCGCTACAGTGTGCATGCACGTTATCCATGTGAAGAGGCGCAAGCAGATGCTACCATTCTGCGAGATTCCTGCAGAAGGTATACGAATTGCGTTGATATACAGAGCACAAGTGAGCCAAATTCAAGGCCTCCGTGGCGCAATCGGCTAGCGCGTTCGGCTGTTAACCGAATGGTTGGTGGTTCGAGCCCACCCGGGGGCGAAATCGTTTTAACCGGCACCGAGGTGAGGACATACGTCAACTTTGTTAGAGATACACAGCTAGCGTGACAATTTGGCTGTGTTTGAGTGATGCCACAGAGCCTTATACACATTCAGCCAAGTGACACTGTAGGTAAAAACATGGCCCTACACAGACGTTCTACTCTTTTCCTATTTATTCGTCATGTGTGCACTGCAGTAGAGCGACGCCCACTACAAAAGACGTATTCTTTACATTCAATTTCAGCGTATACGTCGCGACTGCCATATGACAGGGCCTGTCTCTCGATGTCGATTTGTATTTGGTGTCTCTTAAGTGTCGATCTGCAGTGGGCCGCTGTTGGCCGAGAGACGTGCAGTCGCCTTACATGAAGCCCCATGGGCAACGCCAGTGCCACTGTGGACAACAGCATACTGTAGCCAGAGAGAGGAGCCGAAAGGCGCATTTCGCAGTCGAGCCACGCTATCCCACAAGCTGTGCACTAGGACAGGATTGTGCAGACCGCAAACTTCTGGTGGCCCGACGCTCGTCGTCGATCGTAAGGGCGAAACAGTCAAGAGATTTGGAAAACGGCAATGTGGACACCCCCTGCAGCAGCTGTGTGCCAAATCCGATATCTGGTCGAGGGCTGCAAGATTCAGTATGATGAAGTGACAATTCGGGGATAGCTCACAAACGCTAAGCTGCCGCCTTCTTAGCTCAGTGGTAGAGCACTGGTCTCGTAAACCAGGGGTCGTGAGTTCGAACCTCACAGAAGGCATTCATTTTTTTAACCTTCCTGCAAGGAGCGGAGCTATCTCGAGCAGCATCTAACACATGGCAGTACACTGAATGAAAGGGATGTTCTACAGCCTATGAAAAGTATTCTACTGGCCTCAGAGGTTTTCTGAATGCATAGGCACAACAGTGGTTTGTATGCATTTTGTAGTATAATGTCATGCTTGGCGATGTCATTCGTGTACGAGCCTCGCTACAGTGTGCATGCACGTTATCCATGTGAAGAGGCGCAAGCAGATGCTACCATTCTGCGAGATTCCTGCAGAAGGTATACGAATTGCGTTGATATACAGAGCACAAGTGAGCCAAATTCAAGGCCTCCGTGGCGCAATCGGCTAGCGCGTTCGGCTGTTAACCGAAAGGTTGGTGGTTCGAGCCCACCCGGGGGCGAAATCGTTTTAACCGGCACCGAGGTGAGGACATACGTCAACTTTGTTAGAGATACACAGCTAGCGTGACAATTTGGCTGTGTTTGAGTGATGCCACAGAGCCTTATACACATTCAGCCAAGTGACACTGTAGGTAAAAACATGGCCCTACACAGACGTTCTACTCTTTTCCTATTTATTCGTCATGTGTGCACTGCAGTAGAGCGACGCCCACTACAAAAGACGTATTCTTTACATTCAATTTCAGCGTATACGTCGCGACTGCCATATGACAGGGCCTGTCTCTCGATGTCGATTTGTATTTGGTGTCTCTTAAGTGTCGATCTGCAGTGGGCCGCTGTTGGCCGAGAGACGTGCAGTCGCCTTACATGAAGCCCCATGGGCAACGCCAGTGCCACTGTGGACAACAGCATACTGTAGCCAGAGAGAGGAGCCGAAAGGCGCATTTCGCAGTCGAGCCACGCTATCCCACAAGCTGTGCACTAGGACAGGATTGTGCAGACCGCAAACTTCTGGTGGCCCGACGCTCGTCGTCGATCGTAAGGGCGAAACAGTCAAGAGATTTGGAAAACGGCAATGTGGACACCCCCTGCAGCAGCTGTGTGCCAAATCCGATATCTGGTCGAGGGCTGCAAGATTCAGTATGATGAAGTGACAATTCGGGGATAGCTCACAAACGCTAAGCTGCCGCCTTCTTAGCTCAGTGCGCAGTCAGCCGGCGGCTGCGCTGGAGGTCGGACGTACCGTGCTGTGCGCTGCGTTGCGTTAGCTCCGCGTGGTAAGCCTCTGCTCTTGCTGCAGCGCGTCGTTGTCTATAGTGTTTTGTGGCCATGGTAGCGCATTAAGAGATGTCTCAACCACAACGAAAAGACACACTGAAATTTACGTTTGATCGCAACTTTGCTCGACCGAAATCTTTTGATGTGGAACAGTGGTTAGAAGATGATGTTCACATTGGAATTGATGATATTGTCGGTATCCATTTTTCGATTATGAATAGTGTGGTTTTTGTCAAACTTGCCAGTTCGGAATTGTGTGACAGAATAGTTCAATCCTGTGGTGGCGTCATGAAATTTAAACATTCTGATGGCAATGTTGGGGAGGTTCTCGTTGCACATGCTGGTCTAGGTATTCGAACCGTACGCGTCTTTGAACTTCCCTTTGAAATAACATGTGGCCAGATAAATGCTGTTATTTCTCCTTACGGTAAAGTTTTGAGTCATATTGCCGAACGGTGGTCTGCTGCACACAAATTCCCTGTTTTGAATGGTGTGCGCCAATTAAAAGTCGAATTGCAGAAACACATTCCGTCATTTATAAACGTCTGCGGCTATAGGGCTGTTGTGATGTACGATGATCAACCGAAAACATGTGCTGCTTGCAACTTACCAGGCCACGTTCGTGCTGAATGTCTGCAAAGGCGGGTGGCGCAGCTGCCTGCGGGCGATGCCTCTAGGCCATCTGCTATGTCAACACTGCCCCTGTCGTACGTCGCCGTGACGCGCGGTCTTGCAGGTGGTACTGTGCCCCCCGAAGTTACTACGAATAACGACCTACAAGCGACCGACATACCGACCGACTCAAGTGTAACATCTGTAGAACACCAATCCCCCTCGGAAGAAGTAGCTGCTCCTGCCGTTGTCACTGTGGAACCGCACAATGAGGCAATGGATACGGACGCGGCCTCGGTCGCCTCGAGTCATGCTCCTCTGCATCCTGACACTTCTTTAGATGTCGGAAGCCTACCAGGTGCCAGGGAAACAGACCTGGCTTCTGGTGGTGCTACTCCGTATCCTGAAGCTTCTTCAGCAACTGACCACCGCCTCTCAGGAGCTATGACAACAGACCTGGCAACGACCACTTCTAGTAGTGCGACTTCGCAACCGGAGGCTTCTTCAGGTACTGACCAAAGTCCACAACGAGGCGCCTCTCCCAAGAAATCTAAAAAACGGAGGATCGCGCGCCAAGGTGCAGAACAGTCTGCACCACAACTGCGTGAACGGGCGAAGCAAATAGAGGGAAAAGTACGTCCGTCTACATCTGAGACCTTGACATGTAATCAGCAGTCATCTAACGAAGACCCATTGGTCCTGGGCAAGGTCTCCGGTTCTGTCGGTTTGCATATAGATGGCGTAGCACTTTCTCGACCCGACGATACAGGTCACCAGAATCTACCTGCCCATAGTGCAACACTGAATGACGAGCCTATGAGAGATCGGTCGACTTCGTGGGCCGACGATGTCGACGAAACTACCGCGGAGGAAGCAATTATGGACACCACAGGAACCGTTACAGTCGCCACGATTGCCACCAAACAAGATGACATCATTATGACTGTTAACTCCACGGCAGATACTGCCCCAGACAAAGAGAAGCCGACTGATCCCTTCCCGAGCCGTGAATATTTCTAAATTGAACAGTTTACTGACTAGTGTCCGTATGTCTAACAGATCAGATTTCTTGATGTTTTTTCGATGTGACTTGTTGTTTGAGTTTTTCCTAAAGGTACTCCCGTTTTGGCGAACGTAGTTCCGTTGCAGGCCTATAGGATCGCCACGCTGAATGTCAACAAAATATGTAGCGTCTTTAATGTACAAAATTTAAGAGATTTCCTATATGCCTCTGATGTGGACATATTGTTATTACAAGAAGTAGCAAACATTAAACTTGACTTCATACAAGGGTATAATGCTATAGTTAATCCTGGAATCGGATGTGACTTGGGTACTGCATTTATTTTCAAAGAGGGCATCATAATTAAGGACGTAGACAAACTGCCTAACGGCAGAGGTATTGCCGGCACCTTCCAGACCACGAGGATCATTAATGTCTATGCCCCCTCTGGTTCTACCAATCGTCGCCAACGAGCACAGTTTTTTAAGGAAGGAATTGTTCCATTGTTTGGTGTACGCTGCAGCCATACCATCCTTGGAGGTGACTTTAATAGTGTACTTCATGCCGCAGACCAAACTCCGAACTTTAACAAATCGCCAGAACTGGAACGGATCGTCACTGACCTCCGTTTAACTGATTCGTGGGAGCACAAGCACGGAGCTGCACCTGGCTTTACTCACCTCACTAATCATTCAGCAAGCCGGTTAGATCGGATATACGTCTCACCCAATCTGAAACACCGCATTCTGCAATCTGAAGTTTGGCCGACCGTTTTTTCGGACCACGCTGCATATATCTGCACATTAAATATGGAACGACAAGGAACATGTCGCTATAAAGGGCTGTGGAAACTTAATGTTTCACACTTAAAAGACCCTGCCTGTCACGAAGCCTTTCTCACCACGTGGAGAGACTGTGAGTCCAAACTTGCCTCCTACACCTCGACCATGGATTGGTGGCTTAAATGCGCCAAACCACGGATCCGTAGATGTTTCATCAACTACTCCCGGGAGAAGAGCTTTTGGCATAAACGAACAATGGAATTTTACTTTCACTGTCTCCGAGAACTTTACCAGCAAGGTGCATCAGCTATTGGGCACCATGAACGAATTAAAAAAGTCCAGGCAAAAATACTGACGTTACGGAGACAACAGCTTGAAGGTTACCAGATACGGTCAAGAGCAGAGACTATAGCACAACAAGAAGCTACTTCGGTCTATCACGTGATTCGTGAAACTAACAGAGGATTCCGCAAAATACTGACGGAGCTCCAAACTGAGAATGGAACCACCTTCACAATGCATAACGAAATAAAAGCGGCAATCGTAACCCATTTCGACAACTTGTTTTCAGCTAAAGTAGTAGACGAACAAGCACAGGATGATTTACTGGCCAACCTGCAAGGAAGAGTTAGTACCGCGTCCGCGGACGCTCTAATTGCAGAGGCAACCGAAGACGATGTAGAGTATGCTGTTTATAAAAGTGCAAAAAATAAATCCCCTGGAGCCGACGGAATACCAGCAGAGTTTTATCAAGTCTTTTGGAACCATATCCGACATAGACTTACAGGCATCTGTAATGAACTGCTGACACTCAGTCAGGAGATACCAAAAGATTTTCGAGAAGGGATCATAGTGTTAACCAAAAAATTCTCGGCTGGCAAGAAAATTGGAAACTTGAGACCAATCACGCTGCTGAACAGTGATTATAAAATTTTTACGCGGCTCTTAGCCCACAGACTTCAACATGTAATGACCAGTGTTACCGGACCGTATCAGTCTAGTGTGGGCAAGGGTAGACGAATTCAACAGATATTGGCCAACTACCGCGACATAATTTCCATAGCGGAAGTGTGCCGACTACAATGTGCCATCGTGTCGTTAGATTTTGATAAAGCCTTCGACAGGATCAGCCACTCTTACCTCCTGACAACGATGGATGCAATGGGCTTTCCGCCGAGATTCGTTGAAGTCATACGGCGTTTGGTCAAGAATAATTCCTCACGGATAATCATCAATGGGCAGCCTAGCCGGCCAATAGAGATCGCCAGTTCCGTCAGGCAAGGTTGTCCGTTGTCCATGGCACTTTTTGCCTTGGCCATCGAACCCTTACTCGCTACCTTGACTCAGCGGTTACAAGGATTACAAATACGAGGAAACAAAATACTTTGTCAAGTTTATGCGGATGATGTTGGATTTCTTGTTATGAATATGGCAGAAATCGAGACGGCGATGCAAATAATTGACAAATACGAAAAAGCGTCGGCCGCAAAGTTGAACAAAACCAAGTCCGGCATATTCAATATCGGACGTGGCATTGGCATGCGCTCCCAAGGTCCGTTACGCGAGCTCACGGCCTTGAAGTGTCTCGGCGTTGATTTTCGAAAAAATATACGTCAAACTATTGCGACCAACTACAGAAAAGTATTAACTACCATACGTGCTAGTGTACGGACACACAGTATTAGGCAGCTAAATGAAATTCAGCGAGTGTCTCTCGCGAACGTCTCCATTACTTCCAAAGTCAATTATATCGCACAGGTTTTGCCAGTGCCCGCCGTCATTGCCAAACAAATTATGTCGGCAATAGGCTATTTTGTGAGCCGTGGTCACATATTTAAAATCCAATATGACACACTGACACTCGCCACTAAAAACGGAGGCTTAAACTTAACGGATGTTACAAAAAAGTCCCATGCTCTGTACATCTGCAATACGTTTCGGCAATGGAGACAATCAAGCAGTTGTCTCGCTGCACACCTTCTAACAGAAATAGCTCCAGATGACCTCTCACCACCTATTAATGTGCAGCATATTCCGAGCGCACTTTACCATTTGCGATGGTTTTTAATCGAATATAGCTATCTACATTCACGAATTCCGGAAAACGATATGAACAACGTAAAAGAAATATATGGCAATTTGATGGCAGAGAAGAAGAAAAATAAAATAGAACACAAATACCCATGTTATAACTGGAAAGTGATATGGGACAATATTCATAACCGTACTATAGCTACCGACCTGAAAGCAACATGGTACTTCGCTGTAAACAGGAAATTTGCAACTAACTCTAAACTTCATACGATCCACCTCGCAGCCTCGCCCCTTTGTGAAACGTGTAATTTAATTGATAACGAAGAACATCGTTTCGTGTGTGACAGGGTTCGAGATATATGGCTGTATGTACGACAGAAGTTGGCGGTTATCCTCCGAACGTCACCTCACGCAATAACACCGGCGGACTTTTTGGCGCCGGATGATGTACCCTTTCCTACCGCGAAGCGAAACGCAGTCCACTGGCTGAAAGCTGCAACAGTGCATTACCTCTTCAAGCAAGAAGAGAAAAGCAAAGAGGATTTTTGGATCTATCTGCTAACCGAGCATCACAAGTTACTGAAAACTCGTAACTATAAAGAAAATTATGCTAACTTTTTAATCAAGACCTTAATGTAACAGAAGCAAAAAGAAATATTTTGGATTCAGCGGAAACAAAGCAAGAGCTGGTCATAACACCGCCTTACTTTACAATCACAGTGATGACAAAAAAAACTAGGCATTGGTCAAAAAAAAGTGCAAAAAAAAAAAAAAGGCAGAGCAAAAACAAAAAAAAAAGCCGTAGAGCACTCAAAAAAAAAAAAAAAAAGTCGTAGAGCATTCGAAAAACAAAAAATTAAAGTGGTTAAGGCCAAAAAAAAAAAGTCGTCGAGCAAAAAAAAAAAAAAAAAAAAAAAAAGTGGTTAAGGCAAAAAAAAAAAAAGTCGTAGAGCAAAAAAAAAAAAAAAAAAAAAAAGTGGTAGAGCACTGGTCTCGTAAACCAGGGGTCGTGAGTTCGAACCTCACAGAAGGCATTCATTTTTTTAACCTTCCTGCAAGGAGCGGAGCTATCTCGAGCAGCATCTAACACATGGCAGTACACTGAATGAAAGGGATGTTCTACAGCCTATGAAAAGTATTCTACTGGCCTCAGAGGTTTTCTGAATGCATAGGCACAACAGTGGTTTGTATGCATTTTGTAGTATAATGTCATGCTTGGCGATGTCATTCGTGTACGAGCCTCGCTACAGTGTGCATGCACGTTATCCATGTGAAGAGGCGCAAGCAGATGCTACCATTCTGCGAGATTCCTGCAGAAGGTATACGAATTGCGTTGATATACAGAGCACAAGTGAGCCAAATTCAAGGCCTCCGTGGCGCAATCGGCTAGCGCGTTCGGCTGTTAACCGAAAGGTTGGTGGTTCGAGCCCACCCGGGGGCGAAATCGTTTTAACCGGCACCGAGGTGAGGACATACGTCAACTTTGTTAGAGATACACAGCTAGCGTGACAATTTGGCTGTGTTTGAGTGATGCCACAGAGCCTTATACACATTCAGCCAAGTGACACTGTAGGTAAAAACATGGCCCTACACAGACGTTCTACTCTTTTCCTATTTATTCGTCATGTGTGCACTGCAGTAGAGCGACGCCCACTACAAAAGACGTATTCTTTACATTCAATTTCAGCGTATACGTCGCGACTGCCATATGACAGGGCCTGTCTCTCGATGTCGATTTGTATTTGGTGTCTCTTAAGTGTCGATCTGCAGTGGGCCGCTGTTGGCCGAGAGACGTGCAGTCGCCTTACATGAAGCCCCATGGGCAACGCCAGTGCCACTGTGGACAACAGCATACTGTAGCCAGAGAGAGGAGCCGAAAGGCGCATTTCGCAGTCGAGCCACGCTATCCCACAAGCTGTGCACTAGGACAGGATTGTGCAGACCGCAAACTTCTGGTGGCCCGACGCTCGTCGTCGATCGTAAGGGCGAAACAGTCAAGAGATTTGGAAAACGGCAATGTGGACACCCCCTGCAGCAGCTGGGTGCCAAATCCGATATCTGGTCGAGGGCTGCAAGATTCAGTATGATGAAGTGACAATTCGGGGATAGCTCACAAACGCTAAGCTGCCGCCTTCTTAGCTCAGTGGTAGAGCACTGGTCTCGTAAACCAGGGGTCGTGAGTTCGAACCTCACAGAAGGCATTCATTTTTTTAACCTTCCTGCAAGGAGCGGAGCTATCTCGAGCAGCATCTAACACATGGCAGTACACTGAATGAAAGGGATGTTCTACAGCCTATGAAAAGTATTCTACTGGCCTCAGAGGTTTTCTGAATGCATAGGCACAACAGTGGTTTGTATGCATTTTGTAGTATAATGTCATGCTTGGCGATGTCATTCGTGTACGAGCCTCGCTACAGTGTGCATGCACGTTATCCATGTGAAGAGGCGCAAGCAGATGCTACCATTCTGCGAGATTCCTGCAGAAGGTATACGAATTGCGTTGATATACAGAGCACAAGTGAGCGAAATTCAAGGCCTCCGTGGCGCAATCGGCTAGCGCGTTCGGCTGTTAACCGAAAGGTTGGTGGTTCGAGCCCACCCGGGGGCGAAATCGTTTTAACCGGCACCGAGGTGAGGACATACGTCAACTTTGTTAGAGATACACAGCTAGCGTGACAATTTGGCTGTGTTTGAGTGATGCCACAGAGCCTTATACACATTCAGCCAAGTGACACTGTAGGTAAAAACATGGCCCTACACAGACGTTCTACTCTTTTCCTATTTATTCGTCATGTGTGCACTGCAGTAGAGCGACGCCCACTACAAAAGACGTATTCTTTACATTCAATTTCAGCGTATACGTCGCGACTGCCATATGACAGGGCCTGTCTCTCGATGTCGATTTGTATTTGGTGTCTCTTAAGTGTCGATCTGCAGTGGGCCGCTGTTGGCCGAGAGACGTGCAGTCGCCTTACATGAAGCCCCATGGGCAACGCCAGTGCCACTGTGGACAACAGCATACTGTAGCCAGAGAGAGGAGCCGAAAGGCGCATTTCGCAGTCGAGCCACGCTATCCCACAAGCTGTGCACTAGGACAGGATTGTGCAGACCGCAAACTTCTGGTGGCCCGACGCTCGTCGTCGATCGTAAGGGCGAAACAGTCAAGAGATTTGGAAAACGGCAATGTGGACACCCCCTGCAGCAGCTGGGTGCCAAATCCGATATCTGGTCGAGGGCTGCAAGATTCAGTATGATGAAGTGACAATTCGGGGATAGCTCACAAACGCTAAGCTGCCGCCTTCTTAGCTCAGTGGTAGAGCACTGGTCTCGTAAACCAGGGGTCGTGAGTTCGAACCTCACAGAAGGCATTCATTTTTTTAACCTTCCTGCAAGGAGCGGAGCTATCTCGAGCAGCATCTAACACATGGCAGTACACTGAATGAAAGGGATGTTCTACAGCCTATGAAAAGTATTCTACTGGCCTCAGAGGTTTTCTGAATGCATAGGCACAACAGTGGTTTGTATGCATTTTGTAGTATAATGTCATGCTTGGCGATGTCATTCGTGTACGAGCCTCGCTACAGTGTGCATGCACGTTATCCATGTGAAGAGGCGCAAGCAGATGCTACCATTCTGCGAGATTCCTGCAGAAGGTATACGAATTGCGTTGATATACAGAGCACAAGTGAGCGAAATTCAAGGCCTCCGTGGCGCAATCGGCTAGCGCGTTCGGCTGTTAACCGAAAGGTTGGTGGTTCGAGCCCACCCGGGGGCGAAATCGTTTTAACCGGCACCGAGGTGAGGACATACGTCAACTTTGTTAGAGATACACAGCTAGCGTGACAATTTGGCTGTGTTTGAGTGATGCCACAGAGCCTTATACACATTCAGCCAAGTGACACTGTAGGTAAAAACATGGCCCTACACAGACGTTCTACTCTTTTCCTATTTATTCGTCATGTGTGCACTGCAGTAGAGCGACGCCCACTACAAAAGACGTATTCTTTACATTCAATTTCAGCGTATACGTCGCGACTGCCATATGACAGGGCCTGTCTCTCGATGTCGATTTGTATTTGGTGTCTCTTAAGTGTCGATCTGCAGTGGGCCGCTGTTGGCCGAGAGACGTGCAGTCGCCTTACATGAAGCCCCATGGGCAACGCCAGTGCCACTGTGGACAACAGCATACTGTAGCCAGAGAGAGGAGCCGAAAGGCGCATTTCGCAGTCGAGCCACGCTATCCCACAAGCTGTGCACTAGGACAGGATTGTGCAGACCGCAAACTTCTGGTGGCCCGACGCTCGTCGTCGATCGTAAGGGCGAAACAGTCAAGAGATTTGGAAAACGGCAATGTGGACACCCCCTGCAGCAGCTGTGTGCCAAATCCGATATCTGGTCGAGGGCTGCAAGATTCAGTATGATGAAGTGACAATTCGGGGATAGCTCACAAACGCTAAGCTGCCGCCTTCTTAGCTCAGTGGTAGAGCACTGGTCTCGTAAACCAGGGGTCGTGAGTTCGAACCTCACAGAAGGCATTCATTTTTTTAACCTTCCTGCAAGGAGCGGAGCTATCTCGAGCAGCATCTAACACATGGCAGTACACTGAATGAAAGGGATGTTCTACAGCCTATGAAAAGTATTCTACTGGCCTCAGAGGTTTTCTGAATGCATAGGCACAACAGTGGTTTGTATGCATTTTGTAGTATAATGTCATGCTTGGCGATGTCATTCGTGTACGAGCCTCGCTACAGTGTGCATGCACGTTATCCATGTGAAGAGGCGCAAGCAGATGCTACCATTCTGCGAGATTCCTGCAGAAGGTATACGAATTGCGTTGATATACAGAGCACAAGTGAGCCAAATTCAAGGCCTCCGTGGCGCAATCGGCTAGCGCGTTCGGCTGTTAACCGAAAGGTTGGTGGTTCGAGCCCACCCGGGGGCGAAATCGTTTTAACCGGCACCGAGGTGAGGACATACGTCAACTTTGTTAGAGATACACAGCTAGCGTGACAATTTGGCTGTGTTTGAGTGATGCCACAGAGCCTTATACACATTCAGCCAAGTGACACTGTAGGTAAAAACATGGCCCTACACAGACGTTCTACTCTTTTCCTATTTATTCGTCATGTGTGCACTGCAGTAGAGCGACGCCCACTACAAAAGACGTATTCTTTACATTCAATTTCAGCGTATACGTCGCGACTGCCATATGACAGGGCCTGTCTCTCGATGTCGATTTGTATTTGGTGTCTCTTAAGTGTCGATCTGCAGTGGGCCGCTGTTGGCCGAGAGACGTGCAGTCGCCTTACATGAAGCCCCATGGGCAACGCCAGTGCCACTGTGGACAACAGCATACTGTAGCCAGAGAGAGGAGCCGAAAGGCGCATTTCGCAGTCGAGCCACGCTATCCCACAAGCTGTGCACTAGGACAGGATTGTGCAGACCGCAAACTTCTGGTGGCCCGACGCTCGTCGTCGATCGTAAGGGCGAAACAGTCAAGAGATTTGGAAAACGGCAATGTGGACACCCCCTGCAGCAGCTGGGTGCCAAATCCGATATCTGGTCGAGGGCTGCAAGATTCAGTATGATGAAGTGACAATTCGGGGATAGCTCACAAACGCTAAGCTGCCGCCTTCTTAGCTCAGTGGTAGAGCACTGGTCTCGTAAACCAGGGGTCGTGAGTTCGAACCTCACAGAAGGCATTCATTTTTTTAACCTTCCTGCAAGGAGCGGAGCTATCTCGAGCAGCATCTAACACATGGCAGTACACTGAATGAAAGGGATGTTCTACAGCCTATGAAAAGTATTCTACTGGCCTCAGAGGTTTTCTGAATGCATAGGCACAACAGTGGTTTGTATGCATTTTGTAGTATAATGTCATGCTTGGCGATGTCATTCGTGTACGAGCCTCGCTACAGTGTGCATGCACGTTATCCATGTGAAGAGGCGCAAGCAGATGCTACCATTCTGCGAGATTCCTGCAGAAGGTATACGAATTGCGTTGATATACAGAGCACAAGTGAGCGAAATTCAAGGCCTCCGTGGCGCAATCGGCTAGCGCGTTCGGCTGTTAACCGAAAGGTTGGTGGTTCGAGCCCACCCGGGGGCGAAATCGTTTTAACCGGCACCGAGGTGAGGACATACGTCAACTTTGTTAGAGATACACAGCTAGCGTGACAATTTGGCTGTGTTTGAGTGATGCCACAGAGCCTTATACACATTCAGCCAAGTGACACTGTAGGTAAAAACATGGCCCTACACAGACGTTCTACTCTTTTCCTATTTATTCGTCATGTGTGCACTGCAGTAGAGCGACGCCCACTACAAAAGACGTATTCTTTACATTCAATTTCAGCGTATACGTCGCGACTGCCATATGACAGGGCCTGTCTCTCGATGTCGATTTGTATTTGGTGTCTCTTAAGTGTCGATCTGCAGTGGGCCGCTGTTGGCCGAGAGACGTGCAGTCGCCTTACATGAAGCCCCATGGGCAACGCCAGTGCCACTGTGGACAACAGCATACTGTAGCCAGAGAGAGGAGCCGAAAGGCGCATTTCGCAGTCGAGCCACGCTATCCCACAAGCTGTGCACTAGGACAGGATTGTGCAGACCGCAAACTTCTGGTGGCCCGACGCTCGTCGTCGATCGTAAGGGCGAAACAGTCAAGAGATTTGGAAAACGGCAATGTGGACACCCCCTGCAGCAGCTGGGTGCCAAATCCGATATCTGGTCGAGGGCTGCAAGATTCAGTATGATGAAGTGACAATTCGGGGATAGCTCACAAACGCTAAGCTGCCGCCTTCTTAGCTCAGTGGTAGAGCACTGGTCTCGTAAACCAGGGGTCGTGAGTTCGAACCTCACAGAAGGCATTCATTTTTTTAACCTTCCTGCAAGGAGCGGAGCTATCTCGAGCAGCATCTAACACATGGCAGTACACTGAATGAAAGGGATGTTCTACAGCCTATGAAAAGTATTCTACTGGCCTCAGAGGTTTTCTGAATGCATAGGCACAACAGTGGTTTGTATGCATTTTGTAGTATAATGTCATGCTTGGCGATGTCATTCGTGTACGAGCCTCGCTACAGTGTGCATGCACGTTATCCATGTGAAGAGGCGCAAGCAGATGCTACCATTCTGCGAGATTCCTGCAGAAGGTATACGAATTGCGTTGATATACAGAGCACAAGTGAGCGAAATTCAAGGCCTCCGTGGCGCAATCGGCTAGCGCGTTCGGCTGTTAACCGAAAGGTTGGTGGTTCGAGCCCACCCGGGGGCGAAATCGTTTTAACCGGCACCGAGGTGAGGACATACGTCAACTTTGTTAGAGATACACAGCTAGCGTGACAATTTGGCTGTGTTTGAGTGATGCCACAGAGCCTTATACACATTCAGCCAAGTGACACTGTAGGTAAAAACATGGCCCTACACAGACGTTCTACTCTTTTCCTATTTATTCGTCATGTGTGCACTGCAGTAGAGCGACGCCCACTACAAAAGACGTATTCTTTACATTCAATTTCAGCGTATACGTCGCGACTGCCATATGACAGGGCCTGTCTCTCGATGTCGATTTGTATTTGGTGTCTCTTAAGTGTCGATCTGCAGTGGGCCGCTGTTGGCCGAGAGACGTGCAGTCGCTCGCCTTACATGAAGCCCCATGGGCAACGCCAGTGCCACTGTGGACAACAGCATACTGTAGCCAGAGAGAGGAGCCGAAAGGCGCATTTCGCAGTCGAGCCACGCTATCCCACAAGCTGTGCACTAGGACAGGATTGTGCAGACCGCAAACTTCTGGTGGCCCGACGCTCGTCGTCGATCGTAAGGGCGAAACAGTCAAGAGATTTGGAAAACGGCAATGTGGACACCCCCTGCAGCAGCTGGGTGCCAAATCCGATATCTGGTCGAGGGCTGCAAGATTCAGTATGATGAAGTGACAATTCGGGGATAGCTCACAAACGCTAAGCTGCCGCCTTCTTAGCTCAGTGGTAGAGCACTGGTCTCGTAAACCAGGGGTCGTGAGTTCGAACCTCACAGAAGGCATTCATTTTTTTAACCTTCCTGCAAGGAGCGGAGCTATCTCGAGCAGCATCTAACACATGGCAGTACACTGAATGAAAGGGATGTTCTACAGCCTATGAAAAGTATTCTACTGGCCTCAGAGGTTTTCTGAATGCATAGGCACAACAGTGGTTTGTATGCATTTTGTAGTATAATGTCATGCTTGGCGATGTCATTCGTGTACGAGCCTCGCTACAGTGTGCATGCACGTTATCCATGTGAAGAGGCGCAAGCAGATGCTACCATTCTGCGAGATTCCTGCAGAAGGTATACGAATTGCGTTGATATACAGAGCACAAGTGAGCCAAATTCAAGGCCTCCGTGGCGCAATCGGCTAGCGCGTTCGGCTGTTAACCGAAAGGTTGGTGGTTCGAGCCCACCCGGGGGCGAAATCGTTTTAACCGGCACCGAGGTGAGGACATACGTCAACTTTGTTAGAGATACACAGCTAGCGTGACAATTTGGCTGTGTTTGAGTGATGCCACAGAGCCTTATACACATTCAGCCAAGTGACACTGTAGGTAAAAACATGGCCCTACACAGACGTTCTACTCTTTTCCTATTTATTCGTCATGTGTGCACTGCAGTAGAGCGACGCCCACTACAAAAGACGTATTCTTTACATTCAATTTCAGCGTATACGTCGCGACTGCCATATGACAGGGCCTGTCTCTCGATGTCGATTTGTATTTGGTGTCTCTTAAGTGTCGATCTGCAGTGGGCCGCTGTTGGCCGAGAGACGTGCAGTCGCCTTACATGAAGCCCCATGGGCAACGCCAGTGCCACTGTGGACAACAGCATACTGTAGCCAGAGAGAGGAGCCGAAAGGCGCATTTCGCAGTCGAGCCACGCTATCCCACAAGCTGTGCACTAGGACAGGATTGTGCAGACCGCAAACTTCTGGTGGCCCGACGCTCGTCGTCGATCGTAAGGGCGAAACAGTCAAGAGATTTGGAAAACGGCAATGTGGACACCCCCTGCAGCAGCTGTGTGCCAAATCCGATATCTGGTCGAGGGCTGCAAGATTCAGTATGATGAAGTGACAATTCGGGGATAGCTCACAAACGCTAAGCTGCCGCCTTCTTAGCTCAGTGGTAGAGCACTGGTCTCGTAAACCAGGGGTCGTGAGTTCGAACCTCACAGAAGGCATTCATTTTTTTAACCTTCCTGCAAGGAGCGGAGCTATCTCGAGCAGCATCTAACACATGGCAGTACACTGAATGAAAGGGATGTTCTACAGCCTATGAAAAGTATTCTACTGGCCTCAGAGGTTTTCTGAATGCATAGGCACAACAGTGGTTTGTATGCATTTTGTAGTATAATGTCATGCTTGGCGATGTCATTCGTGTACGAGCCTCGCTACAGTGTGCATGCACGTTATCCATGTGAAGAGGCGCAAGCAGATGCTACCATTCTGCGAGATTCCTGCAGAAGGTATACGAATTGCGTTGATATACAGAGCACAAGTGAGCCAAATTCAAGGCCTCCGTGGCGCAATCGGCTAGCGCGTTCGGCTGTTAACCGAAAGGTTGGTGGTTCGAGCCCACCCGGGGGCGAAATCGTTTTAACCGGCACCGAGGTGAGGACATACGTCAACTTTGTTAGAGATACACAGCTAGCGTGACAATTTGGCTGTGTTTGAGTGATGCCACAGAGCCTTATACACATTCAGCCAAGTGACACTGTAGGTAAAAACATGGCCCTACACAGACGTTCTACTCTTTTCCTATTTATTCGTCATGTGTGCACTGCAGTAGAGCGACGCCCACTACAAAAGACGTATTCTTTACATTCAATTTCAGCGTATACGTCGCGACTGCCATATGACAGGGCCTGTCTCTCGATGTCGATTTGTATTTGGTGTCTCTTAAGTGTCGATCTGCAGTGGGCCGCTGTTGGCCGAGAGACGTGCAGTCGCCTTACATGAAGCCCCATGGGCAACGCCAGTGCCACTGTGGACAACAGCATACTGTAGCCAGAGAGAGGAGCCGAAAGGCGCATTTCGCAGTCGAGCCACGCTATCCCACAAGCTGTGCACTAGGACAGGATTGTGCAGACCGCAAACTTCTGGTGGCCCGACGCTCGTCGTCGATCGTAAGGGCGAAACAGTCAAGAGATTTGGAAAACGGCAATGTGGACACCCCCTGCAGCAGCTGGGTGCCAAATCCGATATCTGGTCGAGGGCTGCAAGATTCAGTATGATGAAGTGACAATTCGGGGATAGCTCACAAACGCTAAGCTGCCGCCTTCTTAGCTCAGTGGTAGAGCACTGGTCTCGTAAACCAGGGGTCGTGAGTTCGAACCTCACAGAAGGCATTCATTTTTTTAACCTTCCTGCAAGGAGCGGAGCTATCTCGAGCAGCATCTAACACATGGCAGTACACTGAATGAAAGGGATGTTCTACAGCCTATGAAAAGTATTCTACTGGCCTCAGAGGTTTTCTGAATGCATAGGCACAACAGTGGTTTGTATGCATTTTGTAGTATAATGTCATGCTTGGCGATGTCATTCGTGTACGAGCCTCGCTACAGTGTGCATGCACGTTATCCATGTGAAGAGGCGCAAGCAGATGCTACCATTCTGCGAGATTCCTGCAGAAGGTATACGAATTGCGTTGATATACAGAGCACAAGTGAGCGAAATTCAAGGCCTCCGTGGCGCAATCGGCTAGCGCGTTCGGCTGTTAACCGAAAGGTTGGTGGTTCGAGCCCACCCGGGGGCGAAATCGTTTTAACCGGCACCGAGGTGAGGACATACGTCAACTTTGTTAGAGATACACAGCTAGCGTGACAATTTGGCTGTGTTTGAGTGATGCCACAGAGCCTTATACACATTCAGCCAAGTGACACTGTAGGTAAAAACATGGCCCTACACAGACGTTCTACTCTTTTCCTATTTATTCGTCATGTGTGCACTGCAGTAGAGCGACGCCCACTACAAAAGACGTATTCTTTACATTCAATTTCAGCGTATACGTCGCGACTGCCATATGACAGGGCCTGTCTCTCGATGTCGATTTGTATTTGGTGTCTCTTAAGTGTCGATCTGCAGTGGGCCGCTGTTGGCCGAGAGACGTGCAGTCGCCTTACATGAAGCCCCATGGGCAACGCCAGTGCCACTGTGGACAACAGCATACTGTAGCCAGAGAGAGGAGCCGAAAGGCGCATTTCGCAGTCGAGCCACGCTATCCCACAAGCTGTGCACTAGGACAGGATTGTGCAGACCGCAAACTTCTGGTGGCCCGACGCTCGTCGTCGATCGTAAGGGCGAAACAGTCAAGAGATTTGGAAAACGGCAATGTGGACACCCCCTGCAGCAGCTGTGTGCCAAATCCGATATCTGGTCGAGGGCTGCAAGATTCAGTATGATGAAGTGACAATTCGGGGATAGCTCACAAACGCTAAGCTGCCGCCTTCTTAGCTCAGTGGTAGAGCACTGGTCTCGTAAACCAGGGGTCGTGAGTTCGAACCTCACAGAAGGCATTCATTTTTTTAACCTTCCTGCAAGGAGCGGAGCTATCTCGAGCAGCATCTAACACATGGCAGTACACTGAATGAAAGGGATGTTCTACAGCCTATGAAAAGTATTCTACTGGCCTCAGAGGTTTTCTGAATGCATAGGCACAACAGTGGTTTGTATGCATTTTGTAGTATAATGTCATGCTTGGCGATGTCATTCGTGTACGAGCCTCGCTACAGTGTGCATGCACGTTATCCATGTGAAGAGGCGCAAGCAGATGCTACCATTCTGCGAGATTCCTGCAGAAGGTATACGAATTGCGTTGATATACAGAGCACAAGTGAGCCAAATTCAAGGCCTCCGTGGCGCAATCGGCTAGCGCGTTCGGCTGTTAACCGAAAGGTTGGTGGTTCGAGCCCACCCGGGGGCGAAATCGTTTTAACCGGCACCGAGGTGAGGACATACGTCAACTTTGTTAGAGATACACAGCTAGCGTGACAATTTGGCTGTGTTTGAGTGATGCCACAGAGCCTTATACACATTCAGCCAAGTGACACTGTAGGTAAAAACATGGCCCTACACAGACGTTCTACTCTTTTCCTATTTATTCGTCATGTGTGCACTGCAGTAGAGCGACGCCCACTACAAAAGACGTATTCTTTACATTCAATTTCAGCGTATACGTCGCGACTGCCATATGACAGGGCCTGTCTCTCGATGTCGATTTGTATTTGGTGTCTCTTAAGTGTCGATCTGCAGTGGGCCGCTGTTGGCCGAGAGACGTGCAGTCGCCTTACATGAAGCCCCATGGGCAACGCCAGTGCCACTGTGGACAACAGCATACTGTAGCCAGAGAGAGGAGCCGAAAGGCGCATTTCGCAGTCGAGCCACGCTATCCCACAAGCTGTGCACTAGGACAGGATTGTGCAGACCGCAAACTTCTGGTGGCCCGACGCTCGTCGTCGATCGTAAGGGCGAAACAGTCAAGAGATTTGGAAAACGGCAATGTGGACACCCCCTGCAGCAGCTGGGTGCCAAATCCGATATCTGGTCGAGGGCTGCAAGATTCAGTATGATGAAGTGACAATTCGGGGATAGCTCACAAACGCTAAGCTGCCGCCTTCTTAGCTCAGTGGTAGAGCACTGGTCTCGTAAACCAGGGGTCGTGAGTTCGAACCTCACAGAAGGCATTCATTTTTTTAACCTTCCTGCAAGGAGCGGAGCTATCTCGAGCAGCATCTAACACATGGCAGTACACTGAATGAAAGGGATGTTCTACAGCCTATGAAAAGTATTCTACTGGCCTCAGAGGTTTTCTGAATGCATAGGCACAACAGTGGTTTGTATGCATTTTGTAGTATAATGTCATGCTTGGCGATGTCATTCGTGTACGAGCCTCGCTACAGTGTGCATGCACGTTATCCATGTGAAGAGGCGCAAGCAGATGCTACCATTCTGCGAGATTCCTGCAGAAGGTATACGAATTGCGTTGATATACAGAGCACAAGTGAGCGAAATTCAAGGCCTCCGTGGCGCAATCGGCTAGCGCGTTCGGCTGTTAACCGAAAGGTTGGTGGTTCGAGCCCACCCGGGGGCGAAATCGTTTTAACCGGCACCGAGGTGAGGACATACGTCAACTTTGTTAGAGATACACAGCTAGCGTGACAATTTGGCTGTGTTTGAGTGATGCCACAGAGCCTTATACACATTCAGCCAAGTGACACTGTAGGTAAAAACATGGCCCTACACAGACGTTCTACTCTTTTCCTATTTATTCGTCATGTGTGCACTGCAGTAGAGCGACGCCCACTACAAAAGACGTATTCTTTACATTCAATTTCAGCGTATACGTCGCGACTGCCATATGACAGGGCCTGTCTCTCGATGTCGATTTGTATTTGGTGTCTCTTAAGTGTCGATCTGCAGTGGGCCGCTGTTGGCCGAGAGACGTGCAGTCGCCTTACATGAAGCCCCATGGGCAACGCCAGTGCCACTGTGGACAACAGCATACTGTAGCCAGAGAGAGGAGCCGAAAGGCGCATTTCGCAGTCGAGCCACGCTATCCCACAAGCTGTGCACTAGGACAGGATTGTGCAGACCGCAAACTTCTGGTGGCCCGACGCTCGTCGTCGATCGTAAGGGCGAAACAGTCAAGAGATTTGGAAAACGGCAATGTGGACACCCCCTGCAGCAGCTGGGTGCCAAATCCGATATCTGGTCGAGGGCTGCAAGATTCAGTATGATGAAGTGACAATTCGGGGATAGCTCACAAACGCTAAGCTGCCGCCTTCTTAGCTCAGTGGTAGAGCACTGGTCTCGTAAACCAGGGGTCGTGAGTTCGAACCTCACAGAAGGCATTCATTTTTTTAACCTTCCTGCAAGGAGCGGAGCTATCTCGAGCAGCATCTAACACATGGCAGTACACTGAATGAAAGGGATGTTCTACAGCCTATGAAAAGTATTCTACTGGCCTCAGAGGTTTTCTGAATGCATAGGCACAACAGTGGTTTGTATGCATTTTGTAGTATAATGTCATGCTTGGCGATGTCATTCGTGTACGAGCCTCGCTACAGTGTGCATGCACGTTATCCATGTGAAGAGGCGCAAGCAGATGCTACCATTCTGCGAGATTCCTGCAGAAGGTATACGAATTGCGTTGATATACAGAGCACAAGTGAGCCAAATTCAAGGCCTCCGTGGCGCAATCGGCTAGCGCGTTCGGCTGTTAACCGAAAGGTTGGTGGTTCGAGCCCACCCGGGGGCGAAATCGTTTTAACCGGCACCGAGGTGAGGACATACGTCAACTTTGTTAGAGATACACAGCTAGCGTGACAATTTGGCTGTGTTTGAGTGATGCCACAGAGCCTTATACACATTCAGCCAAGTGACACTGTAGGTAAAAACATGGCCCTACACAGACGTTCTACTCTTTTCCTATTTATTCGTCATGTGTGCACTGCAGTAGAGCGACGCCCACTACAAAAGACGTATTCTTTACATTCAATTTCAGCGTATACGTCGCGACTGCCATATGACAGGGCCTGTCTCTCGATGTCGATTTGTATTTGGTGTCTCTTAAGTGTCGATCTGCAGTGGGCCGCTGTTGGCCGAGAGACGTGCAGTCGCTCGCCTTACATGAAGCCCCATGGGCAACGCCAGTGCCACTGTGGACAACAGCATACTGTAGCCAGAGAGAGGAGCCGAAAGGCGCATTTCGCAGTCGAGCCACGCTATCCCACAAGCTGTGCACTAGGACAGGATTGTGCAGACCGCAAACTTCTGGTGGCCCGACGCTCGTCGTCGATCGTAAGGGCGAAACAGTCAAGAGATTTGGAAAACGGCAATGTGGACACCCCCTGCAGCAGCTGGGTGCCAAATCCGATATCTGGTCGAGGGCTGCAAGATTCAGTATGATGAAGTGACAATTCGGGGATAGCTCACAAACGCTAAGCTGCCGCCTTCTTAGCTCAGTGGTAGAGCACTGGTCTCGTAAACCAGGGGTCGTGAGTTCGAACCTCACAGAAGGCATTCATTTTTTTAACCTTCCTGCAAGGAGCGGAGCTATCTCGAGCAGCATCTAACACATGGCAGTACACTGAATGAAAGGGATGTTCTACAGCCTATGAAAAGTATTCTACTGGCCTCAGAGGTTTTCTGAATGCATAGGCACAACAGTGGTTTGTATGCATTTTGTAGTATAATGTCATGCTTGGCGATGTCATTCGTGTACGAGCCTCGCTACAGTGTGCATGCACGTTATCCATGTGAAGAGGCGCAAGCAGATGCTACCATTCTGCGAGATTCCTGCAGAAGGTATACGAATTGCGTTGATATACAGAGCACAAGTGAGCCAAATTCAAGGCCTCCGTGGCGCAATCGGCTAGCGCGTTCGGCTGTTAACCGAAAGGTTGGTGGTTCGAGCCCACCCGGGGGCGAAATCGTTTTAACCGGCACCGAGGTGAGGACATACGTCAACTTTGTTAGAGATACACAGCTAGCGTGACAATTTGGCTGTGTTTGAGTGATGCCACAGAGCCTTATACACATTCAGCCAAGTGACACTGTAGGTAAAAACATGGCCCTACACAGACGTTCTACTCTTTTCCTATTTATTCGTCATGTGTGCACTGCAGTAGAGCGACGCCCACTACAAAAGACGTATTCTTTACATTCAATTTCAGCGTATACGTCGCGACTGCCATATGACAGGGCCTGTCTCTCGATGTCGATTTGTATTTGGTGTCTCTTAAGTGTCGATCTGCAGTGGGCCGCTGTTGGCCGAGAGACGTGCAGTCGCCTTACATGAAGCCCCATGGGCAACGCCAGTGCCACTGTGGACAACAGCATACTGTAGCCAGAGAGAGGAGCCGAAAGGCGCATTTCGCAGTCGAGCCACGCTATCCCACAAGCTGTGCACTAGGACAGGATTGTGCAGACCGCAAACTTCTGGTGGCCCGACGCTCGTCGTCGATCGTAAGGGCGAAACAGTCAAGAGATTTGGAAAACGGCAATGTGGACACCCCCTGCAGCAGCTGGGTGCCAAATCCGATATCTGGTCGAGGGCTGCAAGATTCAGTATGATGAAGTGACAATTCGGGGATAGCTCACAAACGCTAAGCTGCCGCCTTCTTAGCTCAGTGGTAGAGCACTGGTCTCGTAAACCAGGGGTCGTGAGTTCGAACCTCACAGAAGGCATTCATTTTTTTAACCTTCCTGCAAGGAGCGGAGCTATCTCGAGCAGCATCTAACACATGGCAGTACACTGAATGAAAGGGATGTTCTACAGCCTATGAAAAGTATTCTACTGGCCTCAGAGGTTTTCTGAATGCATAGGCACAACAGTGGTTTGTATGCATTTTGTAGTATAATGTCATGCTTGGCGATGTCATTCGTGTACGAGCCTCGCTACAGTGTGCATGCACGTTATCCATGTGAAGAGGCGCAAGCAGATGCTACCATTCTGCGAGATTCCTGCAGAAGGTATACGAATTGCGTTGATATACAGAGCACAAGTGAGCCAAATTCAAGGCCTCCGTGGCGCAATCGGCTAGCGCGTTCGGCTGTTAACCGAAAGGTTGGTGGTTCGAGCCCACCCGGGGGCGAAATCGTTTTAACCGGCACCGAGGTGAGGACATACGTCAACTTTGTTAGAGATACACAGCTAGCGTGACAATTTGGCTGTGTTTGAGTGATGCCACAGAGCCTTATACACATTCAGCCAAGTGACACTGTAGGTAAAAACATGGCCCTACACAGACGTTCTACTCTTTTCCTATTTATTCGTCATGTGTGCACTGCAGTAGAGCGACGCCCACTACAAAAGACGTATTCTTTACATTCAATTTCAGCGTATACGTCGCGACTGCCATATGACAGGGCCTGTCTCTCGATGTCGATTTGTATTTGGTGTCTCTTAAGTGTCGATCTGCAGTGGGCCGCTGTTGGCCGAGAGACGTGCAGTCGCCTTACATGAAGCCCCATGGGCAACGCCAGTGCCACTGTGGACAACAGCATACTGTAGCCAGAGAGAGGAGCCGAAAGGCGCATTTCGCAGTCGAGCCACGCTATCCCACAAGCTGTGCACTAGGACAGGATTGTGCAGACCGCAAACTTCTGGTGGCCCGACGCTCGTCGTCGATCGTAAGGGCGAAACAGTCAAGAGATTTGGAAAACGGCAATGTGGACACCCCCTGCAGCAGCTGTGTGCCAAATCCGATATCTGGTCGAGGGCTGCAAGATTCAGTATGATGAAGTGACAATTCGGGGATAGCTCACAAACGCTAAGCTGCCGCCTTCTTAGCTCAGTGGTAGAGCACTGGTCTCGTAAACCAGGGGTCGTGAGTTCGAACCTCACAGAAGGCATTCATTTTTTTAACCTTCCTGCAAGGAGCGGAGCTATCTCGAGCAGCATCTAACACATGGCAGTACACTGAATGAAAGGGATGTTCTACAGCCTATGAAAAGTATTCTACTGGCCTCAGAGGTTTTCTGAATGCATAGGCACAACAGTGGTTTGTATGCATTTTGTAGTATAATGTCATGCTTGGCGATGTCATTCGTGTACGAGCCTCGCTACAGTGTGCATGCACGTTATCCATGTGAAGAGGCGCAAGCAGATGCTACCATTCTGCGAGATTCCTGCAGAAGGTATACGAATTGCGTTGATATACAGAGCACAAGTGAGCCAAATTCAAGGCCTCCGTGGCGCAATCGGCTAGCGCGTTCGGCTGTAAACCGAAAGGTTGGTGGTTCGAGCCCACCCGGGGGCGAAATCGTTTTAACCGGCACCGAGGTGAGGACATACGTCAACTTTGTTAGAGATACACAGCTAGCGTGACAATTTGGCTGTGTTTGAGTGATGCCACAGAGCCTTATACACATTCAGCCAAGTGACACTGTAGGTAAAAACATGGCCCTACACAGACGTTCTACTCTTTTCCTATTTATTCGTCATGTGTGCACTGCAGTAGAGCGACGCCCACTACAAAAGACGTATTCTTTACATTCAATTTCAGCGTATACGTCGCGACTGCCATATGACAGGGCCTGTCTCTCGATGTCGATTTGTATTTGGTGTCTCTTAAGTGTCGATCTGCAGTGGGCCGCTGTTGGCCGAGAGACGTGCAGTCGCCTTACATGAAGCCCCATGGGCAACGCCAGTGCCACTGTGGACAACAGCATACTGTAGCCAGAGAGAGGAGCCGAAAGGCGCATTTCGCAGTCGAGCCACGCTATCCCACAAGCTGTGCACTAGGACAGGATTGTGCAGACCGCAAACTTCTGGTGGCCCGACGCTCGTCGTCGATCGTAAGGGCGAAACAGTCAAGAGATTTGGAAAACGGCAATGTGGACACCCCCTGCAGCAGCTGGGTGCCAAATCCGATATCTGGTCGAGGGCTGCAAGATTCAGTATGATGAAGTGACAATTCGGGGATAGCTCACAAACGCTAAGCTGCCGCCTTCTTAGCTCAGTGGTAGAGCACTGGTCTCGTAAACCAGGGGTCGTGAGTTCGAACCTCACAGAACGCATTCATTTTTTTAACCTTCCTGCAACGAGCGGAGCTATCTCGAGCAGCATCTAACACATGGCAGTACACTGAATGAAAGGGATGTTCTACAGCCTATGAAAAGTATTCTACTGGCCTCAGAGGTTTTCTGAATGCATAGGCACAACAGTGGTTTGTATGCATTTTGTAGTATAATGTCATGCTTGGCGATGTCATTCGTGTACGAGCCTCGCTACAGTGTGCATGCACGTTATCCATGTGAAGAGGCGCAAGCAGATGCTACCATTCTGCGAGATTCCTGCAGAAGGTATACGAATTGCGTTGATATACAGAGCACAAGTGAGCCAAATTCAAGGCCTCCGTGGCGCAATCGGCTAGCGCGTTCGGCTGTTAACCGAAAGGTTGGTGGTTCGAGCCCACCCGGGGGCGAAATCGTTTTAACCGGCACCGAGGTGAGGACATACGTCAACTTTGTTAGAGATACACAGCTAGCGTGACAATTTGGCTGTGTTTGAGTGATGCCACAGAGCCTTATACACATTCAGCCAAGTGACACTGTAGGTAAAAACATGGCCCTACACAGACGTTCTACTCTTTTCCTATTTATTCGTCATGTGTGCACTGCAGTAGAGCGACGCCCACTACAAAAGACGTATTCTTTACATTCAATTTCAGCGTATACGTCGCGACTGCCATATGACAGGGCCTGTCTCTCGATGTCGATTTGTATTTGGTGTCTCTTAAGTGTCGATCTGCAGTGGGCCGCTGTTGGCCGAGAGACGTGCAGTCGCCTTACATGAAGCCCCATGGGCAACGCCAGTGCCACTGTGGACAACAGCATACTGTAGCCAGAGAGAGGAGCCGAAAGGCGCATTTCGCAGTCGAGCCACGCTATCCCACAAGCTGTGCACTAGGACAGGATTGTGCAGACCGCAAACTTCTGGTGGCCCGACGCTCGTCGTCGATCGTAAGGGCGAAACAGTCAAGAGATTTGGAAAACGGCAATGTGGACACCCCCTGCAGCAGCTGGGTGCCAAATCCGATATCTGGTCGAGGGCTGCAAGATTCAGTATGATGAAGTGACAATTCGGGGATAGCTCACAAACGCTAAGCTGCCGCCTTCTTAGCTCAGTGGTAGAGCACTGGTCTCGTAAACCAGGGGTCGTGAGTTCGAACCTCACAGAAGGCATTCATTTTTTTAACCTTCCTGCAAGGAGCGGAGCTATCTCGAGCAGCATCTAACACATGGCAGTACACTGAATGAAAGGGATGTTCTACAGCCTATGAAAAGTATTCTACTGGCCTCAGAGGTTTTCTGAATGCATAGGCACAACAGTGGTTTGTATGCATTTTGTAGTATAATGTCATGCTTGGCGATGTCATTCGTGTACGAGCCTCGCTACAGTGTGCATGCACGTTATCCATGTGAAGAGGCGCAAGCAGATGCTACCATTCTGCGAGATTCCTGCAGAAGGTATACGAATTGCGTTGATATACAGAGCACAAGTGAGCCAAATTCAAGGCCTCCGTGGCGCAATCGGCTAGCGCGTTCGGCTGTTAACCGAAAGGTTGGTGGTTCGAGCCCACCCGGGGGCGAAATCGTTTTAACCGGCACCGAGGTGAGGACATACGTCAACTTTGTTAGAGATGCACAGCTAGCGTGACAATTTGGCTGTGTTTGAGTGATGCCACAGAGCCTTATACACATTCAGCCAAGTGACACTGTAGGTAAAAACATGGCCCTACACAGACGTTCTACTCTTTTCCTATTTATTCGTCATGTGTGCACTGCAGTAGAGCGACGCCCACTACAAAAGACGTATTCTTTACATTCAATTTCAGCGTATACGTCGCGACTGCCATATGACAGGGCCTGTCTCTCGATGTCGATTTGTATTTGGTGTCTCTTAAGTGTCGATCTGCAGTGGGCCGCTGTTGGCCGAGAGACGTGCAGTCGCCTTACATGAAGCCCCATGGGCAACGCCAGTGCCACTGTGGACAACAGCATACTGTAGCCAGAGAGAGGAGCCGAAAGGCGCATTTCGCAGTCGAGCCACGCTATCCCACAAGCTGTGCACTAGGACAGGATTGTGCAGACCGCAAACTTCTGGTGGCCCGACGCTCGTCGTCGATCGTAAGGGCGAAACAGTCAAGAGATTTGGAAAACGGCAATGTGGACACCCCCTGCAGCAGCTGGGTGCCAAATCCGATATCTGGTCGAGGGCTGCAAGATTCAGTATGATGAAGTGACAATTCGGGGATAGCTCACAAACGCTAAGCTGCCGCCTTCTTAGCTCAGTGGTAGAGCACTGGTCTCGTAAACCAGGGGTCGTGAGTTCGAACCTCACAGAAGGCATTCATTTTTTTAACCTTCCTGCAAGGAGCGGAGCTATCTCGAGCAGCATCTAACACATGGCAGTACACTGAATGAAAGGGATGTTCTACAGCCTATGAAAAGTATTCTACTGGCCTCAGAGGTTTTCTGAATGCATAGGCACAACAGTGGTTTGTATGCATTTTGTAGTATAATGTCATGCTTGGCGATGTCATTCGTGTACGAGCCTCGCTACAGTGTGCATGCACGTTATCCATGTGAAGAGGCGCAAGCAGATGCTACCATTCTGCGAGATTCCTGCAGAAGGTATACGAATTGCGTTGATATACAGAGCACAAGTGAGCCAAATTCAAGGCCTCCGTGGCGCAATCGGCTAGCGCGTTCGGCTGTTAACCGAAAGGTTGGTGGTTCGAGCCCACCCGGGGGCGAAATCGTTTTAACCGGCACCGAGGTGAGGACATACGTCAACTTTGTTAGAGATGCACAGCTAGCGTGACAATTTGGCTGTGTTTGAGTGATGCCACAGAGCCTTATACACATTCAGCCAAGTGACACTGTAGGTAAAAACATGGCCCTACACAGACGTTCTACTCTTTTCCTATTTATTCGTCATGTGTGCACTGCAGTAGAGCGACGCCCACTACAAAAGACGTATTCTTTACATTCAATTTCAGCGTATACGTCGCGACTGCCATATGACAGGGCCTGTCTCTCGATGTCGATTTGTATTTGGTGTCTCTTAAGTGTC
Organism: Schistocerca nitens; assembly: GCF_023898315.1. Lineage (NCBI taxonomy): Eukaryota > Metazoa > Arthropoda > Insecta > Orthoptera > Acrididae > Schistocerca > Schistocerca nitens. Next base: position 115,452,109 of record NC_064619.1, on the reverse strand, counting down.
GATCTGCAGTGGGCCGCTGTTGGCCGAGAGACGTGCAGTCGCCTTACATGAAGCCCCATGGGCAACGCCAGTGCCACTGTGGACAACAGCATACTGTAGCCAGAGAGAGGAGCCGAAAGGCGCATTTCGCAGTCGAGCCACGCTATCCCACAAGCTGTGCACTAGGACAGGATTGTGCAGACCGCAAACTTCTGGTGGCCCGACGCTCGTCGTCGATCGTAAGGGCGAAACAGTCAAGAGATTTGGAAAACGGCAATGTGGACACCCCCTGCAGCAGCTGGGTGCCAAATCCGATATCTGGTCGAGGGCTGCAAGATTCAGTATGATGAAGTGACAATTCGGGGATAGCTCACAAACGCTAAGCTGCCGCCTTCTTAGCTCAGTGGTAGAGCACTGGTCTCGTAAACCAGGGGTCGTGAGTTCGAACCTCACAGAAGGCATTCATTTTTTTAACCTTCCTGCAAGGAGCGGAGCTATCTCGAGCAGCATCTAACACATGGCAGTACACTGAATGAAAGGGATGTTCTACAGCCTATGAAAAGTATTCTACTGGCCTCAGAGGTTTTCTGAATGCATAGGCACAACAGTGGTTTGTATGCATTTTGTAGTATAATGTCATGCTTGGCGATGTCATTCGTGTACGAGCCTCGCTACAGTGTGCATGCACGTTATCCATGTGAAGAGGCGCAAGCAGATGCTACCATTCTGCGAGATTCCTGCAGAAGGTATACGAATTGCGTTGATATACAGAGCACAAGTGAGCCAAATTCAAGGCCTCCGTGGCGCAATCGGCTAGCGCGTTCGGCTGTTAACCGAAAGGTTGGTGGTTCGAGCCCACCCGGGGGCGAAATCGTTTTAACCGGCACCGAGGTGAGGACATACGTCAACTTTGTTAGAGATGCACAGCTAGCGTGACAATTTGGCTGTGTTTGAGTGATGCCACAGAGCCTTATACACATTCAGCCAAGTGACACTGTAGGTAAAAACATGGCCCTACACAGACGTTCTACTCTTTTCCTATTTATTCGTCATGTGTGCACTGCAGTAGAGCGACGCCCACTACAAAAGACGTATTCTTTACATTCAATTTCAGCGTATACGTCGCGACTGCCATATGACAGGGCCTGTCTCTCGATGTCGATTTGTATTTGGTGTCTCTTAAGTGTCGATCTGCAGTGGGCCGCTGTTGGCCGAGAGACGTGCAGTCGCCTTACATGAAGCCCCATGGGCAACGCCAGTGCCACTGTGGACAACAGCATACTGTAGCCAGAGAGAGGAGCCGAAAGGCGCATTTCGCAGTCGAGCCACGCTATCCCACAAGCTGTGCACTAGGACAGGATTGTGCAGACCGCAAACTTCTGGTGGCCCGACGCTCGTCGTCGATCGTAAGGGCGAAACAGTCAAGAGATTTGGAAAACGGCAATGTGGACACCCCCTGCAGCAGCTGGGTGCCAAATCCGATATCTGGTCGAGGGCTGCAAGATTCAGTATGATGAAGTGACAATTCGGGGATAGCTCACAAACGCTAAGCTGCCGCCTTCTTAGCTCAGTGGTAGAGCACTGGTCTCGTAAACCAGGGGTCGTGAGTTCGAACCTCACAGAAGGCATTCATTTTTTTAACCTTCCTGCAAGGAGCGGAGCTATCTCGAGCAGCATCTAACACATGGCAGTACACTGAATGAAAGGGATGTTCTACAGCCTATGAAAAGTATTCTACTGGCCTCAGAGGTTTTCTGAATGCATAGGCACAACAGTGGTTTGTATGCATTTTGTAGTATAATGTCATGCTTGGCGATGTCATTCGTGTACGAGCCTCGCTACAGTGTGCATGCACGTTATCCATGTGAAGAGGCGCAAGCAGATGCTACCATTCTGCGAGATTCCTGCAGAAGGTATACGAATTGCGTTGATATACAGAGCACAAGTGAGCCAAATTCAAGGCCTCCGTGGCGCAATCGGCTAGCGCGTTCGGCTGTAAACCGAAAGGTTGGTGGTTCGAGCCCACCCGGGGGCGAAATCGTTTTAACCGGCACCGAGGTGAGGACATACGTCAACTTTGTTAGAGATACACAGCTAGCGTGACAATTTGGCTGTGTTTGAGTGATGCCACAGAGCCTTATACACATTCAGCCAAGTGACACTGTAGGTAAAAACATGGCCCTACACAGACGTTCTACTCTTTTCCTATTTATTCGTCATGTGTGCACTGCAGTAGAGCGACGCCCACTACAAAAGACGTATTCTTTACATTCAATTTCAGCGTATACGTCGCGACTGCCATATGACAGGGCCTGTCTCTCGATGTCGATTTGTATTTGGTGTCTCTTAAGTGTCGATCTGCAGTGGGCCGCTGTTGGCCGAGAGACGTGCAGTCGCCTTACATGAAGCCCCATGGGCAACGCCAGTGCCACTGTGGACAACAGCATACTGTAGCCAGAGAGAGGAGCCGAAAGGCGCATTTCGCAGTCGAGCCACGCTATCCCACAAGCTGTGCACTAGGACAGGATTGTGCAGACCGCAAACTTCTGGTGGCCCGACGCTCGTCGTCGATCGTAAGGGCGAAACAGTCAAGAGATTTGGAAAACGGCAATGTGGACACCCCCTGCAGCAGCTGGGTGCCAAATCCGATATCTGGTCGAGGGCTGCAAGATTCAGTATGATGAAGTGACAATTCGGGGATAGCTCACAAACGCTAAGCTGCCGCCTTCTTAGCTCAGTGGTAGAGCACTGGTCTCGTAAACCAGGGGTCGTGAGTTCGAACCTCACAGAACGCATTCATTTTTTTAACCTTCCTGCAACGAGCGGAGCTATCTCGAGCAGCATCTAACACATGGCAGTACACTGAATGAAAGGGATGTTCTACAGCCTATGAAAAGTATTCTACTGGCCTCAGAGGTTTTCTGAATGCATAGGCACAACAGTGGTTTGTATGCATTTTGTAGTATAATGTCATGCTTGGCGATGTCATTCGTGTACGAGCCTCGCTACAGTGTGCATGCACGTTATCCATGTGAAGAGGCGCAAGCAGATGCTACCATTCTGCGAGATTCCTGCAGAAGGTATACGAATTGCGTTGATATACAGAGCACAAGTGAGCCAAATTCAAGGCCTCCGTGGCGCAATCGGCTAGCGCGTTCGGCTGTTAACCGAAAGGTTGGTGGTTCGAGCCCACCCGGGGGCGAAATCGTTTTAACCGGCACCGAGGTGAGGACATACGTCAACTTTGTTAGAGATACACAGCTAGCGTGACAATTTGGCTGTGTTTGAGTGATGCCACAGAGCCTTATACACATTCAGCCAAGTGACACTGTAGGTAAAAACATGGCCCTACACAGACGTTCTACTCTTTTCCTATTTATTCGTCATGTGTGCACTGCAGTAGAGCGACGCCCACTACAAAAGACGTATTCTTTACATTCAATTTCAGCGTATACGTCGCGACTGCCATATGACAGGGCCTGTCTCTCGATGTCGATTTGTATTTGGTGTCTCTTAAGTGTCGATCTGCAGTGGGCCGCTGTTGGCCGAGAGACGTGCAGTCGCCTTACATGAAGCCCCATGGGCAACGCCAGTGCCACTGTGGACAACAGCATACTGTAGCCAGAGAGAGGAGCCGAAAGGCGCATTTCGCAGTCGAGCCACGCTATCCCACAAGCTGTGCACTAGGACAGGATTGTGCAGACCGCAAACTTCTGGTGGCCCGACGCTCGTCGTCGATCGTAAGGGCGAAACAGTCAAGAGATTTGGAAAACGGCAATGTGGACACCCCCTGCAGCAGCTGGGTGCCAAATCCGATATCTGGTCGAGGGCTGCAAGATTCAGTATGATGAAGTGACAATTCGGGGATAGCTCACAAACGCTAAGCTGCCGCCTTCTTAGCTCAGTGGTAGAGCACTGGTCTCGTAAACCAGGGGTCGTGAGTTCGAACCTCACAGAAGGCATTCATTTTTTTAACCTTCCTGCAAGGAGCGGAGCTATCTCGAGCAGCATCTAACACATGGCAGTACACTGAATGAAAGGGATGTTCTACAGCCTATGAAAAGTATTCTACTGGCCTCAGAGGTTTTCTGAATGCATAGGCACAACAGTGGTTTGTATGCATTTTGTAGTATAATGTCATGCTTGGCGATGTCATTCGTGTACGAGCCTCGCTACAGTGTGCATGCACGTTATCCATGTGAAGAGGCGCAAGCAGATGCTACCATTCTGCGAGATTCCTGCAGAAGGTATACGAATTGCGTTGATATACAGAGCACAAGTGAGCCAAATTCAAGGCCTCCGTGGCGCAATCGGCTAGCGCGTTCGGCTGTTAACCGAAAGGTTGGTGGTTCGAGCCCACCCGGGGGCGAAATCGTTTTAACCGGCACCGAGGTGAGGACATACGTCAACTTTGTTAGAGATGCACAGCTAGCGTGACAATTTGGCTGTGTTTGAGTGATGCCACAGAGCCTTATACACATTCAGCCAAGTGACACTGTAGGTAAAAACATGGCCCTACACAGACGTTCTACTCTTTTCCTATTTATTCGTCATGTGTGCACTGCAGTAGAGCGACGCCCACTACAAAAGACGTATTCTTTACATTCAATTTCAGCGTATACGTCGCGACTGCCATATGACAGGGCCTGTCTCTCGATGTCGATTTGTATTTGGTGTCTCTTAAGTGTCGATCTGCAGTGGGCCGCTGTTGGCCGAGAGACGTGCAGTCGCCTTACATGAAGCCCCATGGGCAACGCCAGTGCCACTGTGGACAACAGCATACTGTAGCCAGAGAGAGGAGCCGAAAGGCGCATTTCGCAGTCGAGCCACGCTATCCCACAAGCTGTGCACTAGGACAGGATTGTGCAGACCGCAAACTTCTGGTGGCCCGACGCTCGTCGTCGATCGTAAGGGCGAAACAGTCAAGAGATTTGGAAAACGGCAATGTGGACACCCCCTGCAGCAGCTGGGTGCCAAATCCGATATCTGGTCGAGGGCTGCAAGATTCAGTATGATGAAGTGACAATTCGGGGATAGCTCACAAACGCTAAGCTGCCGCCTTCTTAGCTCAGTGGTAGAGCACTGGTCTCGTAAACCAGGGGTCGTGAGTTCGAACCTCACAGAAGGCATTCATTTTTTTAACCTTCCTGCAAGGAGCGGAGCTATCTCGAGCAGCATCTAACACATGGCAGTACACTGAATGAAAGGGATGTTCTACAGCCTATGAAAAGTATTCTACTGGCCTCAGAGGTTTTCTGAATGCATAGGCACAACAGTGGTTTGTATGCATTTTGTAGTATAATGTCATGCTTGGCGATGTCATTCGTGTACGAGCCTCGCTACAGTGTGCATGCACGTTATCCATGTGAAGAGGCGCAAGCAGATGCTACCATTCTGCGAGATTCCTGCAGAAGGTATACGAATTGCGTTGATATACAGAGCACAAGTGAGCCAAATTCAAGGCCTCCGTGGCGCAATCGGCTAGCGCGTTCGGCTGTTAACCGAAAGGTTGGTGGTTCGAGCCCACCCGGGGGCGAAATCGTTTTAACCGGCACCGAGGTGAGGACATACGTCAACTTTGTTAGAGATGCACAGCTAGCGTGACAATTTGGCTGTGTTTGAGTGATGCCACAGAGCCTTATACACATTCAGCCAAGTGACACTGTAGGTAAAAACATGGCCCTACACAGACGTTCTACTCTTTTCCTATTTATTCGTCATGTGTGCACTGCAGTAGAGCGACGCCCACTACAAAAGACGTATTCTTTACATTCAATTTCAGCGTATACGTCGCGACTGCCATATGACAGGGCCTGTCTCTCGATGTCGATTTGTATTTGGTGTCTCTTAAGTGTCGATCTGCAGTGGGCCGCTGTTGGCCGAGAGACGTGCAGTCGCCTTACATGAAGCCCCATGGGCAACGCCAGTGCCACTGTGGACAACAGCATACTGTAGCCAGAGAGAGGAGCCGAAAGGCGCATTTCGCAGTCGAGCCACGCTATCCCACAAGCTGTGCACTAGGACAGGATTGTGCAGACCGCAAACTTCTGGTGGCCCGACGCTCGTCGTCGATCGTAAGGGCGAAACAGTCAAGAGATTTGGAAAACGGCAATGTGGACACCCCCTGCAGCAGCTGGGTGCCAAATCCGATATCTGGTCGAGGGCTGCAAGATTCAGTATGATGAAGTGACAATTCGGGGATAGCTCACAAACGCTAAGCTGCCGCCTTCTTAGCTCAGTGGTAGAGCACTGGTCTCGTAAACCAGGGGTCGTGAGTTCGAACCTCACAGAAGGCATTCATTTTTTTAACCTTCCTGCAAGGAGCGGAGCTATCTCGAGCAGCATCTAACACATGGCAGTACACTGAATGAAAGGGATGTTCTACAGCCTATGAAAAGTATTCTACTGGCCTCAGAGGTTTTCTGAATGCATAGGCACAACAGTGGTTTGTATGCATTTTGTAGTATAATGTCATGCTTGGCGATGTCATTCGTGTACGAACCTCGCTACAGTGTGCATGCACGTTATCCATGTGAAGAGGCGCAAGCAGATGCTACCATTCTGCGAGATTCCTGCAGAAGGTATACGAATTGCGTTGATATACAGAGCACAAGTGAGCGAAATTCAAGGCCTCCGTGGCGCAATCGGCTAGCGCGTTCGGCTGTTAACCGAAAGGTTGGTGGTTCGAGCCCACCCGGGGGCGAAATCGTTTTAACCGGCACCGAGGTGAGGACATACAATCGCACCAAAAAGTATTGGCACACGTGCGTCTTTATCGTTGCTGGTTACAAACACCGCACCTTCCGGTACACAGCACATGTACGTGCTACCTCACATACCAGACATTACAATTCTGCCCACAGTGCCTACCATTAACAAAGAAATGCAGTGTTAAGGGCAAACATGTATCTCCTCTGCACACAAAAAGTATTGGCACAAAGCGTGGCTTCTCGGTATATCGCTGGCTTTTCAGGTACCGGAACGCCATCTGTTGACGTAATATACAATGCGTGTTGTTCACGGCCCAGTCGCTAGTGTGTTGCTGTATAGTGCGATAGTGGTCAGCAAGGGGCCGAAGAAGAAGGAACACTCAGTGGCGTTGCGTGATAGAGTGGTATTGCTCCATTCACAAGGGAGAAGCTGTCGACAAATCGGAGCAGAAGTGTCTGTTACTTACACCACGGAACGAGCCATTATTCATAAATATAAAGAGACTGGAACAACAGTGAATAAGTATCGTATTGGACGTCCAAAAGTGCTTACAACCCGAGAGCGTCGCCGTATCATCGCACCTGATCGGAAGGAACCTGCTACAAGTGCAGCAGGTATTGCTGAGGTTGTTTAGACAATGTCCGACAAGACGGATAGTGTTCAAACTATACGAAATGTGTTGAATGAGGCTGACATGCATGGACGTTTTCCCAGGAAAAAGCCATACATATCGGAAATGAACCGGCAGAAACGCCTGCAGTTTGCCAATGACTACATCAGCAAGCCGACGGAGTTTTGGAACACTGTGATATTTAGCGACGAATCGAAGTTCAGTGTGTTCGGATTTGATGCAAGAAAGAAAGTTTGGCGCAAGCCGAATACGCACCTCGACATCAAACACATGCATCCCACAGTCAAACACGGTGGGGGTGGTATCATGGTCTGGGGCTGTATGGCGGCGTCCGGGGTTGGAAATCTAGCAGTAATCCACGGAAAAATGGATCATATGAGATACATCCACGTGTTGCGAGGTAATGTACACTCTAGTGCACAGACATTGGGCCTCACTGGGGTGTTTCATTTCCAGCAAGACAACGACCCAAACCATGCCGCCATGAAAACCCGGGAGTGGTTACTGTACAATGCCCCCAGAAGGGTTCTAACACTACCTCAGAGCCCTGACATGAACCCCATTGAGAACATGTGGGGCTCATCTTGACACACAAGACATAAAATGGCGTCCATCCGGTAAAAACGACTTGGAGAAAGTGCTCCTGGAGGAATGGTCGAAAATTACCCCTGATATCACCCGGAATTTAATACAAAGCATTCCTAGGCGTTTACGTGCTGTTATAGATGCTAAATGGATGTACACTAGCTATTATAAGGTGAACACCTATGAAGAAAACGAACACACTGTCCGATTCATAAGCGTGTGCCAATACTTTTTTGGATGCAGAAGAGCGATGTTTATTTTCATAACACTGTATGTCACTTTACGGACAGGTGATTTGGACATATTTGCAACCTATGTAATGTAAGGTGGCAAGTGTCTGGGTTCTGTTCCGAAATATATGTTTCGTTTAACCTACAACCACTAAAATGTAACTGTGCCAATATTTTTTGGTGCGATTGTACGTCAACTTTGTTAGAGATACACAGCTAGCGTGACAATTTGGCTGTGTTTGAGTGATGCCACAGAGCCTTATACACATTCAGCCAAGTGACACTGTAGGTAAAAACATGGCCCTACACAGACGTTCTACTCTTTTCCTATTTATTCGTCATGTGTGCACTGCAGTAGAGCGACGCCCACTACAAAAGACGTATTCTTTACATTCAATTTCAGCGTATACGTCGCGACTGCCATATGACAGGGCCTGTCTCTCGATGTCGATTTGTATTTGGTGTCTCTTAAGTGTCGATCTGCAGTGGGCCGCTGTTGGCCGAGAGACGTGCAGTCGCCTTACATGAAGCCCCATGGGCAACGCCAGTGCCACTGTGGACAACAGCATACTGTAGCCAGAGAGAGGAGCCGAAAGGCGCATTTCGCAGTCGAGCCACGCTATCCCACAAGCTGTGCACTAGGACAGGATTGTGCAGACCGCAAACTTCTGGTGGCCCGACGCTCGTCGTCGATCGTAAGGGCGAAACAGTCAAGAGATTTGGAAAACGGCAATGTGGACACCCCCTGCAGCAGCTGGGTGCCAAATCCGATATCTGGTCGAGGGCTGCAAGATTCAGTATGATGAAGTGACAATTCGGGGATAGCTCACAAACGCTAAGCTGCCGCCTTCTTAGCTCAGTGGTAGAGCACTGGTCTCGTAAACCAGGGGTCGTGAGTTCGAACCTCACAGAAGGCATTCATTTTTTTAACCTTCCTGCAAGGAGCGGAGCTATCTCGAGCAGCATCTAACACATGGCAGTACACTGAATGAAAGGGATGTTCTACAGCCTATGAAAAGTATTCTACTGGCCTCAGAGGTTTTCTGAATGCATAGGCACAACAGTGGTTTGTATGCATTTTGTAGTATAATGTCACGCTTGGCGATGTCATTCGTGTACGAGCCTCGCTACAGTGTGCATGCACGTTATCCATGTGAAGAGGCGCAAGCAGATGCTACCATTCTGCGAGATTCCTGCAGAAGGTATACGAATTGCGTTGATATACAGAGCACAAGTGAGCCAAATTCAAGGCCTCCGTGGCGCAATCGGCTAGCGCGTTCGGCTGTTAACCGAAAGGTTGGTGGTTCGAGCCCACCCGGGGGCGAAATCGTTTTAACCGGCACCGAGGTGAGGACATACGTCAACTTTGTTAGAGATGCACAGCTAGCGTGACAATTTGGCTGTGTTTGAGTGATGCCACAGAGCCTTATACACATTCAGCCAAGTGACACTGTAGGTAAAAACATGGCCCTACACAGACGTTCTACTCTTTTCCTATTTATTCGTCATGTGTGCACTGCAGTAGAGCGACGCCCACTACAAAAGACGTATTCTTTACATTCAATTTCAGCGTATACGTCGCGACTGCCATATGACAGGGCCTGTCTCTCGATGTCGATTTGTATTTGGTGTCTCTTAAGTGTCGATCTGCAGTGGGCCGCTGTTGGCCGAGAGACGTGCAGTCGCCTTACATGAAGCCCCATGGGCAACGCCAGTGCCACTGTGGACAACAGCATACTGTAGCCAGAGAGAGGAGCCGAAAGGCGCATTTCGCAGTCGAGCCACGCTATCCCACAAGCTGTGCACTAGGACAGGATTGTGCAGACCGCAAACTTCTGGTGGCCCGACGCTCGTCGTCGATCGTAAGGGCGAAACAGTCAAGAGATTTGGAAAACGGCAATGTGGACACCCCCTGCAGCAGCTGGGTGCCAAATCCGATATCTGGTCGAGGGCTGCAAGATTCAGTATGATGAAGTGACAATTCGGGGATAGCTCACAAACGCTAAGCTGCCGCCTTCTTAGCTCAGTGGTAGAGCACTGGTCTCGTAAACCAGGGGTCGTGAGTTCGAACCTCACAGAACGCATTCATTTTTTTAACCTTCCTGCAAGGAGCGGAGCTATCTCGAGCAGCATCTAACACATGGCAGTACACTGAATGAAAGGGATGTTCTACAGCCTATGAAAAGTATTCTACTGGCCTCAGAGGTTTTCTGAATGCATAGGCACAACAGTGGTTTGTATGCATTTTGTAGTATAATGTCATGCTTGGCGATGTCATTCGTGTACGAACCTCGCTACAGTGTGCATGCACGTTATCCATGTGAAGAGGCGCAAGCAGATGCTACCATTCTGCGAGATTCCTGCAGAAGGTATACGAATTGCGTTGATATACAGAGCACAAGTGAGCGAAATTCAAGGCCTCCGTGGCGCAATCGGCTAGCGCGTTCGGCTGTTAACCGAAAGGTTGGTGGTTCGAGCCCACCCGGGGGCGAAATCGTTTTAACCGGCACCGAGGTGAGGACATACGTCAACTTTGTTAGAGATACACAGCTAGCGTGACAATTTGGCTGTGTTTGAGTGATGCCACAGAGCCTTATACACATTCAGCCAAGTGACACTGTAGGTAAAAACATGGCCCTACACAGACGTTCTACTCTTTTCCTATTTATTCGTCATGTGTGCACTGCAGTAGAGCGACGCCCACTACAAAAGACGTATTCTTTACATTCAATTTCAGCGTATACGTCGCGACTGCCATATGACAGGGCCTGTCTCTCGATGTCGATTTGTATTTGGTGTCTCTTAAGTGTCGATCTGCAGTGGGCCGCTGTTGGCCGAGAGACGTGCAGTCGCCTTACATGAAGCCCCATGGGCAACGCCAGTGCCACTGTGGACAACAGCATACTGTAGCCAGAGAGAGGAGCCGAAAGGCGCATTTCGCAGTCGAGCCACGCTATCCCACAAGCTGTGCACTAGGACAGGATTGTGCAGACCGCAAACTTCTGGTGGCCCGACGCTCGTCGTCGATCGTAAGGGCGAAACAGTCAAGAGATTTGGAAAACGGCAATGTGGACACCCCCTGCAGCAGCTGTGTGCCAAATCCGATATCTGGTCGAGGGCTGCAAGATTCAGTATGATGAAGTGACAATTCGGGGATAGCTCACAAACGCTAAGCTGCCGCCTTCTTAGCTCAGTGGTAGAGCACTGGTCTCGTAAACCAGGGGTCGTGACTTCGAACCTCACAGAAGGCATTCATTTTTTTAACCTTCCTGCAAGGAGCGGAGCTATCTCGAGCAGCATCTAACACATGGCAGTACACTGAATGAAAGGGATGTTCTACAGCCTATGAAAAGTATTCTACTGGCCTCAGAGGTTTTCTGAATGCATAGGCACAACAGTGGTTTGTATGCATTTTGTAGTATAATGTCATGCTTGGCGATGTCATTCGTGTACGAACCTCGCTACAGTGTGCATGCACGTTATCCATGTGAAGAGGCGCAAGCAGATGCTACCATTCTGCGAGATTCCTGCAGAAGGTATACGAATTGCGTTGATATACAGAGCACAAGTGAGCGAAATTCAAGGCCTCCGTGGCGCAATCGGCTAGCGCGTTCGGCTGTTAACCGAAAGGTTGGTGGTTCGAGCCCACCCGGGGGCGAAATCGTTTTAACCGGCACCGAGGTGAGGACATACGTCAACTTTGTTAGAGATACACAGCTAGCGTGACAATTTGGCTGTGTTTGAGTGATGCCACAGAGCCTTATACACATTCAGCCAAGTGACACTGTAGGTAAAAACATGGCCCTACACAGACGTTCTACTCTTTTCCTATTTATTCGTCATGTGTGCACTGCAGTAGAGCGACGCCCACTACAAAAGACGTATTCTTTACATTCAATTTCAGCGTATACGTCGCGACTGCCATATGACAGGGCCTGTCTCTCGATGTCGATTTGTATTTGGTGTCTCTTAAGTGTCGATCTGCAGTGGGCCGCTGTTGGCCGAGAGACGTGCAGTCGCCTTACATGAAGCCCCATGGGCAACGCCAGTGCCACTGTGGACAACAGCATACTGTAGCCAGAGAGAGGAGCCGAAAGGCGCATTTCGCAGTCGAGCCACGCTATCCCACAAGCTGTGCACTAGGACAGGATTGTGCAGACCGCAAACTTCTGGTGGCCCGACGCTCGTCGTCGATCGTAAGGGCGAAACAGTCAAGAGATTTGGAAAACGGCAATGTGGACACCCCCTGCAGCAGCTGGGTGCCAAATCCGATATCTGGTCGAGGGCTGCAAGATTCAGTATGATGAAGTGACAATTCGGGGATAGCTCACAAACGCTAAGCTGCCGCCTTCTTAGCTCAGTGGTAGAGCACTGGTCTCGTAAACCAGGGGTCGTGAGTTCGAACCTCACAGAAGGCATACATTTTTTTAACCTTCCTGCAAGGAGCGGAGCTATCTCGAGCAGCATCTAACACATGGCAGTACACTGAATGAAAGGGATGTTCTACAGCCTATGAAAAGTATTCTACTGGCCTCAGAGGTTTTCTGAATGCATAGGCACAACAGTGGTTTGTATGCATTTTGTAGTATAATGTCATGCTTGGCGATGTCATTCGTGTACGAGCCTCGCTACAGTGTGCATGCACGTTATCCATGTGAAGAGGCGCAAGCAGATGCTACCATTCTGCGAGATTCCTGCAGAAGGTATACGAATTGCGTTGATATACAGAGCACAAGTGAGCCAAATTCAAGGCCTCCGTGGCGCAATCGGCTAGCGCGTTCGGCTGTTAACCGAAAGGTTGGTGGTTCGAGCCCACCCGGGGGCGAAATCGTTTTAACCGGCACCGAGGTGAGGACATACGTCAACTTTGTTAGAGATACACAGCTAGCGTGACAATTTGGCTGTGTTTGAGTGATGCCACAGAGCCTTATACACATTCAGCCAAGTGACACTGTAGGTAAAAACATGGCCCTACACAGACGTTCTACTCTTTTCCTATTTATTCGTCATGTGTGCACTGCAGTAGAGCGACGCCCACTACAAAAGACGTATTCTTTACATTCAATTTCAGCGTATACGTCGCGACTGCCATATGACAGGGCCTGTCTCTCGATGTCGATTTGTATTTGGTGTCTCTTAAGTGTCGATCTGCAGTGGGCCGCTGTTGGCCGAGAGACGTGCAGTCGCCTTACATGAAGCCCCATGGGCAACGCCAGTGCCACTGTGGACAACAGCATACTGTAGCCAGAGAGAGGAGCCGAAAGGCGCATTTCGCAGTCGAGCCACGCTATCCCACAAGCTGTGCACTAGGACAGGATTGTGCAGACCGCAAACTTCTGGTGGCCCGACGCTCGTCGTCGATCGTAAGGGCGAAACAGTCAAGAGATTTGGAAAACGGCAATGTGGACACCCCCTGCAGCAGCTGGGTGCCAAATCCGATATCTGGTCGAGGGCTGCAAGATTCAGTATGATGAAGTGACAATTCGGGGATAGCTCACAAACGCTAAGCTGCCGCCTTCTTAGCTCAGTGGTAGAGCACTGGTCTCGTAAACCAGGGGTCGTGAGTTCGAACCTCACAGAAGGCATTCATTTTTTTAACCTTCCTGCAAGGAGCGGAGCTATCTCGAGCAGCATCTAACACATGGCAGTACACTGAATGAAAGGGATGTTCTACAGCCTATGAAAAGTATTCTACTGGCCTCAGAGGTTTTCTGAATGCATAGGCACAACAGTGGTTTGTATGCATTTTGTAGTATAATGTCATGCTTGGCGATGTCATTCGTGTACGAGCCTCGCTACAGTGTGCATGCACGTTATCCATGTGAAGAGGCGCAAGCAGATGCTACCATTCTGCGAGATTCCTGCAGAAGGTATACGAATTGCGTTGATATACAGAGCACAAGTGAGCCAAATTCAAGGCCTCCGTGGCGCAATCGGCTAGCGCGTTCGGCTGTTAACCGAAAGGTTGGTGGTTCGAGCCCACCCGGGGGCGAAATCGTTTTAACCGGCACCGAGGTGAGGACATACGTCAACTTTGTTAGAGATACACAGCTAGCGTGACAATTTGGCTGTGTTTGAGTGATGCCACAGAGCCTTATACACATTCAGCCAAGTGACACTGTAGGTAAAAACATGGCCCTACACAGACGTTCTACTCTTTTCCTATTTATTCGTCATGTGTGCACTGCAGTAGAGCGACGCCCACTACAAAAGACGTATTCTTTACATTCAATTTCAGCGTATACGTCGCGACTGCCATATGACAGGGCCTGTCTCTCGATGTCGATTTGTATTTGGTGTCTCTTAAGTGTCGATCTGCAGTGGGCCGCTGTTGGCCGAGAGACGTGCAGTCGCCTTACATGAAGCCCCATGGGCAACGCCAGTGCCACTGTGGACAACAGCATACTGTAGCCAGAGAGAGGAGCCGAAAGGCGCATTTCGCAGTCGAGCCACGCTATCCCACAAGCTGTGCACTAGGACAGGATTGTGCAGACCGCAAACTTCTGGTGGCCCGACGCTCGTCGTCGATCGTAAGGGCGAAACAGTCAAGAGATTTGGAAAACGGCAATGTGGACACCCCCTGCAGCAGCTGGGTGCCAAATCCGATATCTGGTCGAGGGCTGCAAGATTCAGTATGATGAAGTGACAATTCGGGGATAGCTCACAAACGCTAAGCTGCCGCCTTCTTAGCTCAGTGGTAGAGCACTGGTCTCGTAAACCAGGGGTCGTGAGTTCGAACCTCACAGAAGGCATACATTTTTTTAACCTTCCTGCAAGGAGCGGAGCTATCTCGAGCAGCATCTAACACATGGCAGTACACTGAATGAAAGGGATGTTCTACAGCCTATGAAAAGTATTCTACTGGCCTCAGAGGTTTTCTGAATGCATAGGCACAACAGTGGTTTGTATGCATTTTGTAGTATAATGTCATGCTTGGCGATGTCATTCGTGTACGAGCCTCGCTACAGTGTGCATGCACGTTATCCATGTGAAGAGGCGCAAGCAGATGCTACCATTCTGCGAGATTCCTGCAGAAGGTATACGAATTGCGTTGATATACAGAGCACAAGTGAGCCAAATTCAAGGCCTCCGTGGCGCAATCGGCTAGCGCGTTCGGCTGTTAACCGAAAGGTTGGTGGTTCGAGCCCACCCGGGGGCGAAATCGTTTTAACCGGCACCGAGGTGAGGACATACGTCAACTTTGTTAGAGATACACAGCTAGCGTGACAATTTGGCTGTGTTTGAGTGATGCCACAGAGCCTTATACACATTCAGCCAAGTGACACTGTAGGTAAAAACATGGCCCTACACAGACGTTCTACTCTTTTCCTATTTATTCGTCATGTGTGCACTGCAGTAGAGCGACGCCCACTACAAAAGACGTATTCTTTACATTCAATTTCAGCGTATACGTCGCGACTGCCATATGACAGGGCCTGTCTCTCGATGTCGATTTGTATTTGGTGTCTCTTAAGTGTCGATCTGCAGTGGGCCGCTGTTGGCCGAGAGACGTGCAGTCGCCTTACATGAAGCCCCATGGGCAACGCCAGTGCCACTGTGGACAACAGCATACTGTAGCCAGAGAGAGGAGCCGAAAGGCGCATTTCGCAGTCGAGCCACGCTATCCCACAAGCTGTGCACTAGGACAGGATTGTGCAGACCGCAAACTTCTGGTGGCCCGACGCTCGTCGTCGATCGTAAGGGCGAAACAGTCAAGAGATTTGGAAAACGGCAATGTGGACACCCCCTGCAGCAGCTGGGTGCCAAATCCGATATCTGGTCGAGGGCTGCAAGATTCAGTATGATGAAGTGACAATTCGGGGATAGCTCACAAACGCTAAGCTGCCGCCTTCTTAGCTCAGTGGTAGAGCACTGGTCTCGTAAACCAGGGGTCGTGAGTTCGAACCTCACAGAAGGCATACATTTTTTTAACCTTCCTGCAAGGAGCGGAGCTATCTCGAGCAGCATCTAACACATGGCAGTACACTGAATGAAAGGGATGTTCTACAGCCTATGAAAAGTATTCTACTGGCCTCAGAGGTTTTCTGAATGCATAGGCACAACAGTGGTTTGTATGCATTTTGTAGTATAATGTCATGCTTGGCGATGTCATTCGTGTACGAGCCTCGCTACAGTGTGCATGCACGTTATCCATGTGAAGAGGCGCAAGCAGATGCTACCATTCTGCGAGATTCCTGCAGAAGGTATACGAATTGCGTTGATATACAGAGCACAAGTGAGCCAAATTCAAGGCCTCCGTGGCGCAATCGGCTAGCGCGTTCGGCTGTTAACCGAAAGGTTGGTGGTTCGAGCCCACCCGGGGGCGAAATCGTTTTAACCGGCACCGAGGTGAGGACATACGTCAACTTTGTTAGAGATACACAGCTAGCGTGACAATTTGGCTGTGTTTGAGTGATGCCACAGAGCCTTATACACATTCAGCCAAGTGACACTGTAGGTAAAAACATGGCCCTACACAGACGTTCTACTCTTTTCCTATTTATTCGTCATGTGTGCACTGCAGTAGAGCGACGCCCACTACAAAAGACGTATTCTTTACATTCAATTTCAGCGTATACGTCGCGACTGCCATATGACAGGGCCTGTCTCTCGATGTCGATTTGTATTTGGTGTCTCTTAAGTGTCGATCTGCAGTGGGCCGCTGTTGGCCGAGAGACGTGCAGTCGCCTTACATGAAGCCCCATGGGCAACGCCAGTGCCACTGTGGACAACAGCATACTGTAGCCAGAGAGAGGAGCCGAAAGGCGCATTTCGCAGTCGAGCCACGCTATCCCACAAGCTGTGCACTAGGACAGGATTGTGCAGACCGCAAACTTCTGGTGGCCCGACGCTCGTCGTCGATCGTAAGGGCGAAACAGTCAAGAGATTTGGAAAACGGCAATGTGGACACCCCCTGCAGCAGCTGTGTGCCAAATCCGATATCTGGTCGAGGGCTGCAAGATTCAGTATGATGAAGTGACAATTCGGGGATAGCTCACAAACGCTAAGCTGCCGCCTTCTTAGCTCAGTGGTAGAGCACTGGTCTCGTAAACCAGGGGTCGTGAGTTCGAACCTCACAGAAGGCATTCATTTTTTTAACCTTCCTGCAAGGAGCGGAGCTATCTCGAGCAGCATCTAACACATGGCAGTACACTGAATGAAAGGGATGTTCTACAGCCTATGAAAAGTATTCTACTGGCCTCAGAGGTTTTCTGAATGCATAGGCACAACAGTGGTTTGTATGCATTTTGTAGTATAATGTCATGCTTGGCGATGTCATTCGTGTACGAGCCTCGCTACAGTGTGCATGCACGTTATCCATGTGAAGAGGCGCAAGCAGATGCTACCATTCTGCGAGATTCCTGCAGAAGGTATACGAATTGCGTTGATATACAGAGCACAAGTGAGCCAAATTCAAGGCCTCCGTGGCGCAATCGGCTAGCGCGTTCGGCTGTTAACCGAAAGGTTGGTGGTTCGAGCCCACCCGGGGGCGAAATCGTTTTAACCGGCACCGAGGTGAGGACATACGTCAACTTTGTTAGAGATACACAGCTAGCGTGACAATTTGGCTGTGTTTGAGTGATGCCACAGAGCCTTATACACATTCAGCCAAGTGACACTGTAGGTAAAAACATGGCCCTACACAGACGTTCTACTCTTTTCCTATTTATTCGTCATGTGTGCACTGCAGTAGAGCGACGCCCACTACAAAAGACGTATTCTTTACATTCAATTTCAGCGTATACGTCGCGACTGCCATATGACAGGGCCTGTCTCTCGATGTCGATTTGTATTTGGTGTCTCTTAAGTGTCGATCTGCAGTGGGCCGCTGTTGGCCGAGAGACGTGCAGTCGCCTTACATGAAGCCCCATGGGCAACGCCAGTGCCACTGTGGACAACAGCATACTGTAGCCAGAGAGAGGAGCCGAAAGGCGCATTTCGCAGTCGAGCCACGCTATCCCACAAGCTGTGCACTAGGACAGGATTGTGCAGACCGCAAACTTCTGGTGGCCCGACGCTCGTCGTCGATCGTAAGGGCGAAACAGTCAAGAGATTTGGAAAACGGCAATGTGGACACCCCCTGCAGCAGCTGGGTGCCAAATCCGATATCTGGTCGAGGGCTGCAAGATTCAGTATGATGAAGTGACAATTCGGGGATAGCTCACAAACGCTAAGCTGCCGCCTTCTTAGCTCAGTGGTAGAGCACTGGTCTCGTAAACCAGGGGTCGTGAGTTCGAACCTCACAGAAGGCATTCATTTTTTTAACCTTCCTGCAAGGAGCGGAGCTATCTCGAGCAGCATCTAACACATGGCAGTACACTGAATGAAAGGGATGTTCTACAGCCTATGAAAAGTATTCTACTGGCCTCAGAGGTTTTCTGAATGCATAGGCACAACAGTGGTTTGTATGCATTTTGTAGTATAATGTCATGCTTGGCGATGTCATTCGTGTACGAGCCTCGCTACAGTGTGCATGCACGTTATCCATGTGAAGAGGCGCAAGCAGATGCTACCATTCTGCGAGATTCCTGCAGAAGGTATACGAATTGCGTTGATATACAGAGCACAAGTGAGCCAAATTCAAGGCCTCCGTGGCGCAATCGGCTAGCGCGTTCGGCTGTTAACCGAAAGGTTGGTGGTTCGAGCCCACCCGGGGGCGAAATCGTTTTAACCGGCACCGAGGTGAGGACATACGTCAACTTTGTTAGAGATACACAGCTAGCGTGACAATTTGGCTGTGTTTGAGTGATGCCACAGAGCCTTATACACATTCAGCCAAGTGACACTGTAGGTAAAAACATGGCCCTACACAGACGTTCTACTCTTTTCCTATTTATTCGTCATGTGTGCACTGCAGTAGAGCGACGCCCACTACAAAAGACGTATTCTTTACATTCAATTTCAGCGTATACGTCGCGACTGCCATATGACAGGGCCTGTCTCTCGATGTCGATTTGTATTTGGTGTCTCTTAAGTGTCGATCTGCAGTGGGCCGCTGTTGGCCGAGAGACGTGCAGTTGCGTTGATATACAGAGCACAAGTGAGCCAAATTCAAGGCCTCCGTGGCGCAATCGGCTAGCGCGTTCGGCTGTTAACCGAAAGGTTGGTGGTTCGAGCCCACCCGGGGGCGAAATCGTTTTAACCGGCACCGAGGTGAGGACATACGTCAACTTTGTTAGAGATACACAGCTAGCGTGACAATTTGGCTGTGTTTGAGTGATGCCACAGAGCCTTATACACATTCAGCCAAGTGACACTGTAGGTAAAAACATGGCCCTACACAGACGTTCTACTCTTTTCCTATTTATTCGTCATGTGTGCACTGCAGTAGAGCGACGCCCACTACAAAAGACGTATTCTTTACATTCAATTTCAGCGTATACGTCGCGACTGCCATATGACAGGGCCTGTCTCTCGATGTCGATTTGTATTTGGTGTCTCTTAAGTGTCGATCTGCAGTGGGCCGCTGTTGGCCGAGAGACGTGCAGTCGCCTTACATGAAGCCCCATGGGCAACGCCAGTGCCACTGTGGACAACAGCATACTGTAGCCAGAGAGAGGAGCCGAAAGGCGCATTTCGCAGTCGAGCCACGCTATCCCACAAGCTGTGCACTAGGACAGGATTGTGCAGACCGCAAACGTCTGGTGGCCCGACGCTCGTCGTCGATCGTAAGGGCGAAACAGTCAAGAGATTTGGAAAACGGCAATGTGGACACCCCCTGCAGCAGCTGGGTGCCAAATCCGATATCTGGTCGAGGGCTGCAAGATTCAGTATGATGAAGTGACAATTCGGGGATAGCTCACAAACGCTAAGCTGCCGCCTTCTTAGCTCAGTGGTAGAGCACTGGTCTCGTAAACCAGGGGTCGTGAGTTCGAACCTCACAGAACGCATTCATTTTTTTAACCTTCCTGCAAGGAGCGGAGCTATCTCGAGCAGCATCTAACACATGGCAGTACACTGAATGAAAGGGATGTTCTACAGCCTATGAAAAGTATTCTACTGGCCTCAGAGGTTTTCTGAATGCATAGGCACAACAGTGGTTTGTATGCATTTTGTAGTATAATGTCATGCTTGGCGATGTCATTCGTGTACGAGCCTCGCTACAGTGTGCATGCACGTTATCCATGTGAAGAGGCGCAAGCAGATGCTACCATTCTGCGAGATTCCTGCAGAAGGTATACGAATTGCGTTGATATACAGAGCACAAGTGAGCGAAATTCAAGGCCTCCGTGGCATTCCGGCTTTCGCTGTCGCCGCGGTCGGACGTGCTAGCTGGTTGCTCCGCGCCGCCGGTGTCGTTGCCAGTGTTTACTGTTTGCCGTTGTGTGTTTCTGTGTTCCGAGTGATTCACGTGCATTGTACTTTTTTTTTTTTTTTGTGGTCGTCCTTTTCGTCAGCAACTTGCCGATCTTGTACGGGATTCGGGCTTGACCGGATTCCATACAGCCGCAGCGCCATGTCTACCACCATCCGGAAAAACACCCTGGTTTTTGGTTTTGACAAGGATACCCGCCGAGTTCAACCGACTGCCCTCGAGATTCATGACTGGCTAACCGAGGTAATAGGCATCACTTCTGATTCTGTGCACACCACCCAGCTAGATTCTGATCGTTATTGCGTGTTTGTCAAGTTTCTCAGTCCAGTAGCAGTTGATCGACTTCTCGAAAAAATCGGCAAACAAGTCCCTTTTGTTCATCGCGACGGCACCACTAGTATGGTTAATGTAACACGTGCCGATACCTCAATTCAGACAGTTCGAGTACTTAACTTGCCCATAGAGATTGACAATGCTAAAATTAAAGATGCACTTTCTAAGTTTGGTGAGGTTAAAGAAATTGTCAACGAAAAGTGGTCGTCTCGCTACAAATTACAATGTTTCAATGGGATTAGATCTGTGGACATGGAAGTAAAAATGAACATTCCTTCTCACATCACGGTTGATGGTTATAAGGCTCACATTATATATTCTGGTCAAGCCCCCACCTGCCATATCTGCAATGAACTAGGCCATCTTCGCCAGGACTGCCCCCGCCGAGTTTTTGTCTTAAAAAATAATCTCCAGCCGCGGCGTAGATTAACACTTAACGAGGTAATGGCAGTAGATACTTCTGGTTCTTCTGCACACCCTGATGTTGATGCTCCCCAAGCAATTACCTCCGAGACCCCGCCCATAACCGCTGATGCGTTTCCACCACTCGTAGGACGGCAAACTGCTGCGCCAGTTTGTCTTGAAAGTGAATCTCAGCAAAAGAAAAGGCCGCTGGAACGTAGTGGTGAGCATTCAGATGAGGAAGTATCTCACACGACTCCTGCAGCCCGGAAACCAAAACCATCAATCGCGGAGGATTTAGTACCACATGATGTTATGCGGGTCGATTTTGAAGCCAGTGCGGATGGACTTGAGGGGATGTCGAATTCTGAGACGCCGGGTCATGAACAGGAACCTCCTATTTTGAGTGCCGCGCCCGAAGGACAACAGCCGCTACAACGCGCACACAGTGAGGAAGTGTTGTGTCAACAACGAGCTACAGCTGACGCCCGACAACAAGTTCCGGGCGGAAGTAAACAAGTGAAAGTGTTTACCAACCTGCCAGCTTCCGGCGGCAGTGCTGCGACAATGACACGACCGCGTCTCAAAGAATCCACAAAAACTTCGGGACCTCAAAACGCCCCACGACGCAGGCTCAAATCACAGCCAAATCTCTCAGCTCCTCGCAACAAGGGAAATTCCACTTCCTCGCAAGCGGATGTAGTACCCCGAAATATTAGTTATGAAATTGTGAGGGAACGATCCGGTGATGACAACAGCAAAAAACTCGGCGAAGCCCACCCTCCACAGTAGTAATTCCGTTGGTACAAGGTTTGTTCCATGCTGTCACCTCAGGTTGCAAAGCTTCTTCGTGTTTTTTCTGTCCTTTTATCCGGTTATGGTTCGCAGCATTCACTGTGTCGTTTTTGCTACAACCGGCCTATGATTCGTAGTGTATCACTTGTTATGGTTTTTATTTCGCTTCCTGATCCAATAATCCTCTTATGGCTGCTCACATTATACCTTTTTTAATTCTGCAGCCGGCACTCTTGAGCTCGATGCAATCGTTTTGTTATCCTTTTACATCTCATTACCTATATGCTACAGGCCTATACTATCACCTCCCTTAATATCAATAGGATTACGTCAGAGTTAAAATTTGCTTTATTAAAAGAATTTTTGTTTGACTCTGGTACAGATATTGCCCTTTTACAAGAGGTTGCTACACGGCAAATTAACATTCCCGGCTATGTTGCAATAATCAATTTCGCTCCCGAATTCAGTGCTGGCACAGCAATTTTAGTCAGGGAAGGAATACCTCTAACCGATGTCGAAAAGTTAGACTCTGGACGGGGCATAGGCGTGAATATCATGGGCGTCAGTGTAATCAATCTGTATGCACCATCTGGAAGTACACGGCGCGCTGACAGATCGAAGTTTTTTAAGGAGGATATCATTTCCTTATTACGGAGAGACTCTCCAAACTTGATCATTGCAGGCGATTTTAATTGTGTATTGCACCATAAAGATCAATCCCCCAATTTTAATTATTCCCCTGAATTAAACTTTCTTGTCTCCCAAATGAAACTGAGGGACGCATGGGAAGTTAAGTATCCCACGCTTGTGAAATACACGCACATTTCACGTAATTCCAGTAGCAGGATTGATAGAATCTATATGTCAAGTCACATAGTGAGGAATTTGCTACAAGTGGAAATCACTCCAGTCAGCTTCTCTGATCACTGTAGTGTGAGTGCCTGCATAAACTTAGACCGGCAACCAACTCACTGGTTTAGGAATCAGTGGAGCATGAATGTCGGCCTCTTAACAGACGACGAGCTCGAGGTCGAATTAAAGACAGCTTGGGAATTTTGCTTGCGCTCTGTACATAACTTTCCGAGTGTTTTGGAGTGGTGGACCCGCAAGGCGAAGCCCAAATTACGAAAAGTAATTATATCTTATAGTATAGAGAGATCTCGGGCAGTTCACCGTACAATGGAATTTTACTACATGGTCTTAAGGGATTTGTATGATCAGGCTGATGGCTCAGACAGGCGCTTGTCCGACATCAAGAAAATTAAAGCGACATTATTAAGCTTAAAGAGAAAACAAATGGAGGGTCTTAAACTTAAGTCAAAAGCCAGATCTGTTAGCGAGGACGAAACGGCTGCGTTATATCATCTGATTAAACATCGCAAGAACCGACGACGGATATTCATGGACGAACTTAGATTAGAAAACGGTACTGTCCTCACTGTGCAAAACGAGATAATCAGAGAAATCCACAGATATTACAGTGCCCTGTATGAGGCAGAAGCAACGCAAGAGCACGATTTGGATGAGTTATTTGCGTTTACAACCTCCACAATTACGGCCGACGACAACGCCGGCTTATTTTCGGCTTTTAGTCCAGATGAAGTCCTTGAAATAATTCGCGGCTCCCCTAAAAGTAAATCGCCGGGCCCTGATGGCATTCCGGTCGAATTCTATCAACGATATTGGAGTATCATAGGTGATAAGTTGACACAAGCCGTTAACGACGTACTGCGGGGAAAGTTTGTACCATCAGAACTTAAAGAATGTAAAATCGTGTTGATTCCTAAAAATAAGGGATGTAAAAAGATTAACAACTTCCGGCCGATTTCTCTTCTTAATTCAGATTATAAGATTATTGCGAGAGCTTTAAACAATCGAATGATGCCGTTGACCACAAACATCATTGGGCAACAGCAAACTTGTGCTTATAGGCGATCAATATTTCAGACTATAGCACAATATAGAGATATCGTCGCTCTGTCGTCTGCCAGCGCCATTAATTGCGGCCTCCTTTTTGTCGACTTTTATAAAGCATTTGATAGTGTCAGCCATAAATACCTCTTCGAAACGATGCGGAGGATGGGCTTCGGGCATGACTCCATCGCTGTCGTGCGCAATATGATCACTGGTCTGGCCGCCACGATCTCCGTCAACTGCCAGCTCACAAGACCAATTACCATCGCAAGGGGTGTCCCCCAAGGAAGCCCCCTTTCCATGTTGCTCTTTGTCATCTCCCTAGAACCATTGCTGCGGCTAGTACAAGAGCACATGACGGGCATAACGATCGCCGGGAAGAAAACTGCAGTTGGGGCATATGCTGATGATGTCGGCATCGTCGTGAGGAACAGGGATGATGTGATTCAACTGGAGGCAGACCTCAGAAGCTATTGTTCCGCTTCTGGCGCAAAAATGAATGAAACTAAAAGCAAATTTCTACGTATAAGGGGACTTGACGATGTCGGCCTAGAATGGGCTACCCATGTTACGGAACACAAATCTCTTGGGACGATACTGACGGTCCCTCCACAAAGGATGATAACGGCAAATTGGCGGGATGTCTCGTTCAAAGTCAAGGGTGCTTTAATAGATAACGTTTATCGCAGTATGGACCAAATTCAGAGGGTTAAATTTATAAATACATGTATCCTGTCGCGAGCATATTATGTGGCACAGGTCTTTCCAATCCCCACTGTCATAGCCAAACAGATAATGAGCAAGTTGACCAATTTTCTGTGGCGGGGGGAAATATTTCGAGTTGACGTGAAGACTGTGACCCTCGACCCTCTGCATGGCGGTATGGGTCTGACCGATCTGAACGCCAAAGCAATGGCTTTGTACATTAAACGGATGACATCCTTAATCCAAAACTACTCTGACACCCTTACGGCAAAGTTGTTTGAGGCAGTCGCGCCGAAAAGCGTAGAACCGCCGATCAATGTGCAGACGATCGACTACCAGCTCTCCCACATCCGCACATATTATCTGGAAAAGAGCTACTTGAGCAAGGTCCTTCTCCAACATCGACCCTTAACTGCCAAGGACATTCTGGAGCACAGGAAACGATATGAGGGCAGGAACAAAATCGAACAAAAGCACACTGGAGTCAATTGGGATGTCCTGTGGGCGAACATCAGCAGCAGTGTACTTCCGTCCCTGGTCAGGTCGACATGGTACAAAACGGTTAACAACATTATCAGCACAAATGAGCGCCTGCATGCGATTGGGCTAAGCGACACAGCCCATTGTCCAGATTGTCACCAAGTGGATACTGTTCCCCACAGATATACTTGCAGTCACCGCATGCGCAATTGGCAATGGGTTCGTCAAAAAGTCGCCCTTATAACTAGGACTTCTGAAAATAACATTGACACGAAATTACTGCACAGACCAGACGTCAAATATTTTCCGCCAACTAAAAATAATGCCGTCATGTGGCTGTTGGGCCAATATACAAGTCATGTCTTCAATCGGCTGACGGGCGAAGATTACAGCGAGTTTCAGTTACACATGGAAACGGAATATATTAAAATTAGAAACTACGCGGATCACCGTCGCAAGTACGGTAACATGCTTCATATTGCATTCAATAGAACAGGTATTGGATAGCTGTTCGAGCCCTAAAACCTTCACCCGTTTATGTATCAACCGAATGATCTGGCTCCAATCCAATATTGATGCGTTCTAAAAAAAAAAAAAAAAAAAAAAAAAAATACAAAAAAATTAAAAATAAATAAATAAATAAAAATAAAAAAACTCAATTTTCCTTTCCCATCAATGTGAGTGATGACGGGTATGGGGGCGGCACCGTGGCCAGGCCTCGGACTAATTGACCCCTGCCCTCCTTGCCGCCATCTGCCTGCCCCGCTCGCTATACTATTTAAAAAAAAAAAAAAGTGGTTAAAAAAAAAAAGCAGTTGATCCGGGTTCGATTCCAAAAAAAAAAAGTCGTTGAGCAAAAAAAAAAAAAAAAAAAAAAAAAAAAAAAAAAAAAGTGGCGCAATCGGCTAGCGCGTTCGGCTGTTAACCGAAAGGTTGGTGGTTCGAGCCCACCCGGGGGCGAAATCGTTTTAACCGGCACCGAGGTGAGGACATACGTCAACTTTGTTAGAGATACACAGCTAGCGTGACAATTTGGCTGTGTTTGAGTGATGCCACAGAGCCTTATACACATTCAGCCAAGTGACACTGTAGGTAAAAACATGGCCCTACACAGACGTTCTACTCTTTTCCTATTTATTCGTCATGTGTGCACTGCAGTAGAGCGACGCCCACTACAAAAGACGTATTCTTTACATTCAATTTCAGCGTATACGTCGCGACTGCCATATGACAGGGCCTGTCTCTCGATGTCGATTTGTATTTGGTGTCTCTTAAGTGTCGATCTGCAGTGGGCCGCTGTTGGCCGAGAGACGTGCAGTCGCCTTACATGAAGCCCCATGGGCAACGCCAGTGCCACTGTGGACAACAGCATACTGTAGCCAGAGAGAGGAGCCGAAAGGCGCATTTCGCAGTCGAGCCACGCTATCCCACAAGCTGTGCACTAGGACAGGATTGTGCAGACCGCAAACTTCTGGTGGCCCGACGCTCGTCGTCGATCGTAAGGGCGAAACAGTCAAGAGATTTGGAAAACGGCAATGTGGACACCCCCTGCAGCAGCTGGGTGCCAAATCCGATATCTGGTCGAGGGCTGCAAGATTCAGTATGATGAAGTGACAATTCGGGGATAGCTCACAAACGCTAAGCTGCCGCCTTCTTAGCTCAGTGGTAGAGCACTGGTCTCGTAAACCAGGGGTCGTGAGTTCGAACCTCACAGAACGCATTCATTTTTTTAACCTTCCTGCAAGGAGCGGAGCTATCTCGAGCAGCATCTAACACATGGCAGTACACTGAATGAAAGGGATGTTCTACAGCCTATGAAAAGTATTCTACTGGCCTCAGAGGTTTTCTGAATGCATAGGCACAACAGTGGTTTGTATGCATTTTGTAGTATAATGTCATGCTTGGCGATGTCATTCGTGTACGAGCCTCGCTACAGTGTGCATGCACGTTATCCATGTGAAGAGGCGCAAGCAGATGCTACCATTCTGCGAGATTCCTGCAGAAGGTATACGAATTGCGTTGATATACAGAGCACAAGGGAGCCAAAGTCAAGGCCTCCGTGGCGCAATCGGCTAGCGCGTTCGGCTGTTAACCGAAAGGTTGGTGGTTCGAGCCCACCCGGGGGCGAAATCGTTTTAACCGGCACCGAGGTGAGGACATACGTCAACTTTGTTAGAGATACACAGCTAGCGTGACAATTTGGCTGTGTTTGAGTGATGCCACAGAGCCTTATACACATTCAGCCAAGTGACACTGTAGGTAAAAACATGGCCCTACACAGACGTTCTACTCTTTTCCTATTTATTCGTCATGTGTGCACTGCAGTAGAGCGACGCCCACTACAAAAGACGTATTCTTTACATTCAATTTCAGCGTATACGTCGCGACTGCCATATGACAGGGCCTGTCTCTCGATGTCGATTTGTATTTGGTGTCTCTTAAGTGTCGATCTGCAGTGGGCCGCTGTTGGCCGAGAGACGTGCAGTCGCCTTACATGAAGCCCCATGGGCAACGCCAGTGCCACTGTGGACAACAGCATACTGTAGCCAGAGAGAGGAGCCGAAAGGCGCATTTCGCAGTCGAGCCACGCTATCCCACAAGCTGTGCACTAGGACAGGATTGTGCAGACCGCAAACTTCTGGTGGCCCGACGCTCGTCGTCGATCGTAAGGGCGAAACAGTCAAGAGATTTGGAAAACGGCAATGTGGACACCCCCTGCAGCAGCTGGGTGCCAAATCCGATATCTGGTCGAGGGCTGCAAGATTCAGTATGATGAAGTGACAATTCGGGGATAGCTCACAAACGCTAAGCTGCCGCCTTCTTAGCTCAGTGGTAGAGCACTGGTCTCGTAAACCAGGGGTCGTGAGTTCGAACCTCACAGAACGCATTCATTTTTTTAACCTTCCTGCAAGGAGCGGAGCTATCTCGAGCAGCATCTAACACATGGCAGTACACTGAATGAAAGGGATGTTCTACAGCCTATGAAAAGTATTCTACTGGCCTCAGAGGTTTTCTGAATGCATAGGCACAACAGTGGTTTGTATGCATTTTGTAGTATAATGTCATGCTTGGCGATGTCATTCGTGTACGAGCCTCGCTACAGTGTGCATGCACGTTATCCATGTGAAGAGGCGCAAGCAGATGCTACCATTCTGCGAGATTCCTGCAGAAGGTATACGAATTGCGTTGATATACAGAGCACAAGGGAGCCAAAGTCAAGGCCTCCGTGGCGCAATCGGCTAGCGCGTTCGGCTGTTAACCGAAAGGTTGGTGGTTCGAGCCCACCCGGGGGCGAAATCGTTTTAACCGGCACCGAGGTGAGGACATACGTCAACTTTGTTAGAGATACACAGCTAGCGTGACAATTTGGCTGTGTTTGAGTGATGCCACAGAGCCTTATACACATTCAGCCAAGTGACACTGTAGGTAAAAACATGGCCCTACACAGACGTTCTACTCTTTTCCTATTTATTCGTCATGTGTGCACTGCAGTAGAGCGACGCCCACTACAAAAGACGTATTCTTTACATTCAATTTCAGCGTATACGTCGCGACTGCCATATGACAGGGCCTGTCTCTCGATGTCGATTTGTATTTGGTGTCTCTTAAGTGTCGATCTGCAGTGGGCCGCTGTTGGCCGAGAGACGTGCAGTCGCCTTACATGAAGCCCCATGGGCAACGCCAGTGCCACTGTGGACAACAGCATACTGTAGCCAGAGAGAGGAGCCGAAAGGCGCATTTCGCAGTCGAGCCACGCTATCCCACAAGCTGTGCACTAGGACAGGATTGTGCAGACCGCAAACTTCTGGTGGCCCGACGCTCGTCGTCGATCGTAAGGGCGAAACAGTCAAGAGATTTGGAAAACGGCAATGTGGACACCCCCTGCAGCAGCTGGGTGCCAAATCCGATATCTGGTCGAGGGCTGCAAGATTCAGTATGATGAAGTGACAATTCGGGGATAGCTCACAAACGCTAAGCTGCCGCCTTCTTAGCTCAGTGGTAGAGCACTGGTCTCGTAAACCAGGGGTCGTGAGTTCGAACCTCACAGAACGCATTCATTTTTTTAACCTTCCTGCAAGGAGCGGAGCTATCTCGAGCAGCATCTAACACATGGCAGTACACTGAATGAAAGGGATGTTCTACAGCCTATGAAAAGTATTCTACTGGCCTCAGAGGTTTTCTGAATGCATAGGCACAACAGTGGTTTGTATGCATTTTGTAGTATAATGTCATGCTTGGCGATGTCATTCGTGTACGAGCCTCGCTACAGTGTGCATGCACGTTATCCATGTGAAGAGGCGCAAGCAGATGCTACCATTCTGCGAGATTCCTGCAGAAGGTATACGAATTGCGTTGATATACAGAGCACAAGTGAGCCAAATTCAAGGCCTCCGTGGCGCAATCGGCTAGCGCGTTCGGCTGTTAACCGAAAGGTTGGTGGTTCGAGCCCACCCGGGGGCGAAATCGTTTTAACCGGCACCGAGGTGAGGACATACGTCAACTTTGTTAGAGATACACAGCTAGCGTGACAATTTGGCTGTGTTTGAGTGATGCCACAGAGCCTTATACACATTCAGCCAAGTGACACTGTAGGTAAAAACATGGCCCTACACAGACGTTCTACTCTTTTCCTATTTATTCGTCATGTGTGCACTGCAGTAGAGCGACGCCCACTACAAAAGACGTATTCTTTACATTCAATTTCAGCGTATACGTCGCGACTGCCATATGACAGGGCCTGTCTCTCGATGTCGATTTGTATTTGGTGTCTCTTAAGTGTCGATCTGCAGTGGGCCGCTGTTGGCCGAGAGACGTGCAGTCGCCTTACATGAAGCCCCATGGGCAACGCCAGTGCCACTGTGGACAACAGCATACTGTAGCCAGAGAGAGGAGCCGAAAGGCGCATTTCGCAGTCGAGCCACGCTATCCCACAAGCTGTGCACTAGGACAGGATTGTGCAGACCGCAAACTTCTGGTGGCCCGACGCTCGTCGTCGATCGTAAGGGCGAAACAGTCAAGAGATTTGGAAAACGGCAATGTGGACACCCCCTGCAGCAGCTGGGTGCCAAATCCGATATCTGGTCGAGGGCTGCAAGATTCAGTATGATGAAGTGACAATTCGGGGATAGCTCACAAACG
The DNA here is from genome assembly GCF_023898315.1 of Schistocerca nitens. NCBI lineage: Eukaryota > Metazoa > Arthropoda > Insecta > Orthoptera > Acrididae > Schistocerca > Schistocerca nitens. Next base: position 115,421,889 of record NC_064619.1, on the reverse strand, counting down.
CTAAGCTGCCGCCTTCTTAGCTCAGTGGTAGAGCACTGGTCTCGTAAACCAGGGGTCGTGAGTTCGAACCTCACAGAACGCATTCATTTTTTTAACCTTCCTGCAAGGAGCGGAGCTATCTCGAGCAGCATCTAACACATGGCAGTACACTGAATGAAAGGGATGTTCTACAGCCTATGAAAAGTATTCTACTGGCCTCAGAGGTTTTCTGAATGCATAGGCACAACAGTGGTTTGTATGCATTTTGTAGTATAATGTCATGCTTGGCGATGTCATTCGTGTACGAGCCTCGCTACAGTGTGCATGCACGTTATCCATGTGAAGAGGCGCAAGCAGATGCTACCATTCTGCGAGATTCCTGCAGAAGGTATACGAATTGCGTTGATATACAGAGCACAAGGGAGCCAAAGTCAAGGCCTCCGTGGCGCAATCGGCTAGCGCGTTCGGCTGTTAACCGAAAGGTTGGTGGTTCGAGCCCACCCGGGGGCGAAATCGTTTTAACCGGCACCGAGGTGAGGACATACGTCAACTTTGTTAGAGATACACAGCTAGCGTGACAATTTGGCTGTGTTTGAGTGATGCCACAGAGCCTTATACACATTCAGCCAAGTGACACTGTAGGTAAAAACATGGCCCTACACAGACGTTCTACTCTTTTCCTATTTATTCGTCATGTGTGCACTGCAGTAGAGCGACGCCCACTACAAAAGACGTATTCTTTACATTCAATTTCAGCGTATACGTCGCGACTGCCATATGACAGGGCCTGTCTCTCGATGTCGATTTGTATTTGGTGTCTCTTAAGTGTCGATCTGCAGTGGGCCGCTGTTGGCCGAGAGACGTGCAGTCGCCTTACATGAAGCCCCATGGGCAACGCCAGTGCCACTGTGGACAACAGCATACTGTAGCCAGAGAGAGGAGCCGAAAGGCGCATTTCGCAGTCGAGCCACGCTATCCCACAAGCTGTGCACTAGGACAGGATTGTGCAGACCGCAAACTTCTGGTGGCCCGACGCTCGTCGTCGATCGTAAGGGCGAAACAGTCAAGAGATTTGGAAAACGGCAATGTGGACACCCCCTGCAGCAGCTGGGTGCCAAATCCGATATCTGGTCGAGGGCTGCAAGATTCAGTATGATGAAGTGACAATTCGGGGATAGCTCACAAACGCTAAGCTGCCGCCTTCTTAGCTCAGTGGTAGAGCACTGGTCTCGTAAACCAGGGGTCGTGAGTTCGAACCTCACAGAACGCATTCATTTTTTTAACCTTCCTGCAAGGAGCGGAGCTATCTCGAGCAGCATCTAACACATGGCAGTACACTGAATGAAAGGGATGTTCTACAGCCTATGAAAAGTATTCTACTGGCCTCAGAGGTTTTCTGAATGCATAGGCACAACAGTGGTTTGTATGCATTTTGTAGTATAATGTCATGCTTGGCGATGTCATTCGTGTACGAGCCTCGCTACAGTGTGCATGCACGTTATCCATGTGAAGAGGCGCAAGCAGATGCTACCATTCTGCGAGATTCCTGCAGAAGGTATACGAATTGCGTTGATATACAGAGCACAAGGGAGCCAAAGTCAAGGCCTCCGTGGCGCAATCGGCTAGCGCGTTCGGCTGTTAACCGAAAGGTTGGTGGTTCGAGCCCACCCGGGGGCGAAATCGTTTTAACCGGCACCGAGGTGAGGACATACGTCAACTTTGTTAGAGATACACAGCTAGCGTGACAATTTGGCTGTGTTTGAGTGATGCCACAGAGCCTTATACACATTCAGCCAAGTGACACTGTAGGTAAAAACATGGCCCTACACAGACGTTCTACTCTTTTCCTATTTATTCGTCATGTGTGCACTGCAGTAGAGCGACGCCCACTACAAAAGACGTATTCTTTACATTCAATTTCAGCGTATACGTCGCGACTGCCATATGACAGGGCCTGTCTCTCGATGTCGATTTGTATTTGGTGTCTCTTAAGTGTCGATCTGCAGTGGGCCGCTGTTGGCCGAGAGACGTGCAGTCGCCTTACATGAAGCCCCATGGGCAACGCCAGTGCCACTGTGGACAACAGCATACTGTAGCCAGAGAGAGGAGCCGAAAGGCGCATTTCGCAGTCGAGCCACGCTATCCCACAAGCTGTGCACTAGGACAGGATTGTGCAGACCGCAAACTTCTGGTGGCCCGACGCTCGTCGTCGATCGTAAGGGCGAAACAGTCAAGAGATTTGGAAAACGGCAATGTGGACACCCCCTGCAGCAGCTGGGTGCCAAATCCGATATCTGGTCGAGGGCTGCAAGATTCAGTATGATGAAGTGACAATTCGGGGATAGCTCACAAACGCTAAGCTGCCGCCTTCTTAGCTCAGTGGTAGAGCACTGGTCTCGTAAACCAGGGGTCGTGAGTTCGAACCTCACAGAACGCATTCATTTTTTTAACCTTCCTGCAAGGAGCGGAGCTATCTCGAGCAGCATCTAACACATGGCAGTACACTGAATGAAAGGGATGTTCTACAGCCTATGAAAAGTATTCTACTGGCCTCAGAGGTTTTCTGAATGCATAGGCACAACAGTGGTTTGTATGCATTTTGTAGTATAATGTCATGCTTGGCGATGTCATTCGTGTACGAGCCTCGCTACAGTGTGCATGCACGTTATCCATGTGAAGAGGCGCAAGCAGATGCTACCATTCTGCGAGATTCCTGCAGAAGGTATACGAATTGCGTTGATATACAGAGCACAAGTGAGCCAAATTCAAGGCCTCCGTGGCGCAATCGGCTAGCGCGTTCGGCTGTTAACCGAAAGGTTGGTGGTTCGAGCCCACCCGGGGGCGAAATCGTTTTAACCGGCACCGAGGTGAGGACATACGTCAACTTTGTTAGAGATACACAGCTAGCGTGACAATTTGGCTGTGTTTGAGTGATGCCACAGAGCGTTATACACATTCAGCCAAGTGACACTGTAGGTAAAAACATGGCCCTACACAGACGTTCTACTCTTTTCCTATTTATTCGTCATGTGTGCACTGCAGTAGAGCGACGCCCACTACAAAAGACGTATTCTTTACATTCAATTTCAGCGTATACGTCGCGACTGCCATATGACAGGGCCTGTCTCTCGATGTCGATTTGTATTTGGTGTCTCTTAAGTGTCGATCTGCAGTGGGCCGCTGTTGGCCGAGAGACGTGCAGTCGCCTTACATGAAGCCCCATGGGCAACGCCAGTGCCACTGTGGACAACAGCATACTGTAGCCAGAGAGAGGAGCCGAAAGGCGCATTTCGCAGTCGAGCCACGCTATCCCACAAGCTGTGCACTAGGACAGGATTGTGCAGACCGCAAACTTCTGGTGGCCCGACGCTCGTCGTCGATCGTAAGGGCGAAACAGTCAAGAGATTTGGAAAACGGCAATGTGGACACCCCCTGCAGCAGCTGGGTGCCAAATCCGATATCTGGTCGAGGGCTGCAAGATTCAGTATGATGAAGTGACAATTCGGGGATAGCTCACAAACGCTAAGCTGCCGCCTTCTTAGCTCAGTGGTAGAGCACTGGTCTCGTAAACCAGGGGTCGTGAGTTCGAACCTCACAGAACGCATTCATTTTTTTAACCTTCCTGCAAGGAGCGGAGCTATCTCGAGCAGCATCTAACACATGGCAGTACACTGAATGAAAGGGATGTTCTACAGCCTATGAAAAGTATTCTACTGGCCTCAGAGGTTTTCTGAATGCATAGGCACAACAGTGGTTTGTATGCATTTTGTAGTATAATGTCATGCTTGGCGATGTCATTCGTGTACGAGCCTCGCTACAGTGTGCATGCACGTTATCCATGTGAAGAGGCGCAAGCAGATGCTACCATTCTGCGAGATTCCTGCAGAAGGTATACGAATTGCGTTGATATACAGAGCACAAGTGAGCCAAATTCAAGGCCTCCGTGGCGCAATCGGCTAGCGCGTTCGGCTGTTAACCGAAAGGTTGGTGGTTCGAGCCCACCCGGGGGCGAAATCGTTTTAACCGGCACCGAGGTGAGGACATACGTCAACTTTGTTAGAGATACACAGCTAGCGTGACAATTTGGCTGTGTTTGAGTGATGCCACAGAGCCTTATACACATTCAGCCAAGTGACACTGTAGGTAAAAACATGGCCCTACACAGACGTTCTACTCTTTTCCTATTTATTCGTCATGTGTGCACTGCAGTAGAGCGACGCCCACTACAAAAGACGTATTCTTTACATTCAATTTCAGCGTATACGTCGCGACTGCCATATGACAGGGCCTGTCTCTCGATGTCGATTTGTATTTGGTGTCTCTTAAGTGTCGATCTGCAGTGGGCCGCTGTTGGCCGAGAGACGTGCAGTCGCCTTACATGAAGCCCCATGGGCAACGCCAGTGCCACTGTGGACAACAGCATACTGTAGCCAGAGAGAGGAGCCGAAAGGCGCATTTCGCAGTCGAGCCACGCTATCCCACAAGCTGTGCACTAGGACAGGATTGTGCAGACCGCAAACTTCTGGTGGCCCGACGCTCGTCGTCGATCGTAAGGGCGAAACAGTCAAGAGATTTGGAAAACGGCAATGTGGACACCCCCTGCAGCAGCTGGGTGCCAAATCCGATATCTGGTCGAGGGCTGCAAGATTCAGTATGATGAAGTGACAATTCGGGGATAGCTCACAAACGCTAAGCTGCCGCCTTCTTAGCTCAGTGGTAGAGCACTGGTCTCGTAAACCAGGGGTCGTGAGTTCGAACCTCACAGAACGCATTCATTTTTTTAACCTTCCTGCAAGGAGCGGAGCTATCTCGAGCAGCATCTAACACATGGCAGTACACTGAATGAAAGGGATGTTCTACAGCCTATGAAAAGTATTCTACTGGCCTCAGAGGTTTTCTGAATGCATAGGCACAACAGTGGTTTGTATGCATTTTGTAGTATAATGTCATGCTTGGCGATGTCATTCGTGTACGAGCCTCGCTACAGTGTGCATGCACGTTATCCATGTGAAGAGGCGCAAGCAGATGCTACCATTCTGCGAGATTCCTGCAGAAGGTATACGAATTGCGTTGATATACAGAGCACAAGGGAGCCAAAGTCAAGGCCTCCGTGGCGCAATCGGCTAGCGCGTTCGGCTGTTAACCGAAAGGTTGGTGGTTCGAGCCCACCCGGGGGCGAAATCGTTTTAACCGGCACCGAGGTGAGGACATACGTCAACTTTGTTAGAGATACACAGCTAGCGTGACAATTTGGCTGTGTTTGAGTGATGCCACAGAGCCTTATACACATTCAGCCAAGTGACACTGTAGGTAAAAACATGGCCCTACACAGACGTTCTACTCTTTTCCTATTTATTCGTCATGTGTGCACTGCAGTAGAGCGACGCCCACTACAAAAGACGTATTCTTTACATTCAATTTCAGCGTATACGTCGCGACTGCCATATGACAGGGCCTGTCTCTCGATGTCGATTTGTATTTGGTGTCTCTTAAGTGTCGATCTGCAGTGGGCCGCTGTTGGCCGAGAGACGTGCAGTCGCCTTACATGAAGCCCCATGGGCAACGCCAGTGCCACTGTGGACAACAGCATACTGTAGCCAGAGAGAGGAGCCGAAAGGCGCATTTCGCAGTCGAGCCACGCTATCCCACAAGCTGTGCACTAGGACAGGATTGTGCAGACCGCAAACTTCTGGTGGCCCGACGCTCGTCGTCGATCGTAAGGGCGAAACAGTCAAGAGATTTGGAAAACGGCAATGTGGACACCCCCTGCAGCAGCTGGGTGCCAAATCCGATATCTGGTCGAGGGCTGCAAGATTCAGTATGATGAAGTGACAATTCGGGGATAGCTCACAAACGCTAAGCTGCCGCCTTCTTAGCTCAGTGGTAGAGCACTGGTCTCGTAAACCAGGGGTCGTGAGTTCGAACCTCACAGAACGCATTCATTTTTTTAACCTTCCTGCAAGGAGCGGAGCTATCTCGAGCAGCATCTAACACATGGCAGTACACTGAATGAAAGGGATGTTCTACAGCCTATGAAAAGTATTCTACTGGCCTCAGAGGTTTTCTGAATGCATAGGCACAACAGTGGTTTGTATGCATTTTGTAGTATAATGTCATGCTTGGCGATGTCATTCGTGTACGAGCCTCGCTACAGTGTGCATGCACGTTATCCATGTGAAGAGGCGCAAGCAGATGCTACCATTCTGCGAGATTCCTGCAGAAGGTATACGAATTGCGTTGATATACAGAGCACAAGGGAGCCAAAGTCAAGGCCTCCGTGGCGCAATCGGCTAGCGCGTTCGGCTGTTAACCGAAAGGTTGGTGGTTCGAGCCCACCCGGGGGCGAAATCGTTTTAACCGGCACCGAGGTGAGGACATACGTCAACTTTGTTAGAGATACACAGCTAGCGTGACAATTTGGCTGTGTTTGAGTGATGCCACAGAGCCTTATACACATTCAGCCAAGTGACACTGTAGGTAAAAACATGGCCCTACACAGACGTTCTACTCTTTTCCTATTTATTCGTCATGTGTGCACTGCAGTAGAGCGACGCCCACTACAAAAGACGTATTCTTTACATTCAATTTCAGCGTATACGTCGCGACTGCCATATGACAGGGCCTGTCTCTCGATGTCGATTTGTATTTGGTGTCTCTTAAGTGTCGATCTGCAGTGGGCCGCTGTTGGCCGAGAGACGTGCAGTCGCCTTACATGAAGCCCCATGGGCAACGCCAGTGCCACTGTGGACAACAGCATACTGTAGCCAGAGAGAGGAGCCGAAAGGCGCATTTCGCAGTCGAGCCACGCTATCCCACAAGCTGTGCACTAGGACAGGATTGTGCAGACCGCAAACTTCTGGTGGCCCGACGCTCGTCGTCGATCGTAAGGGCGAAACAGTCAAGAGATTTGGAAAACGGCAATGTGGACACCCCCTGCAGCAGCTGGGTGCCAAATCCGATATCTGGTCGAGGGCTGCAAGATTCAGTATGATGAAGTGACAATTCGGGGATAGCTCACAAACGCTAAGCTGCCGCCTTCTTAGCTCAGTGGTAGAGCACTGGTCTCGTAAACCAGGGGTCGTGAGTTCGAACCTCACAGAAGGCATTCATTTTTTTAACCTTCCTGCAAGGAGCGGAGCTATCTCGAGCAGCATCTAACACATGGCAGTACACTGAATGAAAGGGATGTTCTACAGCCTATGAAAAGTATTCTACTGGCCTCAGAGGTTTTCTGAATGCATAGGCACAACAGTGGTTTGTATGCATTTTGTAGTATAATGTCATGCTTGGCGATGTCATTCGTGTACGAGCCTCGCTACAGTGTGCATGCACGTTATCCATGTGAAGAGGCGCAAGCAGATGCTACCATTCTGCGAGATTCCTGCAGAAGGTATACGAATTGCGTTGATATACAGAGCACAAGGGAGCCAAAGTCAAGGCCTCCGTGGCGCAATCGGCTAGCGCGTTCGGCTGTTAACCGAAAGGTTGGTGGTTCGAGCCCACCCGGGGGCGAAATCGTTTTAACCGGCACCGAGGTGAGGACATACGTCAACTTTGTTAGAGATACACAGCTAGCGTGACAATTTGGCTGTGTTTGAGTGATGCCACAGAGCCTTATACACATTCAGCCAAGTGACACTGTAGGTAAAAACATGGCCCTACACAGACGTTCTACTCTTTTCCTATTTATTCGTCATGTGTGCACTGCAGTAGAGCGACGCCCACTACAAAAGACGTATTCTTTACATTCAATTTCAGCGTATACGTCGCGACTGCCATATGACAGGGCCTGTCTCTCGATGTCGATTTGTATTTGGTGTCTCTTAAGTGTCGATCTGCAGTGGGCCGCTGTTGGCCGAGAGACGTGCAGTCGCCTTACATGAAGCCCCATGGGCAACGCCAGTGCCACTGTGGACAACAGCATACTGTAGCCAGAGAGAGGAGCCGAAAGGCGCATTTCGCAGTCGAGCCACGCTATCCCACAAGCTGTGCACTAGGACAGGATTGTGCAGACCGCAAACTTCTGGTGGCCCGACGCTCGTCGTCGATCGTAAGGGCGAAACAGTCAAGAGATTTGGAAAACGGCAATGTGGACACCCCCTGCAGCAGCTGGGTGCCAAATCCGATATCTGGTCGAGGGCTGCAAGATTCAGTATGATGAAGTGACAATTCGGGGATAGCTCACAAACGCTAAGCTGCCGCCTTCTTAGCTCAGTGGTAGAGCACTGGTCTCGTAAACCAGGGGTCGTGAGTTCGAACCTCACAGAACGCATTCATTTTTTTAACCTTCCTGCAAGGAGCGGAGCTATCTCGAGCAGCATCTAACACATGGCAGTACACTGAATGAAAGGGATGTTCTACAGCCTATGAAAAGTATTCTACTGGCCTCAGAGGTTTTCTGAATGCATAGGCACAACAGTGGTTTGTATGCATTTTGTAGTATAATGTCATGCTTGGCGATGTCATTCGTGTACGAGCCTCGCTACAGTGTGCATGCACGTTATCCATGTGAAGAGGCGCAAGCAGATGCTACCATTCTGCGAGATTCCTGCAGAAGGTATACGAATTGCGTTGATATACAGAGCACAAGTGAGCCAAATTCAAGGCCTCCGTGGCGCAATCGGCTAGCGCGTTCGGCTGTTAACCGAAAGGTTGGTGGTTCGAGCCCACCCGGGGGCGAAATCGTTTTAACCGGCACCGAGGTGAGGACATACGTCAACTTTGTTAGAGATACACAGCTAGCGTGACAATTTGGCTGTGTTTGAGTGATGCCACAGAGCCTTATACACATTCAGCCAAGTGACACTGTAGGTAAAAACATGGCCCTACACAGACGTTCTACTCTTTTCCTATTTATTCGTCATGTGTGCACTGCAGTAGAGCGACGCCCACTACAAAAGACGTATTCTTTACATTCAATTTCAGCGTATACGTCGCGACTGCCATATGACAGGGCCTGTCTCTCGATGTCGATTTGTATTTGGTGTCTCTTAAGTGTCGATCTGCAGTGGGCCGCTGTTGGCCGAGAGACGTGCAGTCGCCTTACATGAAGCCCCATGGGCAACGCCAGTGCCACTGTGGACAACAGCATACTGTAGCCAGAGAGAGGAGCCGAAAGGCGCATTTCGCAGTCGAGCCACGCTATCCCACAAGCTGTGCACTAGGACAGGATTGTGCAGACCGCAAACTTCTGGTGGCCCGACGCTCGTCGTCGATCGTAAGGGCGAAACAGTCAAGAGATTTGGAAAACGGCAATGTGGACACCCCCTGCAGCAGCTGGGTGCCAAATCCGATATCTGGTCGAGGGCTGCAAGATTCAGTATGATGAAGTGACAATTCGGGGATAGCTCACAAACGCTAAGCTGCCGCCTTCTTAGCTCAGTGGTAGAGCACTGGTCTCGTAAACCAGGGGTCGTGAGTTCGAACCTCACAGAACGCATTCATTTTTTTAACCTTCCTGCAAGGAGCGGAGCTATCTCGAGCAGCATCTAACACATGGCAGTACACTGAATGAAAGGGATGTTCTACAGCCTATGAAAAGTATTCTACTGGCCTCAGAGGTTTTCTGAATGCATAGGCACAACAGTGGTTTGTATGCATTTTGTAGTATAATGTCATGCTTGGCGATGTCATTCGTGTACGAGCCTCGCTACAGTGTGCATGCACGTTATCCATGTGAAGAGGCGCAAGCAGATGCTACCATTCTGCGAGATTCCTGCAGAAGGTATACGAATTGCGTTGATATACAGAGCACAAGGGAGCCAAAGTCAAGGCCTCCGTGGCGCAATCGGCTAGCGCGTTCGGCTGTTAACCGAAAGGTTGGTGGTTCGAGCCCACCCGGGGGCGAAATCGTTTTAACCGGCACCGAGGTGAGGACATACGTCAACTTTGTTAGAGATACACAGCTAGCGTGACAATTTGGCTGTGTTTGAGTGATGCCACAGAGCCTTATACACATTCAGCCAAGTGACACTGTAGGTAAAAACATGGCCCTACACAGACGTTCTACTCTTTTCCTATTTATTCGTCATGTGTGCACTGCAGTAGAGCGACGCCCACTACAAAAGACGTATTCTTTACATTCAATTTCAGCGTATACGTCGCGACTGCCATATGACAGGGCCTGTCTCTCGATGTCGATTTGTATTTGGTGTCTCTTAAGTGTCGATCTGCAGTGGGCCGCTGTTGGCCGAGAGACGTGCAGTCGCCTTACATGAAGCCCCATGGGCAACGCCAGTGCCACTGTGGACAACAGCATACTGTAGCCAGAGAGAGGAGCCGAAAGGCGCATTTCGCAGTCGAGCCACGCTATCCCACAAGCTGTGCACTAGGACAGGATTGTGCAGACCGCAAACTTCTGGTGGCCCGACGCTCGTCGTCGATCGTAAGGGCGAAACAGTCAAGAGATTTGGAAAACGGCAATGTGGACACCCCCTGCAGCAGCTGGGTGCCAAATCCGATATCTGGTCGAGGGCTGCAAGATTCAGTATGATGAAGTGACAATTCGGGGATAGCTCACAAACGCTAAGCTGCCGCCTTCTTAGCTCAGTGGTAGAGCACTGGTCTCGTAAACCAGGGGTCGTGAGTTCGAACCTCACAGAACGCATTCATTTTTTTAACCTTCCTGCAAGGAGCGGAGCTATCTCGAGCAGCATCTAACACATGGCAGTACACTGAATGAAAGGGATGTTCTACAGCCTATGAAAAGTATTCTACTGGCCTCAGAGGTTTTCTGAATGCATAGGCACAACAGTGGTTTGTATGCATTTTGTAGTATAATGTCATGCTTGGCGATGTCATTCGTGTACGAGCCTCGCTACAGTGTGCATGCACGTTATCCATGTGAAGAGGCGCAAGCAGATGCTACCATTCTGCGAGATTCCTGCAGAAGGTATACGAATTGCGTTGATATACAGAGCACAAGTGAGCCAAATTCAAGGCCTCCGTGGCGCAATCGGCTAGCGCGTTCGGCTGTTAACCGAAAGGTTGGTGGTTCGAGCCCACCCGGGGGCGAAATCGTTTTAACCGGCACCGAGGTGAGGACATACGTCAACTTTGTTAGAGATACACAGCTAGCGTGACAATTTGGCTGTGTTTGAGTGATGCCACAGAGCCTTATACACATTCAGCCAAGTGACACTGTAGGTAAAAACATGGCCCTACACAGACGTTCTACTCTTTTCCTATTTATTCGTCATGTGTGCACTGCAGTAGAGCGACGCCCACTACAAAAGACGTATTCTTTACATTCAATTTCAGCGTATACGTCGCGACTGCCATATGACAGGGCCTGTCTCTCGATGTCGATTTGTATTTGGTGTCTCTTAAGTGTCGATCTGCAGTGGGCCGCTGTTGGCCGAGAGACGTGCAGTCGCCTTACATGAAGCCCCATGGGCAACGCCAGTGCCACTGTGGACAACAGCATACTGTAGCCAGAGAGAGGAGCCGAAAGGCGCATTTCGCAGTCGAGCCACGCTATCCCACAAGCTGTGCACTAGGACAGGATTGTGCAGACCGCAAACTTCTGGTGGCCCGACGCTCGTCGTCGATCGTAAGGGCGAAACAGTCAAGAGATTTGGAAAACGGCAATGTGGACACCCCCTGCAGCAGCTGGGTGCCAAATCCGATATCTGGTCGAGGGCTGCAAGATTCAGTATGATGAAGTGACAATTCGGGGATAGCTCACAAACGCTAAGCTGCCGCCTTCTTAGCTCAGTGGTAGAGCACTGGTCTCGTAAACCAGGGGTCGTGAGTTCGAACCTCACAGAACGCATTCATTTTTTTAACCTTCCTGCAAGGAGCGGAGCTATCTCGAGCAGCATCTAACACATGGCAGTACACTGAATGAAAGGGATGTTCTACAGCCTATGAAAAGTATTCTACTGGCCTCAGAGGTTTTCTGAATGCATAGGCACAACAGTGGTTTGTATGCATTTTGTAGTATAATGTCATGCTTGGCGATGTCATTCGTGTACGAGCCTCGCTACAGTGTGCATGCACGTTATCCATGTGAAGAGGCGCAAGCAGATGCTACCATTCTGCGAGATTCCTGCAGAAGGTATACGAATTGCGTTGATATACAGAGCACAAGTGAGCGAAATTCAAGGCCTCCGTGGCGCAATCGGCTAGCGCGTTCGGCTGTTAACCGAAAGGTTGGTGGTTCGAGCCCACCCGGGGGCGAAATCGTTTTAACCGGCACCGAGGTGAGGACATACGTCAACTTTGTTAGAGATACACAGCTAGCGTGACAATTTGGCTGTGTTTGAGTGATGCCACAGAGCCTTATACACATTCAGCCAAGTGACACTGTAGGTAAAAACATGGCCCTACACAGACGTTCTACTCTTTTCCTATTTATTCGTCATGTGTGCACTGCAGTAGAGCGACGCCCACTACAAAAGACGTATTCTTTACATTCAATTTCAGCGTATACGTCGCGACTGCCATATGACAGGGCCTGTCTCTCGATGTCGATTTGTATTTGGTGTCTCTTAAGTGTCGATCTGCAGTGGGCCGCTGTTGGCCGAGAGACGTGCAGTCGCCTTACATGAAGCCCCATGGGCAACGCCAGTGCCACTGTGGACAACAGCATACTGTAGCCAGAGAGAGGAGCCGAAAGGCGCATTTCGCAGTCGAGCCACGCTATCCCACAAGCTGTGCACTAGGACAGGATTGTGCAGACCGCAAACTTCTGGTGGCCCGACGCTCGTCGTCGATCGTAAGGGCGAAACAGTCAAGAGATTTGGAAAACGGCAATGTGGACACCCCCTGCAGCAGCTGGGTGCCAAATCCGATATCTGGTCGAGGGCTGCAAGATTCAGTATGATGAAGTGACAATTCGGGGATAGCTCACAAACGCTAAGCTGCCGCCTTCTTAGCTCAGTGGTAGAGCACTGGTCTCGTAAACCAGGGGTCGTGAGTTCGAACCTCACAGAAGGCATTCATTTTTTTAACCTTCCTGCAAGGAGCGGAGCTATCTCGAGCAGCATCTAACACATGGCAGTACACTGAATGAAAGGGATGTTCTACAGCCTATGAAAAGTATTCTACTGGCCTCAGAGGTTTTCTGAATGCATAGGCACAACAGTGGTTTGTATGCATTTTGTAGTATAATGTCATGCTTGGCGATGTCATTCGTGTACGAGCCTCGCTACAGTGTGCATGCACGTTATCCATGTGAAGAGGCGCAAGCAGATGCTACCATTCTGCGAGATTCCTGCAGAAGGTATACGAATTGCGTTGATATACAGAGCACAAGGGAGCCAAAGTCAAGGCCTCCGTGGCGCAATCGGCTAGCGCGTTCGGCTGTTAACCGAAAGGTTGGTGGTTCGAGCCCACCCGGGGGCGAAATCGTTTTAACCGGCACCGAGGTGAGGACATACGTCAACTTTGTTAGAGATACACAGCTAGCGTGACAATTTGGCTGTGTTTGAGTGATGCCACAGAGCCTTATACACATTCAGCCAAGTGACACTGTAGGTAAAAACATGGCCCTACACAGACGTTCTACTCTTTTCCTATTTATTCGTCATGTGTGCACTGCAGTAGAGCGACGCCCACTACAAAAGACGTATTCTTTACATTCAATTTCAGCGTATACGTCGCGACTGCCATATGACAGGGCCTGTCTCTCGATGTCGATTTGTATTTGGTGTCTCTTAAGTGTCGATCTGCAGTGGGCCGCTGTTGGCCGAGAGACGTGCAGTCGCCTTACATGAAGCCCCATGGGCAACGCCAGTGCCACTGTGGACAACAGCATACTGTAGCCAGAGAGAGGAGCCGAAAGGCGCATTTCGCAGTCGAGCCACGCTATCCCACAAGCTGTGCACTAGGACAGGATTGTGCAGACCGCAAACTTCTGGTGGCCCGACGCTCGTCGTCGATCGTAAGGGCGAAACAGTCAAGAGATTTGGAAAACGGCAATGTGGACACCCCCTGCAGCAGCTGGGTGCCAAATCCGATATCTGGTCGAGGGCTGCAAGATTCAGTATGATGAAGTGACAATTCGGGGATAGCTCACAAACGCTAAGCTGCCGCCTTCTTAGCTCAGTGGTAGAGCACTGGTCTCGTAAACCAGGGGTCGTGAGTTCGAACCTCACAGAAGGCATTCATTTTTTTAACCTTCCTGCAAGGAGCGGAGCTATCTCGAGCAGCATCTAACACATGGCAGTACACTGAATGAAAGGGATGTTCTACAGCCTATGAAAAGTATTCTACTGGCCTCAGAGGTTTTCTGAATGCATAGGCACAACAGTGGTTTGTATGTATTTTGTAGTATAATGTCATGCTTGGCGATGTCATTCGTGTACGAGCCTCGCTACAGTGTGCATGCACGTTATCCATGTGAAGAGGCGCAAGCAGATGCTACCATTCTGCGAGATTCCTGCAGAAGGTATACGAATTGCGTTGATATACAGAGCACAAGGGAGCCAAAGTCAAGGCCTCCGTGGCGCAATCGGCTAGCGCGTTCGGCTGTTAACCGAAAGGTTGGTGGTTCGAGCCCACCCGGGGGCGAAATCGTTTTAACCGGCACCGAGGTGAGGACATACGTCAACTTTGTTAGAGATACACAGCTAGCGTGACAATTTGGCTGTGTTTGAGTGATGCCACAGAGCCTTATACACATTCAGCCAAGTGACACTGTAGGTAAAAACATGGCCCTACACAGACGTTCTACTCTTTTCCTATTTATTCGTCATGTGTGCACTGCAGTAGAGCGACGCCCACTACAAAAGACGTATTCTTTACATTCAATTTCAGCGTATACGTCGCGACTGCCATATGACAGGGCCTGTCTCTCGATGTCGATTTGTATTTGGTGTCTCTTAAGTGTCGATCTGCAGTGGGCCGCTGTTGGCCGAGAGACGTGCAGTCGCCTTACATGAAGCCCCATGGGCAACGCCAGTGCCACTGTGGACAACAGCATACTGTAGCCAGAGAGAGGAGCCGAAAGGCGCATTTCGCAGTCGAGCCACGCTATCCCACAAGCTGTGCACTAGGACAGGATTGTGCAGACCGCAAACTTCTGGTGGCCCGACGCTCGTCGTCGATCGTAAGGGCGAAACAGTCAAGAGATTTGGAAAACGGCAATGTGGACACCCCCTGCAGCAGCTGGGTGCCAAATCCGATATCTGGTCGAGGGCTGCAAGATTCAGTATGATGAAGTGACAATTCGGGGATAGCTCACAAACGCTAAGCTGCCGCCTTCTTAGCTCAGTGGTAGAGCACTGGTCTCGTAAACCAGGGGTCGTGAGTTCGAACCTCACAGAACGCATTCATTTTTTTAACCTTCCTGCAAGGAGCGGAGCTATCTCGAGCAGCATCTAACACATGGCAGTACACTGAATGAAAGGGATGTTCTACAGCCTATGAAAAGTATTCTACTGGCCTCAGAGGTTTTCTGAATGCATAGGCACAACAGTGGTTTGTATGCATTTTGTAGTATAATGTCATGCTTGGCGATGTCATTCGTGTACGAGCCTCGCTACAGTGTGCATGCACGTTATCCATGTGAAGAGGCGCAAGCAGATGCTACCATTCTGCGAGATTCCTGCAGAAGGTATACGAATTGCGTTGATATACAGAGCACAAGGGAGCCAAAGTCAAGGCCTCCGTGGCGCAATCGGCTAGCGCGTTCGGCTGTTAACCGAAAGGTTGGTGGTTCGAGCCCACCCGGGGGCGAAATCGTTTTAACCGGCACCGAGGTGAGGACATACGTCAACTTTGTTAGAGATACACAGCTAGCGTGACAATTTGGCTGTGTTTGAGTGATGCCACAGAGCCTTATACACATTCAGCCAAGTGACACTGTAGGTAAAAACATGGCCCTACACAGACGTTCTACTCTTTTCCTATTTATTCGTCATGTGTGCACTGCAGTAGAGCGACGCCCACTACAAAAGACGTATTCTTTACATTCAATTTCAGCGTATACGTCGCGACTGCCATATGACAGGGCCTGTCTCTCGATGTCGATTTGTATTTGGTGTCTCTTAAGTGTCGATCTGCAGTGGGCCGCTGTTGGCCGAGAGACGTGCAGTCGCCTTACATGAAGCCCCATGGGCAACGCCAGTGCCACTGTGGACAACAGCATACTGTAGCCAGAGAGAGGAGCCGAAAGGCGCATTTCGCAGTCGAGCCACGCTATCCCACAAGCTGTGCACTAGGACAGGATTGTGCAGACCGCAAACTTCTGGTGGCCCGACGCTCGTCGTCGATCGTAAGGGCGAAACAGTCAAGAGATTTGGAAAACGGCAATGTGGACACCCCCTGCAGCAGCTGGGTGCCAAATCCGATATCTGGTCGAGGGCTGCAAGATTCAGTATGATGAAGTGACAATTCGGGGATAGCTCACAAACGCTAAGCTGCCGCCTTCTTAGCTCAGTGGTAGAGCACTGGTCTCGTAAACCAGGGGTCGTGAGTTCGAACCTCACAGAACGCATTCATTTTTTTAACCTTCCTGCAAGGAGCGGAGCTATCTCGAGCAGCATCTAACACATGGCAGTACACTGAATGAAAGGGATGTTCTACAGCCTATGAAAAGTATTCTACTGGCCTCAGAGGTTTTCTGAATGCATAGGCACAACAGTGGTTTGTATGCATTTTGTAGTATAATGTCATGCTTGGCGATGTCATTCGTGTACGAGCCTCGCTACAGTGTGCATGCACGTTATCCATGTGAAGAGGCGCAAGCAGATGCTACCATTCTGCGAGATTCCTGCAGAAGGTATACGAATTGCGTTGATATACAGAGCACAAGGGAGCCAAAGTCAAGGCCTCCGTGGCGCAATCGGCTAGTGCGTTCGGCTGTTAACCGAAAGGTTGGTGGTTCGAGCCCACCCGGGGGCGAAATCGTTTTAACCGGCACCGAGGTGAGGACATACGTCAACTTTGTTAGAGATACACAGCTAGCGTGACAATTTGGCTGTGTTTGAGTGATGCCACAGAGCCTTATACACATTCAGCCAAGTGACACTGTAGGTAAAAACATGGCCCTACACAGACGTTCTACTCTTTTCCTATTTATTCGTCATGTGTGCACTGCAGTAGAGCGACGCCCACTACAAAAGACGTATTCTTTACATTCAATTTCAGCGTATACGTCGCGACTGCCATATGACAGGGCCTGTCTCTCGATGTCGATTTGTATTTGGTGTCTCTTAAGTGTCGATCTGCAGTGGGCCGCTGTTGGCCGAGAGACGTGCAGTCGCCTTACATGAAGCCCCATGGGCAACGCCAGTGCCACTGTGGACAACAGCATACTGTAGCCAGAGAGAGGAGCCGAAAGGCGCATTTCGCAGTCGAGCCACGCTATCCCACAAGCTGTGCACTAGGACAGGATTGTGCAGACCGCAAACTTCTGGTGGCCCGACGCTCGTCGTCGATCGTAAGGGCGAAACAGTCAAGAGATTTGGAAAACGGCAATGTGGACACCCCCTGCAGCAGCTGGGTGCCAAATCCGATATCTGGTCGAGGGCTGCAAGATTCAGTATGATGAAGTGACAATTCGGGGATAGCTCACAAACGCTAAGCTGCCGCCTTCTTAGCTCAGTGGTAGAGCACTGGTCTCGTAAACCAGGGGTCGTGAGTTCGAACCTCACAGAACGCATTCATTTTTTTAACCTTCCTGCAAGGAGCGGAGCTATCTCGAGCAGCATCTAACACATGGCAGTACACTGAATGAAAGGGATGTTCTACAGCCTATGAAAAGTATTCTACTGGCCTCAGAGGTTTTCTGAATGCATAGGCACAACAGTGGTTTGTATGCATTTTGTAGTATAATGTCATGCTTGGCGATGTCATTCGTGTACGAGCCTCGCTACAGTGTGCATGCACGTTATCCATGTGAAGAGGCGCAAGCAGATGCTACCATTCTGCGAGATTCCTGCAGAAGGTATACGAATTGCGTTGATATACAGAGCACAAGTGAGCCAAATTCAAGGCCTCCGTGGCGCAATCGGCTAGCGCGTTCGGCTGTTAACCGAAAGGTTGGTGGTTCGAGCCCACCCGGGGGCGAAATCGTTTTAACCGGCACCGAGGTGAGGACATACGTCAACTTTGTTAGAGATACACAGCTAGCGTGACAATTTGGCTGTGTTTGAGTGATGCCACAGAGCCTTATACACATTCAGCCAAGTGACACTGTAGGTAAAAACATGGCCCTACACAGACGTTCTACTCTTTTCCTATTTATTCGTCATGTGTGCACTGCAGTAGAGCGACGCCCACTACAAAAGACGTATTCTTTACATTCAATTTCAGCGTATACGTCGCGACTGCCATATGACAGGGCCTGTCTCTCGATGTCGATTTGTATTTGGTGTCTCTTAAGTGTCGATCTGCAGTGGGCCGCTGTTGGCCGAGAGACGTGCAGTCGCCTTACATGAAGCCCCATGGGCAACGCCAGTGCCACTGTGGACAACAGCATACTGTAGCCAGAGAGAGGAGCCGAAAGGCGCATTTCGCAGTCGAGCCACGCTATCCCACAAGCTGTGCACTAGGACAGGATTGTGCAGACCGCAAACTTCTGGTGGCCCGACGCTCGTCGTCGATCGTAAGGGCGAAACAGTCAAGAGATTTGGAAAACGGC
Source organism: Schistocerca nitens (assembly GCF_023898315.1). NCBI lineage: Eukaryota > Metazoa > Arthropoda > Insecta > Orthoptera > Acrididae > Schistocerca > Schistocerca nitens. Next base: position 115,403,321 of record NC_064619.1, on the reverse strand, counting down.
AATGTGGACACCCCCTGCAGCAGCTGGGTGCCAAATCCGATATCTGGTCGAGGGCTGCAAGATTCAGTATGATGAAGTGACAATTCGGGGATAGCTCACAAACGCTAAGCTGCCGCCTTCTTAGCTCAGTGGTAGAGCACTGGTCTCGTAAACCAGGGGTCGTGAGTTCGAACCTCACAGAAGGCATTCATTTTTTTAACCTTCCTGCAAGGAGCGGAGCTATCTCGAGCAGCATCTAACACATGGCAGTACACTGAATGAAAGGGATGTTCTACAGCCTATGAAAAGTATTCTACTGGCCTCAGAGGTTTTCTGAATGCATAGGCACAACAGTGGTTTGTATGCATTTTGTAGTATAATGTCATGCTTGGCGATGTCATTCGTGTACGAGCCTCGCTACAGTGTGCATGCACGTTATCCATGTGAAGAGGCGCAAGCAGATGCTACCATTCTGCGAGATTCCTGCAGAAGGTATACGAATTGCGTTGATATACAGAGCACAAGGGAGCCAAAGTCAAGGCCTCCGTGGCGCAATCGGCTAGCGCGTTCGGCTGTTAACCGAAAGGTTGGTGGTTCGAGCCCACCCGGGGGCGAAATCGTTTTAACCGGCACCGAGGTGAGGACATACGTCAACTTTGTTAGAGATACACAGCTAGCGTGACAATTTGGCTGTGTTTGAGTGATGCCACAGAGCCTTATACACATTCAGCCAAGTGACACTGTAGGTAAAAACATGGCCCTACACAGACGTTCTACTCTTTTCCTATTTATTCGTCATGTGTGCACTGCAGTAGAGCGACGCCCACTACAAAAGACGTATTCTTTACATTCAATTTCAGCGTATACGTCGCGACTGCCATATGACAGGGCCTGTCTCTCGATGTCGATTTGTATTTGGTGTCTCTTAAGTGTCGATCTGCAGTGGGCCGCTGTTGGCCGAGAGACGTGCAGTCGCCTTACATGAAGCCCCATGGGCAACGCCAGTGCCACTGTGGACAACAGCATACTGTAGCCAGAGAGAGGAGCCGAAAGGCGCATTTCGCAGTCGAGCCACGCTATCCCACAAGCTGTGCACTAGGACAGGATTGTGCAGACCGCAAACTTCTGGTGGCCCGACGCTCGTCGTCGATCGTAAGGGCGAAACAGTCAAGAGATTTGGAAAACGGCAATGTGGACACCCCCTGCAGCAGCTGGGTGCCAAATCCGATATCTGGTCGAGGGCTGCAAGATTCAGTATGATGAAGTGACAATTCGGGGATAGCTCACAAACGCTAAGCTGCCGCCTTCTTAGCTCAGTGGTAGAGCACTGGTCTCGTAAACCAGGGGTCGTGAGTTCGAACCTCACAGAAGGCATTCATTTTTTTAACCTTCCTGCAAGGAGCGGAGCTATCTCGAGCAGCATCTAACACATGGCAGTACACTGAATGAAAGGGATGTTCTACAGCCTATGAAAAGTATTCTACTGGCCTCAGAGGTTTTCTGAATGCATAGGCACAACAGTGGTTTGTATGCATTTTGTAGTATAATGTCATGCTTGGCGATGTCATTCGTGTACGAGCCTCGCTACAGTGTGCATGCACGTTATCCATGTGAAGAGGCGCAAGCAGATGCTACCATTCTGCGAGATTCCTGCAGAAGGTATACGAATTGCGTTGATATACAGAGCACAAGGGAGCCAAAGTCAAGGCCTCCGTGGCGCAATCGGCTAGCGCGTTCGGCTGTTAACCGAAAGGTTGGTGGTTCGAGCCCACCCGGGGGCGAAATCGTTTTAACCGGCACCGAGGTGAGGACATACGTCAACTTTGTTAGAGATACACAGCTAGCGTGACAATTTGGCTGTGTTTGAGTGATGCCACAGAGCCTTATACACATTCAGCCAAGTGACACTGTAGGTAAAAACATGGCCCTACACAGACGTTCTACTCTTTTCCTATTTATTCGTCATGTGTGCACTGCAGTAGAGCGACGCCCACTACAAAAGACGTATTCTTTACATTCAATTTCAGCGTATACGTCGCGACTGCCATATGACAGGGCCTGTCTCTCGATGTCGATTTGTATTTGGTGTCTCTTAAGTGTCGATCTGCAGTGGGCCGCTGTTGGCCGAGAGACGTGCAGTCGCCTTACATGAAGCCCCATGGGCAACGCCAGTGCCACTGTGGACAACAGCATACTGTAGCCAGAGAGAGGAGCCGAAAGGCGCATTTCGCAGTCGAGCCACGCTATCCCACAAGCTGTGCACTAGGACAGGATTGTGCAGACCGCAAACTTCTGGTGGCCCGACGCTCGTCGTCGATCGTAAGGGCGAAACAGTCAAGAGATTTGGAAAACGGCAATGTGGACACCCCCTGCAGCAGCTGGGTGCCAAATCCGATATCTGGTCGAGGGCTGCAAGATTCAGTATGATGAAGTGACAATTCGGGGATAGCTCACAAACGCTAAGCTGCCGCCTTCTTAGCTCAGTGGTAGAGCACTGGTCTCGTAAACCAGGGGTCGTGAGTTCGAACCTCACAGAACGCATTCATTTTTTTAACCTTCCTGCAAGGAGCGGAGCTATCTCGAGCAGCATCTAACACATGGCAGTACACTGAATGAAAGGGATGTTCTACAGCCTATGAAAAGTATTCTACTGGCCTCAGAGGTTTTCTGAATGCATAGGCACAACAGTGGTTTGTATGCATTTTGTAGTATAATGTCATGCTTGGCGATGTCATTCGTGTACGAGCCTCGCTACAGTGTGCATGCACGTTATCCATGTGAAGAGGCGCAAGCAGATGCTACCATTCTGCGAGATTCCTGCAGAAGGTATACGAATTGCGTTGATATACAGAGCACAAGTGAGCCAAATTCAAGGCCTCCGTGGCGCAATCGGCTAGCGCGTTCGGCTGTTAACCGAAAGGTTGGTGGTTCGAGCCCACCCGGGGGCGAAATCGTTTTAACCGGCACCGAGGTGAGGACATACGTCAACTTTGTTAGAGATACACAGCTAGCGTGACAATTTGGCTGTGTTTGAGTGATGCCACAGAGCCTTATACACATTCAGCCAAGTGACACTGTAGGTAAAAACATGGCCCTACACAGACGTTCTACTCTTTTCCTATTTATTCGTCATGTGTGCACTGCAGTAGAGCGACGCCCACTACAAAAGACGTATTCTTTACATTCAATTTCAGCGTATACGTCGCGACTGCCATATGACAGGGCCTGTCTCTCGATGTCGATTTGTATTTGGTGTCTCTTAAGTGTCGATCTGCAGTGGGCCGCTGTTGGCCGAGAGACGTGCAGTCGCCTTACATGAAGCCCCATGGGCAACGCCAGTGCCACTGTGGACAACAGCATACTGTAGCCAGAGAGAGGAGCCGAAAGGCGCATTTCGCAGTCGAGCCACGCTATCCCACAAGCTGTGCACTAGGACAGGATTGTGCAGACCGCAAACTTCTGGTGGCCCGACGCTCGTCGTCGATCGTAAGGGCGAAACAGTCAAGAGATTTGGAAAACGGCAATGTGGACACCCCCTGCAGCAGCTGGGTGCCAAATCCGATATCTGGTCGAGGGCTGCAAGATTCAGTATGATGAAGTGACAATTCGGGGATAGCTCACAAACGCTAAGCTGCCGCCTTCTTAGCTCAGTGGTAGAGCACTGGTCTCGTAAACCAGGGGTCGTGAGTTCGAACCTCACAGAACGCATTCATTTTTTTAACCTTCCTGCAAGGAGCGGAGCTATCTCGAGCAGCATCTAACACATGGCAGTACACTGAATGAAAGGGATGTTCTACAGCCTATGAAAAGTATTCTACTGGCCTCAGAGGTTTTCTGAATGCATAGGCACAACAGTGGTTTGTATGCATTTTGTAGTATAATGTCATGCTTGGCGATGTCATTCGTGTACGAGCCTCGCTACAGTGTGCATGCACGTTATCCATGTGAAGAGGCGCAAGCAGATGCTACCATTCTGCGAGATTCCTGCAGAAGGTATACGAATTGCGTTGATATACAGAGCACAAGTGAGCCAAATTCAAGGCCTCCGTGGCGCAATCGGCTAGCGCGTTCGGCTGTTAACCGAAAGGTTGGTGGTTCGAGCCCACCCGGGGGCGAAATCGTTTTAACCGGCACCGAGGTGAGGACATACGTCAACTTTGTTAGAGATACACAGCTAGCGTGACAATTTGGCTGTGTTTGAGTGATGCCACAGAGCCTTATACACATTCAGCCAAGTGACACTGTAGGTAAAAACATGGCCCTACACAGACGTTCTACTCTTTTCCTATTTATTCGTCATGTGTGCACTGCAGTAGAGCGACGCCCACTACAAAAGACGTATTCTTTACATTCAATTTCAGCGTATACGTCGCGACTGCCATATGACAGGGCCTGTCTCTCGATGTCGATTTGTATTTGGTGTCTCTTAAGTGTCGATCTGCAGTGGGCCGCTGTTGGCCGAGAGACGTGCAGTCGCCTTACATGAAGCCCCATGGGCAACGCCAGTGCCACTGTGGACAACAGCATACTGTAGCCAGAGAGAGGAGCCGAAAGGCGCATTTCGCAGTCGAGCCACGCTATCCCACAAGCTGTGCACTAGGACAGGATTGTGCAGACCGCAAACTTCTGGTGGCCCGACGCTCGTCGTCGATCGTAAGGGCGAAACAGTCAAGAGATTTGGAAAACGGCAATGTGGACACCCCCTGCAGCAGCTGGGTGCCAAATCCGATATCTGGTCGAGGGCTGCAAGATTCAGTATGATGAAGTGACAATTCGGGGATAGCTCACAAACGCTAAGCTGCCGCCTTCTTAGCTCAGTGGTAGAGCACTGGTCTCGTAAACCAGGGGTCGTGAGTTCGAACCTCACAGAACGCATTCATTTTTTTAACCTTCCTGCAAGGAGCGGAGCTATCTCGAGCAGCATCTAACACATGGCAGTACACTGAATGAAAGGGATGTTCTACAGCCTATGAAAAGTATTCTACTGGCCTCAGAGGTTTTCTGAATGCATAGGCACAACAGTGGTTTGTATGCATTTTGTAGTATAATGTCATGCTTGGCGATGTCATTCGTGTACGAGCCTCGCTACAGTGTGCATGCACGTTATCCATGTGAAGAGGCGCAAGCAGATGCTACCATTCTGCGAGATTCCTGCAGAAGGTATACGAATTGCGTTGATATACAGAGCACAAGTGAGCCAAATTCAAGGCCTCCGTGGCGCAATCGGCTAGCGCGTTCGGCTGTTAACCGAAAGGTTGGTGGTTCGAGCCCACCCGGGGGCGAAATCGTTTTAACCGGCACCGAGGTGAGGACATACGTCAACTTTGTTAGAGATACACAGCTAGCGTGACAATTTGGCTGTGTTTGAGTGATGCCACAGAGCCTTATACACATTCAGCCAAGTGACACTGTAGGTAAAAACATGGCCCTACACAGACGTTCTACTCTTTTCCTATTTATTCGTCATGTGTGCACTGCAGTAGAGCGACGCCCACTACAAAAGACGTATTCTTTACATTCAATTTCAGCGTATACGTCGCGACTGCCATATGACAGGGCCTGTCTCTCGATGTCGATTTGTATTTGGTGTCTCTTAAGTGTCGATCTGCAGTGGGCCGCTGTTGGCCGAGAGACGTGCAGTCGCCTTACATGAAGCCCCATGGGCAACGCCAGTGCCACTGTGGACAACAGCATACTGTAGCCAGAGAGAGGAGCCGAAAGGCGCATTTCGCAGTCGAGCCACGCTATCCCACAAGCTGTGCACTAGGACAGGATTGTGCAGACCGCAAACTTCTGGTGGCCCGACGCTCGTCGTCGATCGTAAGGGCGAAACAGTCAAGAGATTTGGAAAACGGCAATGTGGACACCCCCTGCAGCAGCTGGGTGCCAAATCCGATATCTGGTCGAGGGCTGCAAGATTCAGTATGATGAAGTGACAATTCGGGGATAGCTCACAAACGCTAAGCTGCCGCCTTCTTAGCTCAGTGGTAGAGCACTGGTCTCGTAAACCAGGGGTCGTGAGTTCGAACCTCACAGAACGCATTCATTTTTTTAACCTTCCTGCAAGGAGCGGAGCTATCTCGAGCAGCATCTAACACATGGCAGTACACTGAATGAAAGGGATGTTCTACAGCCTATGAAAAGTATTCTACTGGCCTCAGAGGTTTTCTGAATGCATAGGCACAACAGTGGTTTGTATGCATTTTGTAGTATAATGTCATGCTTGGCGATGTCATTCGTGTACGAGCCTCGCTACAGTGTGCATGCACGTTATCCATGTGAAGAGGCGCAAGCAGATGCTACCATTCTGCGAGATTCCTGCAGAAGGTATACGAATTGCGTTGATATACAGAGCACAAGTGAGCCAAATTCAAGGCCTCCGTGGCGCAATCGGCTAGCGCGTTCGGCTGTTAACCGAAAGGTTGGTGGTTCGAGCCCACCCGGGGGCGAAATCGTTTTAACCGGCACCGAGGTGAGGACATACGTCAACTTTGTTAGAGATACACAGCTAGCGTGACAATTTGGCTGTGTTTGAGTGATGCCACAGAGCCTTATACACATTCAGCCAAGTGACACTGTAGGTAAAAACATGGCCCTACACAGACGTTCTACTCTTTTCCTATTTATTCGTCATGTGTGCACTGCAGTAGAGCGACGCCCACTACAAAAGACGTATTCTTTACATTCAATTTCAGCGTATACGTCGCGACTGCCATATGACAGGGCCTGTCTCTCGATGTCGATTTGTATTTGGTGTCTCTTAAGTGTCGATCTGCAGTGGGCCGCTGTTGGCCGAGAGACGTGCAGTCGCCTTACATGAAGCCCCATGGGCAACGCCAGTGCCACTGTGGACAACAGCATACTGTAGCCAGAGAGAGGAGCCGAAAGGCGCATTTCGCAGTCGAGCCACGCTATCCCACAAGCTGTGCACTAGGACAGGATTGTGCAGACCGCAAACTTCTGGTGGCCCGACGCTCGTCGTCGATCGTAAGGGCGAAACAGTCAAGAGATTTGGAAAACGGCAATGTGGACACCCCCTGCAGCAGCTGGGTGCCAAATCCGATATCTGGTCGAGGGCTGCAAGATTCAGTATGATGAAGTGACAATTCGGGGATAGCTCACAAACGCTAAGCTGCCGCCTTCTTAGCTCAGTGGTAGAGCACTGGTCTCGTAAACCAGGGGTCGTGAGTTCGAACCTCACAGAAGGCATTCATTTTTTTAACCTTCCTGCAAGGAGCGGAGCTATCTCGAGCAGCATCTAACACATGGCAGTACACTGAATGAAAGGGATGTTCTACAGCCTATGAAAAGTATTCTACTGGCCTCAGAGGTTTTCTGAATGCATAGGCACAACAGTGGTTTGTATGCATTTTGTAGTATAATGTCATGCTTGGCGATGTCATTCGTGTACGAGCCTCGCTACAGTGTGCATGCACGTTATCCATGTGAAGAGGCGCAAGCAGATGCTACCATTCTGCGAGATTCCTGCAGAAGGTATACGAATTGCGTTGATATACAGAGCACAAGTGAGCGAAATTCAAGGCCTCCGTGGCGCAATCGGCTAGCGCGTTCGGCTGTTAACCGAAAGGTTGGTGGTTCGAGCCCACCCGGGGGCGAAATCGTTTTAACCGGCACCGAGGTGAGGACATACGTCAACTTTGTTAGAGATACACAGCTAGCGTGACAATTTGGCTGTGTTTGAGTGATGCCACAGAGCCTTATACACATTCAGCCAAGTGACACTGTAGGTAAAAACATGGCCCTACACAGACGTTCTACTCTTTTCCTATTTATTCGTCATGTGTGCACTGCAGTAGAGCGACGCCCACTACAAAAGACGTATTCTTTACATTCAATTTCAGCGTATACGTCGCGACTGCCATATGACAGGGCCTGTCTCTCGATGTCGATTTGTATTTGGTGTCTCTTAAGTGTCGATCTGCAGTGGGCCGCTGTTGGCCGAGAGACGTGCAGTCGCCTTACATGAAGCCCCATGGGCAACGCCAGTGCCACTGTGGACAACAGCATACTGTAGCCAGAGAGAGGAGCCGAAAGGCGCATTTCGCAGTCGAGCCACGCTATCCCACAAGCTGTGCACTAGGACAGGATTGTGCAGACCGCAAACTTCTGGTGGCCCGACGCTCGTCGTCGATCGTAAGGGCGAAACAGTCAAGAGATTTGGAAAACGGCAATGTGGACACCCCCTGCAGCAGCTGGGTGCCAAATCCGATATCTGGTCGAGGGCTGCAAGATTCAGTATGATGAAGTGACAATTCGGGGATAGCTCACAAACGCTAAGCTGCCGCCTTCTTAGCTCAGTGGTAGAGCACTGGTCTCGTAAACCAGGGGTCGTGAGTTCGAACCTCACAGAAGGCATTCATTTTTTTAACCTTCCTGCAAGGAGCGGAGCTATCTCGAGCAGCATCTAACACATGGCAGTACACTGAATGAAAGGGATGTTCTACAGCCTATGAAAAGTATTCTACTGGCCTCAGAGGTTTTCTGAATGCATAGGCACAACAGTGGTTTGTATGCATTTTGTAGTATAATGTCATGCTTGGCGATGTCATTCGTGTACGAGCCTCGCTACAGTGTGCATGCACGTTATCCATGTGAAGAGGCGCAAGCAGATGCTACCATTCTGCGAGATTCCTGCAGAAGGTATACGAATTGCGTTGATATACAGAGCACAAGGGAGCCAAAGTCAAGGCCTCCGTGGCGCAATCGGCTAGCGCGTTCGGCTGTTAACCGAAAGGTTGGTGGTTCGAGCCCACCCGGGGGCGAAATCGTTTTAACCGGCACCGAGGTGAGGACATACGTCAACTTTGTTAGAGATACACAGCTAGCGTGACAATTTGGCTGTGTTTGAGTGATGCCACAGAGCCTTATACACATTCAGCCAAGTGACACTGTAGGTAAAAACATGGCCCTACACAGACGTTCTACTCTTTTCCTATTTATTCGTCATGTGTGCACTGCAGTAGAGCGACGCCCACTACAAAAGACGTATTCTTTACATTCAATTTCAGCGTATACGTCGCGACTGCCATATGACAGGGCCTGTCTCTCGATGTCGATTTGTATTTGGTGTCTCTTAAGTGTCGATCTGCAGTGGGCCGCTGTTGGCCGAGAGACGTGCAGTCGCCTTACATGAAGCCCCATGGGCAACGCCAGTGCCACTGTGGACAACAGCATACTGTAGCCAGAGAGAGGAGCCGAAAGGCGCATTTCGCAGTCGAGCCACGCTATCCCACAAGCTGTGCACTAGGACAGGATTGTGCAGACCGCAAACTTCTGGTGGCCCGACGCTCGTCGTCGATCGTAAGGGCGAAACAGTCAAGAGATTTGGAAAACGGCAATGTGGACACCCCCTGCAGCAGCTGGGTGCCAAATCCGATATCTGGTCGAGGGCTGCAAGATTCAGTATGATGAAGTGACAATTCGGGGATAGCTCACAAACGCTAAGCTGCCGCCTTCTTAGCTCAGTGGTAGAGCACTGGTCTCGTAAACCAGGGGTCGTGAGTTCGAACCTCACAGAACGCATTCATTTTTTTAACCTTCCTGCAAGGAGCGGAGCTATCTCGAGCAGCATCTAACACATGGCAGTACACTGAATGAAAGGGATGTTCTACAGCCTATGAAAAGTATTCTACTGGCCTCAGAGGTTTTCTGAATGCATAGGCACAACAGTGGTTTGTATGCATTTTGTAGTATAATGTCATGCTTGGCGATGTCATTCGTGTACGAGCCTCGCTACAGTGTGCATGCACGTTATCCATGTGAAGAGGCGCAAGCAGATGCTACCATTCTGCGAGATTCCTGCAGAAGGTATACGAATTGCGTTGATATACAGAGCACAAGTGAGCCAAATTCAAGGCCTCCGTGGCGCAATCGGCTAGCGCGTTCGGCTGTTAACCGAAAGGTTGGTGGTTCGAGCCCACCCGGGGGCGAAATCGTTTTAACCGGCACCGAGGTGAGGACATACGTCAACTTTGTTAGAGATACACAGCTAGCGTGACAATTTGGCTGTGTTTGAGTGATGCCACAGAGCCTTATACACATTCAGCCAAGTGACACTGTAGGTAAAAACATGGCCCTACACAGACGTTCTACTCTTTTCCTATTTATTCGTCATGTGTGCACTGCAGTAGAGCGACGCCCACTACAAAAGACGTATTCTTTACATTCAATTTCAGCGTATACGTCGCGACTGCCATATGACAGGGCCTGTCTCTCGATGTCGATTTGTATTTGGTGTCTCTTAAGTGTCGATCTGCAGTGGGCCGCTGTTGGCCGAGAGACGTGCAGTCGCCTTACATGAAGCCCCATGGGCAACGCCAGTGCCACTGTGGACAACAGCATACTGTAGCCAGAGAGAGGAGCCGAAAGGCGCATTTCGCAGTCGAGCCACGCTATCCCACAAGCTGTGCACTAGGACAGGATTGTGCAGACCGCAAACTTCTGGTGGCCCGACGCTCGTCGTCGATCGTAAGGGCGAAACAGTCAAGAGATTTGGAAAACGGCAATGTGGACACCCCCTGCAGCAGCTGGGTGCCAAATCCGATATCTGGTCGAGGGCTGCAAGATTCAGTATGATGAAGTGACAATTCGGGGATAGCTCACAAACGCTAAGCTGCCGCCTTCTTAGCTCAGTGGTAGAGCACTGGTCTCGTAAACCAGGGGTCGTGAGTTCGAACCTCACAGAACGCATTCATTTTTTTAACCTTCCTGCAAGGAGCGGAGCTATCTCGAGCAGCATCTAACACATGGCAGTACACTGAATGAAAGGGATGTTCTACAGCCTATGAAAAGTATTCTACTGGCCTCAGAGGTTTTCTGAATGCATAGGCACAACAGTGGTTTGTATGCATTTTGTAGTATAATGTCATGCTTGGCGATGTCATTCGTGTACGAGCCTCGCTACAGTGTGCATGCACGTTATCCATGTGAAGAGGCGCAAGCAGATGCTACCATTCTGCGAGATTCCTGCAGAAGGTATACGAATTGCGTTGATATACAGAGCACAAGTGAGCCAAATTCAAGGCCTCCGTGGCGCAATCGGCTAGCGCGTTCGGCTGTTAACCGAAAGGTTGGTGGTTCGAGCCCACCCGGGGGCGAAATCGTTTTAACCGGCACCGAGGTGAGGACATACGTCAACTTTGTTAGAGATACACAGCTAGCGTGACAATTTGGCTGTGTTTGAGTGATGCCACAGAGCCTTATACACATTCAGCCAAGTGACACTGTAGGTAAAAACATGGCCCTACACAGACGTTCTACTCTTTTCCTATTTATTCGTCATGTGTGCACTGCAGTAGAGCGACGCCCACTACAAAAGACGTATTCTTTACATTCAATTTCAGCGTATACGTCGCGACTGCCATATGACAGGGCCTGTCTCTCGATGTCGATTTGTATTTGGTGTCTCTTAAGTGTCGATCTGCAGTGGGCCGCTGTTGGCCGAGAGACGTGCAGTCGCCTTACATGAAGCCCCATGGGCAACGCCAGTGCCACTGTGGACAACAGCATACTGTAGCCAGAGAGAGGAGCCGAAAGGCGCATTTCGCAGTCGAGCCACGCTATCCCACAAGCTGTGCACTAGGACAGGATTGTGCAGACCGCAAACTTCTGGTGGCCCGACGCTCGTCGTCGATCGTAAGGGCGAAACAGTCAAGAGATTTGGAAAACGGCAATGTGGACACCCCCTGCAGCAGCTGGGTGCCAAATCCGATATCTGGTCGAGGGCTGCAAGATTCAGTATGATGAAGTGACAATTCGGGGATAGCTCACAAACGCTAAGCTGCCGCCTTCTTAGCTCAGTGGTAGAGCACTGGTCTCGTAAACCAGGGGTCGTGAGTTCGAACCTCACAGAAGGCATTCATTTTTTTAACCTTCCTGCAAGGAGCGGAGCTATCTCGAGCAGCATCTAACACATGGCAGTACACTGAATGAAAGGGATGTTCTACAGCCTATGAAAAGTATTCTACTGGCCTCAGAGGTTTTCTGAATGCATAGGCACAACAGTGGTTTGTATGCATTTTGTAGTATAATGTCATGCTTGGCGATGTCATTCGTGTACGAGCCTCGCTACAGTGTGCATGCACGTTATCCATGTGAAGAGGCGCAAGCAGATGCTACCATTCTGCGAGATTCCTGCAGAAGGTATACGAATTGCGTTGATATACAGAGCACAAGTGAGCGAAATTCAAGGCCTCCGTGGCGCAATCGGCTAGCGCGTTCGGCTGTTAACCGAAAGGTTGGTGGTTCGAGCCCACCCGGGGGCGAAATCGTTTTAACCGGCACCGAGGTGAGGACATACGTCAACTTTGTTAGAGATACACAGCTAGCGTGACAATTTGGCTGTGTTTGAGTGATGCCACAGAGCCTTATACACATTCAGCCAAGTGACACTGTAGGTAAAAACATGGCCCTACACAGACGTTCTACTCTTTTCCTATTTATTCGTCATGTGTGCACTGCAGTAGAGCGACGCCCACTACAAAAGACGTATTCTTTACATTCAATTTCAGCGTATACGTCGCGACTGCCATATGACAGGGCCTGTCTCTCGATGTCGATTTGTATTTGGTGTCTCTTAAGTGTCGATCTGCAGTGGGCCGCTGTTGGCCGAGAGACGTGCAGTCGCCTTACATGAAGCCCCATGGGCAACGCCAGTGCCACTGTGGACAACAGCATACTGTAGCCAGAGAGAGGAGCCGAAAGGCGCATTTCGCAGTCGAGCCACGCTATCCCACAAGCTGTGCACTAGGACAGGATTGTGCAGACCGCAAACTTCTGGTGGCCCGACGCTCGTCGTCGATCGTAAGGGCGAAACAGTCAAGAGATTTGGAAAACGGCAATGTGGACACCCCCTGCAGCAGCTGGGTGCCAAATCCGATATCTGGTCGAGGGCTGCAAGATTCAGTATGATGAAGTGACAATTCGGGGATAGCTCACAAACGCTAAGCTGCCGCCTTCTTAGCTCAGTGGTAGAGCACTGGTCTCGTAAACCAGGGGTCGTGAGTTCGAACCTCACAGAAGGCATTCATTTTTTTAACCTTCCTGCAAGGAGCGGAGCTATCTCGAGCAGCATCTAACACATGGCAGTACACTGAATGAAAGGGATGTTCTACAGCCTATGAAAAGTATTCTACTGGCCTCAGAGGTTTTCTGAATGCATAGGCACAACAGTGGTTTGTATGCATTTTGTAGTATAATGTCATGCTTGGCGATGTCATTCGTGTACGAGCCTCGCTACAGTGTGCATGCACGTTATCCATGTGAAGAGGCGCAAGCAGATGCTACCATTCTGCGAGATTCCTGCAGAAGGTATACGAATTGCGTTGATATACAGAGCACAAGTGAGCGAAATTCAAGGCCTCCGTGGCGCAATCGGCTAGCGCGTTCGGCTGTTAACCGAAAGGTTGGTGGTTCGAGCCCACCCGGGGGCGAAATCGTTTTAACCGGCACCGAGGTGAGGACATACGTCAACTTTGTTAGAGATACACAGCTAGCGTGACAATTTGGCTGTGTTTGAGTGATGCCACAGAGCCTTATACACATTCAGCCAAGTGACACTGTAGGTAAAAACATGGCCCTACACAGACGTTCTACTCTTTTCCTATTTATTCGTCATGTGTGCACTGCAGTAGAGCGACGCCCACTACAAAAGACGTATTCTTTACATTCAATTTCAGCGTATACGTCGCGACTGCCATATGACAGGGCCTGTCTCTCGATGTCGATTTGTATTTGGTGTCTCTTAAGTGTCGATCTGCAGTGGGCCGCTGTTGGCCGAGAGACGTGCAGTCGCCTTACATGAAGCCCCATGGGCAACGCCAGTGCCACTGTGGACAACAGCATACTGTAGCCAGAGAGAGGAGCCGAAAGGCGCATTTCGCAGTCGAGCCACGCTATCCCACAAGCTGTGCACTAGGACAGGATTGTGCAGACCGCAAACTTCTGGTGGCCCGACGCTCGTCGTCGATCGTAAGGGCGAAACAGTCAAGAGATTTGGAAAACGGCAATGTGGACACCCCCTGCAGCAGCTGGGTGCCAAATCCGATATCTGGTCGAGGGCTGCAAGATTCAGTATGATGAAGTGACAATTCGGGGATAGCTCACAAACGCTAAGCTGCCGCCTTCTTAGCTCAGTGGTAGAGCACTGGTCTCGTAAACCAGGGGTCGTGAGTTCGAACCTCACAGAAGGCATTCATTTTTTTAACCTTCCTGCAAGGAGCGGAGCTATCTCGAGCAGCATCTAACACATGGCAGTACACTGAATGAAAGGGATGTTCTACAGCCTATGAAAAGTATTCTACTGGCCTCAGAGGTTTTCTGAATGCATAGGCACAACAGTGGTTTGTATGCATTTTGTAGTATAATGTCATGCTTGGCGATGTCATTCGTGTACGAGCCTCGCTACAGTGTGCATGCACGTTATCCATGTGAAGAGGCGCAAGCAGATGCTACCATTCTGCGAGATTCCTGCAGAAGGTATACGAATTGCGTTGATATACAGAGCACAAGTGAGCGAAATTCAAGGCCTCCGTGGCGCAATCGGCTAGCGCGTTCGGCTGTTAACCGAAAGGTTGGTGGTTCGAGCCCACCCGGGGGCGAAATCGTTTTAACCGGCACCGAGGTGAGGACATACGTCAACTTTGTTAGAGATACACAGCTAGCGTGACAATTTGGCTGTGTTTGAGTGATGCCACAGAGCCTTATACACATTCAGCCAAGTGACACTGTAGGTAAAAACATGGCCCTACACAGACGTTCTACTCTTTTCCTATTTATTCGTCATGTGTGCACTGCAGTAGAGCGACGCCCACTACAAAAGACGTATTCTTTACATTCAATTTCAGCGTATACGTCGCGACTGCCATATGACAGGGCCTGTCTCTCGATGTCGATTTGTATTTGGTGTCTCTTAAGTGTCGATCTGCAGTGGGCCGCTGTTGGCCGAGAGACGTGCAGTCGCCTTACATGAAGCCCCATGGGCAACGCCAGTGCCACTGTGGACAACAGCATACTGTAGCCAGAGAGAGGAGCCGAAAGGCGCATTTCGCAGTCGAGCCACGCTATCCCACAAGCTGTGCACTAGGACAGGATTGTGCAGACCGCAAACTTCTGGTGGCCCGACGCTCGTCGTCGATCGTAAGGGCGAAACAGTCAAGAGATTTGGAAAACGGCAATGTGGACACCCCCTGCAGCAGCTGGGTGCCAAATCCGATATCTGGTCGAGGGCTGCAAGATTCAGTATGATGAAGTGACAATTCGGGGATAGCTCACAAACGCTAAGCTGCCGCCTTCTTAGCTCAGTGGTAGAGCACTGGTCTCGTAAACCAGGGGTCGTGAGTTCGAACCTCACAGAAGGCATTCATTTTTTTAACCTTCCTGCAAGGAGCGGAGCTATCTCGAGCAGCATCTAACACATGGCAGTACACTGAATGAAAGGGATGTTCTACAGCCTATGAAAAGTATTCTACTGGCCTCAGAGGTTTTCTGAATGCATAGGCACAACAGTGGTTTGTATGCATTTTGTAGTATAATGTCATGCTTGGCGATGTCATTCGTGTACGAGCCTCGCTACAGTGTGCATGCACGTTATCCATGTGAAGAGGCGCAAGCAGATGCTACCATTCTGCGAGATTCCTGCAGAAGGTATACGAATTGCGTTGATATACAGAGCACAAGTGAGCCAAATTCAAGGCCTCCGTGGCGCAATCGGCTAGCGCGTTCGGCTGTTAACCGAAAGGTTGGTGGTTCGAGCCCACCCGGGGGCGAAATCGTTTTAACCGGCACCGAGGTGAGGACATACGTCAACTTTGTTAGAGATACACAGCTAGCGTGACAATTTGGCTGTGTTTGAGTGATGCCACAGAGCGTTATACACATTCAGCCAAGTGACACTGTAGGTAAAAACATGGCCCTACACAGACGTTCTACTCTTTTCCTATTTATTCGTCATGTGTGCACTGCAGTAGAGCGACGCCCACTACAAAAGACGTATTCTTTACATTCAATTTCAGCGTATACGTCGCGACTGCCATATGACAGGGCCTGTCTCTCGATGTCGATTTGTATTTGGTGTCTCTTAAGTGTCGATCTGCAGTGGGCCGCTGTTGGCCGAGAGACGTGCAGTCGCCTTACATGAAGCCCCATGGGCAACGCCAGTGCCACTGTGGACAACAGCATACTGTAGCCAGAGAGAGGAGCCGAAAGGCGCATTTCGCAGTCGAGCCACGCTATCCCACAAGCTGTGCACTAGGACAGGATTGTGCAGACCGCAAACTTCTGGTGGCCCGACGCTCGTCGTCGATCGTAAGGGCGAAACAGTCAAGAGATTTGGAAAACGGCAATGTGGACACCCCCTGCAGCAGCTGGGTGCCAAATCCGATATCTGGTCGAGGGCTGCAAGATTCAGTATGATGAAGTGACAATTCGGGGATAGCTCACAAACGCTAAGCTGCCGCCTTCTTAGCTCAGTGGTAGAGCACTGGTCTCGTAAACCAGGGGTCGTGAGTTCGAACCTCACAGAAGGCATTCATTTTTTTAACCTTCCTGCAAGGAGCGGAGCTATCTCGAGCAGCATCTAACACATGGCAGTACACTGAATGAAAGGGATGTTCTACAGCCTATGAAAAGTATTCTACTGGCCTCAGAGGTTTTCTGAATGCATAGGCACAACAGTGGTTTGTATGCATTTTGTAGTATAATGTCATGCTTGGCGATGTCATTCGTGTACGAGCCTCGCTACAGTGTGCATGCACGTTATCCATGTGAAGAGGCGCAAGCAGATGCTACCATTCTGCGAGATTCCTGCAGAAGGTATACGAATTGCGTTGATATACAGAGCACAAGTGAGCCAAATTCAAGGCCTCCGTGGCGCAATCGGCTAGCGCGTTCGGCTGTTAACCGAAAGGTTGGTGGTTCGAGCCCACCCGGGGGCGAAATCGTTTTAACCGGCACCGAGGTGAGGACATACGTCAACTTTGTTAGAGATACACAGCTAGCGTGACAATTTGGCTGTGTTTGAGTGATGCCACAGAGCCTTATACACATTCAGCCAAGTGACACTGTAGGTAAAAACATGGCCCTACACAGACGTTCTACTCTTTTCCTATTTATTCGTCATGTGTGCACTGCAGTAGAGCGACGCCCACTACAAAAGACGTATTCTTTACATTCAATTTCAGCGTATACGTCGCGACTGCCATATGACAGGGCCTGTCTCTCGATGTCGATTTGTATTTGGTGTCTCTTAAGTGTCGATCTGCAGTGGGCCGCTGTTGGCCGAGAGACGTGCAGTCGCCTTACATGAAGCCCCATGGGCAACGCCAGTGCCACTGTGGACAACAGCATACTGTAGCCAGAGAGAGGAGCCGAAAGGCGCATTTCGCAGTCGAGCCACGCTATCCCACAAGCTGTGCACTAGGACAGGATTGTGCAGACCGCAAACTTCTGGTGGCCCGACGCTCGTCGTCGATCGTAAGGGCGAAACAGTCAAGAGATTTGGAAAACGGCAATGTGGACACCCCCTGCAGCAGCTGGGTGCCAAATCCGATATCTGGTCGAGGGCTGCAAGATTCAGTATGATGAAGTGACAATTCGGGGATAGCTCACAAACGCTAAGCTGCCGCCTTCTTAGCTCAGTGGTAGAGCACTGGTCTCGTAAACCAGGGGTCGTGAGTTCGAACCTCACAGAAGGCATTCATTTTTTTAACCTTCCTGCAAGGAGCGGAGCTATCTCGAGCAGCATCTAACACATGGCAGTACACTGAATGAAAGGGATGTTCTACAGCCTATGAAAAGTATTCTACTGGCCTCAGAGGTTTTCTGAATGCATAGGCACAACAGTGGTTTGTATGCATTTTGTAGTATAATGTCATGCTTGGCGATGTCATTCGTGTACGAGCCTCGCTACAGTGTGCATGCACGTTATCCATGTGAAGAGGCGCAAGCAGATGCTACCATTCTGCGAGATTCCTGCAGAAGGTATACGAATTGCGTTGATATACAGAGCACAAGTGAGCGAAATTCAAGGCCTCCGTGGCGCAATCGGCTAGCGCGTTCGGCTGTTAACCGAAAGGTTGGTGGTTCGAGCCCACCCGGGGGCGAAATCGTTTTAACCGGCACCGAGGTGAGGACATACGTCAACTTTGTTAGAGATACACAGCTAGCGTGACAATTTGGCTGTGTTTGAGTGATGCCACAGAGCCTTATACACATTCAGCCAAGTGACACTGTAGGTAAAAACATGGCCCTACACAGACGTTCTACTCTTTTCCTATTTATTCGTCATGTGTGCACTGCAGTAGAGCGACGCCCACTACAAAAGACGTATTCTTTACATTCAATTTCAGCGTATACGTCGCGACTGCCATATGACAGGGCCTGTCTCTCGATGTCGATTTGTATTTGGTGTCTCTTAAGTGTCGATCTGCAGTGGGCCGCTGTTGGCCGAGAGACGTGCAGTCGCCTTACATGAAGCCCCATGGGCAACGCCAGTGCCACTGTGGACAACAGCATACTGTAGCCAGAGAGAGGAGCCGAAAGGCGCATTTCGCAGTCGAGCCACGCTATCCCACAAGCTGTGCACTAGGACAGGATTGTGCAGACCGCAAACTTCTGGTGGCCCGACGCTCGTCGTCGATCGTAAGGGCGAAACAGTCAAGAGATTTGGAAAACGGCAATGTGGACACCCCCTGCAGCAGCTGGGTGCCAAATCCGATATCTGGTCGAGGGCTGCAAGATTCAGTATGATGAAGTGACAATTCGGGGATAGCTCACAAACGCTAAGCTGCCGCCTTCTTAGCTCAGTGGTAGAGCACTGGTCTCGTAAACCAGGGGTCGTGAGTTCGAACCTCACAGAAGGCATTCATTTTTTTAACCTTCCTGCAAGGAGCGGAGCTATCTCGAGCAGCATCTAACACATGGCAGTACACTGAATGAAAGGGATGTTCTACAGCCTATGAAAAGTATTCTACTGGCCTCAGAGGTTTTCTGAATGCATAGGCACAACAGTGGTTTGTATGCATTTTGTAGTATAATGTCATGCTTGGCGATGTCATTCGTGTACGAGCCTCGCTACAGTGTGCATGCACGTTATCCATGTGAAGAGGCGCAAGCAGATGCTACCATTCTGCGAGATTCCTGCAGAAGGTATACGAATTGCGTTGATATACAGAGCACAAGTGAGCGAAATTCAAGGCCTCCGTGGCGCAATCGGCTAGCGCGTTCGGCTGTTAACCGAAAGGTTGGTGGTTCGAGCCCACCCGGGGGCGAAATCGTTTTAACCGGCACCGAGGTGAGGACATACGTCAACTTTGTTAGAGATACACAGCTAGCGTGACAATTTGGCTGTGTTTGAGTGATGCCACAGAGCCTTATACACATTCAGCCAAGTGACACTGTAGGTAAAAACATGGCCCTACACAGACGTTCTACTCTTTTCCTATTTATTCGTCATGTGTGCACTGCAGTAGAGCGACGCCCACTACAAAAGACGTATTCTTTACATTCAATTTCAGCGTATACGTCGCGACTGCCATATGACAGGGCCTGTCTCTCGATGTCGATTTGTATTTGGTGTCTCTTAAGTGTCGATCTGCAGTGGGCCGCTGTTGGCCGAGAGACGTGCAGTCGCCTTACATGAAGCCCCATGGGCAACGCCAGTGCCACTGTGGACAACAGCATACTGTAGCCAGAGAGAGGAGCCGAAAGGCGCATTTCGCAGTCGAGCCACGCTATCCCACAAGCTGTGCACTAGGACAGGATTGTGCAGACCGCAAACTTCTGGTGGCCCGACGCTCGTCGTCGATCGTAAGGGCGAAACAGTCAAGAGATTTGGAAAACGGCAATGTGGACACCCCCTGCAGCAGCTGGGTGCCAAATCCGATATCTGGTCGAGGGCTGCAAGATTCAGTATGATGAAGTGACAATTCGGGGATAGCTCACAAACGCTAAGCTGCCGCCTTCTTAGCTCAGTGGTAGAGCACTGGTCTCGTAAACCAGGGGTCGTGAGTTCGAACCTCACAGAAGGCATTCATTTTTTTAACCTTCCTGCAAGGAGCGGAGCTATCTCGAGCAGCATCTAACACATGGCAGTACACTGAATGAAAGGGATGTTCTACAGCCTATGAAAAGTATTCTACTGGCCTCAGAGGTTTTCTGAATGCATAGGCACAACAGTGGTTTGTATGCATTTTGTAGTATAATGTCATGCTTGGCGATGTCATTCGTGTACGAGCCTCGCTACAGTGTGCATGCACGTTATCCATGTGAAGAGGCGCAAGCAGATGCTACCATTCTGCGAGATTCCTGCAGAAGGTATACGAATTGCGTTGATATACAGAGCACAAGTGAGCGAAATTCAAGGCCTCCGTGGCGCAATCGGCTAGCGCGTTCGGCTGTTAACCGAAAGGTTGGTGGTTCGAGCCCACCCGGGGGCGAAATCGTTTTAACCGGCACCGAGGTGAGGACATACGTCAACTTTGTTAGAGATACACAGCTAGCGTGACAATTTGGCTGTGTTTGAGTGATGCCACAGAGCCTTATACACATTCAGCCAAGTGACACTGTAGGTAAAAACATGGCCCTACACAGACGTTCTACTCTTTTCCTATTTATTCGTCATGTGTGCACTGCAGTAGAGCGACGCCCACTACAAAAGACGTATTCTTTACATTCAATTTCAGCGTATACGTCGCGACTGCCATATGACAGGGCCTGTCTCTCGATGTCGATTTGTATTTGGTGTCTCTTAAGTGTCGATCTGCAGTGGGCCGCTGTTGGCCGAGAGACGTGCAGTCGCCTTACATGAAGCCCCATGGGCAACGCCAGTGCCACTGTGGACAACAGCATACTGTAGCCAGAGAGAGGAGCCGAAAGGCGCATTTCGCAGTCGAGCCACGCTATCCCACAAGCTGTGCACTAGGACAGGATTGTGCAGACCGCAAACTTCTGGTGGCCCGACGCTCGTCGTCGATCGTAAGGGCGAAACAGTCAAGAGATTTGGAAAACGGCAATGTGGACACCCCCTGCAGCAGCTGGGTGCCAAATCCGATATCTGGTCGAGGGCTGCAAGATTCAGTATGATGAAGTGACAATTCGGGGATAGCTCACAAACGCTAAGCTGCCGCCTTCTTAGCTCAGTGGTAGAGCACTGGTCTCGTAAACCAGGGGTCGTGAGTTCGAACCTCACAGAAGGCATTCATTTTTTTAACCTTCCTGCAAGGAGCGGAGCTATCTCGAGCAGCATCTAACACATGGCAGTACACTGAATGAAAGGGATGTTCTACAGCCTATGAAAAGTATTCTACTGGCCTCAGAGGTTTTCTGAATGCATAGGCACAACAGTGGTTTGTATGCATTTTGTAGTATAATGTCATGCTTGGCGATGTCATTCGTGTACGAGCCTCGCTACAGTGTGCATGCACGTTATCCATGTGAAGAGGCGCAAGCAGATGCTACCATTCTGCGAGATTCCTGCAGAAGGTATACGAATTGCGTTGATATACAGAGCACAAGTGAGCCAAATTCAAGGCCTCCGTGGCGCAATCGGCTAGCGCGTTCGGCTGTTAACCGAAAGGTTGGTGGTTCGAGCCCACCCGGGGGCGAAATCGTTTTAACCGGCACCGAGGTGAGGACATACGTCAACTTTGTTAGAGATACACAGCTAGCGTGACAATTTGGCTGTGTTTGAGTGATGCCACAGAGCGTTATACACATTCAGCCAAGTGACACTGTAGGTAAAAACATGGCCCTACACAGACGTTCTACTCTTTTCCTATTTATTCGTCATGTGTGCACTGCAGTAGAGCGACGCCCACTACAAAAGACGTATTCTTTACATTCAATTTCAGCGTATACGTCGCGACTGCCATATGACAGGGCCTGTCTCTCGATGTCGATTTGTATTTGGTGTCTCTTAAGTGTCGATCTGCAGTGGGCCGCTGTTGGCCGAGAGACGTGCAGTCGCCTTACATGAAGCCCCATGGGCAACGCCAGTGCCACTGTGGACAACAGCATACTGTAGCCAGAGAGAGGAGCCGAAAGGCGCATTTCGCAGTCGAGCCACGCTATCCCACAAGCTGTGCACTAGGACAGGATTGTGCAGACCGCAAACTTCTGGTGGCCCGACGCTCGTCGTCGATCGTAAGGGCGAAACAGTCAAGAGATTTGGAAAACGGCAATGTGGACACCCCCTGCAGCAGCTGGGTGCCAAATCCGATATCTGGTCGAGGGCTGCAAGATTCAGTATGATGAAGTGACAATTCGGGGATAGCTCACAAACGCTAAGCTGCCGCCTTCTTAGCTCAGTGGTAGAGCACTGGTCTCGTAAACCAGGGGTCGTGAGTTCGAACCTCACAGAAGGCATTCATTTTTTTAACCTTCCTGCAAGGAGCGGAGCTATCTCGAGCAGCATCTAACACATGGCAGTACACTGAATGAAAGGGATGTTCTACAGCCTATGAAAAGTATTCTACTGGCCTCAGAGGTTTTCTGAATGCATAGGCACAACAGTGGTTTGTATGCATTTTGTAGTATAATGTCATGCTTGGCGATGTCATTCGTGTACGAGCCTCGCTACAGTGTGCATGCACGTTATCCATGTGAAGAGGCGCAAGCAGATGCTACCATTCTGCGAGATTCCTGCAGAAGGTATACGAATTGCGTTGATATACAGAGCACAAGTGAGCCAAATTCAAGGCCTCCGTGGCGCAATCGGCTAGCGCGTTCGGCTGTTAACCGAAAGGTTGGTGGTTCGAGCCCACCCGGGGGCGAAATCGTTTTAACCGGCACCGAGGTGAGGACATACGTCAACTTTGTTAGAGATACACAGCTAGCGTGACAATTTGGCTGTGTTTGAGTGATGCCACAGAGCCTTATACACATTCAGCCAAGTGACACTGTAGGTAAAAACATGGCCCTACACAGACGTTCTACTCTTTTCCTATTTATTCGTCATGTGTGCACTGCAGTAGAGCGACGCCCACTACAAAAGACGTATTCTTTACATTCAATTTCAGCGTATACGTCGCGACTGCCATATGACAGGGCCTGTCTCTCGATGTCGATTTGTATTTGGTGTCTCTTAAGTGTCGATCTGCAGTGGGCCGCTGTTGGCCGAGAGACGTGCAGTCGCCTTACATGAAGCCCCATGGGCAACGCCAGTGCCACTGTGGACAACAGCATACTGTAGCCAGAGAGAGGAGCCGAAAGGCGCATTTCGCAGTCGAGCCACGCTATCCCACAAGCTGTGCACTAGGACAGGATTGTGCAGACCGCAAACTTCTGGTGGCCCGACGCTCGTCGTCGATCGTAAGGGCGAAACAGTCAAGAGATTTGGAAAACGGCAATGTGGACACCCCCTGCAGCAGCTGGGTGCCAAATCCGATATCTGGTCGAGGGCTGCAAGATTCAGTATGATGAAGTGACAATTCGGGGATAGCTCACAAACGCTAAGCTGCCGCCTTCTTAGCTCAGTGGTAGAGCACTGGTCTCGTAAACCAGGGGTCGTGAGTTCGAACCTCACAGAAGGCATTCATTTTTTTAACCTTCCTGCAAGGAGCGGAGCTATCTCGAGCAGCATCTAACACATGGCAGTACACTGAATGAAAGGGATGTTCTACAGCCTATGAAAAGTATTCTACTGGCCTCAGAGGTTTTCTGAATGCATAGGCACAACAGTGGTTTGTATGCATTTTGTAGTATAATGTCATGCTTGGCGATGTCATTCGTGTACGAGCCTCGCTACAGTGTGCATGCACGTTATCCATGTGAAGAGGCGCAAGCAGATGCTACCATTCTGCGAGATTCCTGCAGAAGGTATACGAATTGCGTTGATATACAGAGCACAAGTGAGCGAAATTCAAGGCCTCCGTGGCGCAATCGGCTAGCGCGTTCGGCTGTTAACCGAAAGGTTGGTGGTTCGAGCCCACCCGGGGGCGAAATCGTTTTAACCGGCACCGAGGTGAGGACATACGTCAACTTTGTTAGAGATACACAGCTAGCGTGACAATTTGGCTGTGTTTGAGTGATGCCACAGAGCCTTATACACATTCAGCCAAGTGACACTGTAGGTAAAAACATGGCCCTACACAGACGTTCTACTCTTTTCCTATTTATTCGTCATGTGTGCACTGCAGTAGAGCGACGCCCACTACAAAAGACGTATTCTTTACATTCAATTTCAGCGTATACGTCGCGACTGCCATATGACAGGGCCTGTCTCTCGATGTCGATTTGTATTTGGTGTCTCTTAAGTGTCGATCTGCAGTGGGCCGCTGTTGGCCGAGAGACGTGCAGTCGCCTTACATGAAGCCCCATGGGCAACGCCAGTGCCACTGTGGACAACAGCATACTGTAGCCAGAGAGAGGAGCCGAAAGGCGCATTTCGCAGTCGAGCCACGCTATCCCACAAGCTGTGCACTAGGACAGGATTGTGCAGACCGCAAACTTCTGGTGGCCCGACGCTCGTCGTCGATCGTAAGGGCGAAACAGTCAAGAGATTTGGAAAACGGCAATGTGGACACCCCCTGCAGCAGCTGGGTGCCAAATCCGATATCTGGTCGAGGGCTGCAAGATTCAGTATGATGAAGTGACAATTCGGGGATAGCTCACAAACGCTAAGCTGCCGCCTTCTTAGCTCAGTGGTAGAGCACTGGTCTCGTAAACCAGGGGTCGTGAGTTCGAACCTCACAGAAGGCATTCATTTTTTTAACCTTCCTGCAAGGAGCGGAGCTATCTCGAGCAGCATCTAACACATGGCAGTACACTGAATGAAAGGGATGTTCTACAGCCTATGAAAAGTATTCTACTGGCCTCAGAGGTTTTCTGAATGCATAGGCACAACAGTGGTTTGTATGCATTTTGTAGTATAATGTCATGCTTGGCGATGTCATTCGTGTACGAGCCTCGCTACAGTGTGCATGCACGTTATCCATGTGAAGAGGCGCAAGCAGATGCTACCATTCTGCGAGATTCCTGCAGAAGGTATACGAATTGCGTTGATATACAGAGCACAAGTGAGCGAAATTCAAGGCCTCCGTGGCGCAATCGGCTAGCGCGTTCGGCTGTTAACCGAAAGGTTGGTGGTTCGAGCCCACCCGGGGGCGAAATCGTTTTAACCGGCACCGAGGTGAGGACATACGTCAACTTTGTTAGAGATACACAGCTAGCGTGACAATTTGGCTGTGTTTGAGTGATGCCACAGAGCCTTATACACATTCAGCCAAGTGACACTGTAGGTAAAAACATGGCCCTACACAGACGTTCTACTCTTTTCCTATTTATTCGTCATGTGTGCACTGCAGTAGAGCGACGCCCACTACAAAAGACGTATTCTTTACATTCAATTTCAGCGTATACGTCGCGACTGCCATATGACAGGGCCTGTCTCTCGATGTCGATTTGTATTTGGTGTCTCTTAAGTGTCGATCTGCAGTGGGCCGCTGTTGGCCGAGAGACGTGCAGTCGCCTTACATGAAGCCCCATGGGCAACGCCAGTGCCACTGTGGACAACAGCATACTGTAGCCAGAGAGAGGAGCCGAAAGGCGCATTTCGCAGTCGAGCCACGCTATCCCACAAGCTGTGCACTAGGACAGGATTGTGCAGACCGCAAACTTCTGGTGGCCCGACGCTCGTCGTCGATCGTAAGGGCGAAACAGTCAAGAGATTTGGAAAACGGCAATGTGGACACCCCCTGCAGCAGCTGGGTGCCAAATCCGATATCTGGTCGAGGGCTGCAAGATTCAGTATGATGAAGTGACAATTCGGGGATAGCTCACAAACGCTAAGCTGCCGCCTTCTTAGCTCAGTGGTAGAGCACTGGTCTCGTAAACCAGGGGTCGTGAGTTCGAACCTCACAGAAGGCATTCATTTTTTTAACCTTCCTGCAAGGAGCGGAGCTATCTCGAGCAGCATCTAACACATGGCAGTACACTGAATGAAAGGGATGTTCTACAGCCTATGAAAAGTATTCTACTGGCCTCAGAGGTTTTCTGAATGCATAGGCACAACAGTGGTTTGTATGCATTTTGTAGTATAATGTCATGCTTGGCGATGTCATTCGTGTACGAGCCTCGCTACAGTGTGCATGCACGTTATCCATGTGAAGAGGCGCAAGCAGATGCTACCATTCTGCGAGATTCCTGCAGAAGGTATACGAATTGCGTTGATATACAGAGCACAAGTGAGCGAAATTCAAGGCCTCCGTGGCGCAATCGGCTAGCGCGTTCGGCTGTTAACCGAAAGGTTGGTGGTTCGAGCCCACCCGGGGGCGAAATCGTTTTAACCGGCACCGAGGTGAGGACATACGTCAACTTTGTTAGAGATACACAGCTAGCGTGACAATTTGGCTGTGTTTGAGTGATGCCACAGAGCCTTATACACATTCAGCCAAGTGACACTGTAGGTAAAAACATGGCCCTACACAGACGTTCTACTCTTTTCCTATTTATTCGTCATGTGTGCACTGCAGTAGAGCGACGCCCACTACAAAAGACGTATTCTTTACATTCAATTTCAGCGTATACGTCGCGACTGCCATATGACAGGGCCTGTCTCTCGATGTCGATTTGTATTTGGTGTCTCTTAAGTGTCGATCTGCAGTGGGCCGCTGTTGGCCGAGAGACGTGCAGTCGCCTTACATGAAGCCCCATGGGCAACGCCAGTGCCACTGTGGACAACAGCATACTGTAGCCAGAGAGAGGAGCCGAAAGGCGCATTTCGCAGTCGAGCCACGCTATCCCACAAGCTGTGCACTAGGACAGGATTGTGCAGACCGCAAACTTCTGGTGGCCCGACGCTCGTCGTCGATCGTAAGGGCGAAACAGTCAAGAGATTTGGAAAACGGCAATGTGGACACCCCCTGCAGCAGCTGGGTGCCAAATCCGATATCTGGTCGAGGGCTGCAAGATTCAGTATGATGAAGTGACAATTCGGGGATAGCTCACAAACGCTAAGCTGCCGCCTTCTTAGCTCAGTGGTAGAGCACTGGTCTCGTAAACCAGGGGTCGTGAGTTCGAACCTCACAGAAGGCATTCATTTTTTTAACCTTCCTGCAAGGAGCGGAGCTATCTCGAGCAGCATCTAACACATGGCAGTACACTGAATGAAAGGGATGTTCTACAGCCTATGAAAAGTATTCTACTGGCCTCAGAGGTTTTCTGAATGCATAGGCACAACAGTGGTTTGTATGCATTTTGTAGTATAATGTCATGCTTGGCGATGTCATTCGTGTACGAGCCTCGCTACAGTGTGCATGCACGTTATCCATGTGAAGAGGCGCAAGCAGATGCTACCATTCTGCGAGATTCCTGCAGAAGGTATACGAATTGCGTTGATATACAGAGCACAAGTGAGCGAAATTCAAGGCCTCCGTGGCGCAATCGGCTAGCGCGTTCGGCTGTTAACCGAAAGGTTGGTGGTTCGAGCCCACCCGGGGGCGAAATCGTTTTAACCGGCACCGAGGTGAGGACATACGTCAACTTTGTTAGAGATACACAGCTAGCGTGACAATTTGGCTGTGTTTGAGTGATGCCACAGAGCCTTATACACATTCAGCCAAGTGACACTGTAGGTAAAAACATGGCCCTACACAGACGTTCTACTCTTTTCCTATTTATTCGTCATGTGTGCACTGCAGTAGAGCGACGCCCACTACAAAAGACGTATTCTTTACATTCAATTTCAGCGTATACGTCGCGACTGCCATATGACAGGGCCTGTCTCTCGATGTCGATTTGTATTTGGTGTCTCTTAAGTGTCGATCTGCAGTGGGCCGCTGTTGGCCGAGAGACGTGCAGTCGCCTTACATGAAGCCCCATGGGCAACGCCAGTGCCACTGTGGACAACAGCATACTGTAGCCAGAGAGAGGAGCCGAAAGGCGCATTTCGCAGTCGAGCCACGCTATCCCACAAGCTGTGCACTAGGACAGGATTGTGCAGACCGCAAACTTCTGGTGGCCCGACGCTCGTCGTCGATCGTAAGGGCGAAACAGTCAAGAGATTTGGAAAACGGCAATGTGGACACCCCCTGCAGCAGCTGGGTGCCAAATCCGATATCTGGTCGAGGGCTGCAAGATTCAGTATGATGAAGTGACAATTCGGGGATAGCTCACAAACGCTAAGCTGCCGCCTTCTTAGCTCAGTGGTAGAGCACTGGTCTCGTAAACCAGGGGTCGTGAGTTCGAACCTCACAGAAGGCATTCATTTTTTTAACCTTCCTGCAAGGAGCGGAGCTATCTCGAGCAGCATCTAACACATGGCAGTACACTGAATGAAAGGGATGTTCTACAGCCTATGAAAAGTATTCTACTGGCCTCAGAGGTTTTCTGAATGCATAGGCACAACAGTGGTTTGTATGCATTTTGTAGTATAATGTCATGCTTGGCGATGTCATTCGTGTACGAGCCTCGCTACAGTGTGCATGCACGTTATCCATGTGAAGAGGCGCAAGCAGATGCTACCATTCTGCGAGATTCCTGCAGAAGGTATACGAATTGCGTTGATATACAGAGCACAAGTGAGCCAAATTCAAGGCCTCCGTGGCGCAATCGGCTAGCGCGTTCGGCTGTTAACCGAAAGGTTGGTGGTTCGAGCCCACCCGGGGGCGAAATCGTTTTAACCGGCACCGAGGTGAGGACATACGTCAACTTTGTTAGAGATACACAGCTAGCGTGACAATTTGGCTGTGTTTGAGTGATGCCACAGAGCCTTATACACATTCAGCCAAGTGACACTGTAGGTAAAAACATGGCCCTACACAGACGTTCTACTCTTTTCCTATTTATTCGTCATGTGTGCACTGCAGTAGAGCGACGCCCACTACAAAAGACGTATTCTTTACATTCAATTTCAGCGTATACGTCGCGACTGCCATATGACAGGGCCTGTCTCTCGATGTCGATTTGTATTTGGTGTCTCTTAAGTGTCGATCTGCAGTGGGCCGCTGTTGGCCGAGAGACGTGCAGTCGCCTTACATGAAGCCCCATGGGCAACGCCAGTGCCACTGTGGACAACAGCATACTGTAGCCAGAGAGAGGAGCCGAAAGGCGCATTTCGCAGTCGAGCCACGCTATCCCACAAGCTGTGCACTAGGACAGGATTGTGCAGACCGCAAACTTCTGGTGGCCCGACGCTCGTCGTCGATCGTAAGGGCGAAACAGTCAAGAGATTTGGAAAACGGCAATGTGGACACCCCCTGCAGCAGCTGGGTGCCAAATCCGATATCTGGTCGAGGGCTGCAAGATTCAGTATGATGAAGTGACAATTCGGGGATAGCTCACAAACGCTAAGCTGCCGCCTTCTTAGCTCAGTGGTAGAGCACTGGTCTCGTAAACCAGGGGTCGTGAGTTCGAACCTCACAGAAGGCATTCATTTTTTTAACCTTCCTGCAAGGAGCGGAGCTATCTCGAGCAGCATCTAACACATGGCAGTACACTGAATGAAAGGGATGTTCTACAGCCTATGAAAAGTATTCTACTGGCCTCAGAGGTTTTCTGAATGCATAGGCACAACAGTGGTTTGTATGCATTTTGTAGTATAATGTCATGCTTGGCGATGTCATTCGTGTACGAGCCTCGCTACAGTGTGCATGCACGTTATCCATGTGAAGAGGCGCAAGCAGATGCTACCATTCTGCGAGATTCCTGCAGAAGGTATACGAATTGCGTTGATATACAGAGCACAAGTGAGCGAAATTCAAGGCCTCCGTGGCGCAATCGGCTAGCGCGTTCGGCTGTTAACCGAAAGGTTGGTGGTTCGAGCCCACCCGGGGGCGAAATCGTTTTAACCGGCACCGAGGTGAGGACATACGTCAACTTTGTTAGAGATACACAGCTAGCGTGACAATTTGGCTGTGTTTGAGTGATGCCACAGAGCCTTATACACATTCAGCCAAGTGACACTGTAGGTAAAAACATGGCCCTACACAGACGTTCTACTCTTTTCCTATTTATTCGTCATGTGTGCACTGCAGTAGAGCGACGCCCACTACAAAAGACGTATTCTTTACATTCAATTTCAGCGTATACGTCGCGACTGCCATATGACAGGGCCTGTCTCTCGATGTCGATTTGTATTTGGTGTCTCTTAAGTGTCGATCTGCAGTGGGCCGCTGTTGGCCGAGAGACGTGCAGTCGCCTTACATGAAGCCCCATGGGCAACGCCAGTGCCACTGTGGACAACAGCATACTGTAGCCAGAGAGAGGAGCCGAAAGGCGCATTTCGCAGTCGAGCCACGCTATCCCACAAGCTGTGCACTAGGACAGGATTGTGCAGACCGCAAACTTCTGGTGGCCCGACGCTCGTCGTCGATCGTAAGGGCGAAACAGTCAAGAGATTTGGAAAACGGCAATGTGGACACCCCCTGCAGCAGCTGGGTGCCAAATCCGATATCTGGTCGAGGGCTGCAAGATTCAGTATGATGAAGTGACAATTCGGGGATAGCTCACAAACGCTAAGCTGCCGCCTTCTTAGCTCAGTGGTAGAGCACTGGTCTCGTAAACCAGGGGTCGTGAGTTCGAACCTCACAGAAGGCATTCATTTTTTTAACCTTCCTGCAAGGAGCGGAGCTATCTCGAGCAGCATCTAACACATGGCAGTACACTGAATGAAAGGGATGTTCTACAGCCTATGAAAAGTATTCTACTGGCCTCAGAGGTTTTCTGAATGCATAGGCACAACAGTGGTTTGTATGCATTTTGTAGTATAATGTCATGCTTGGCGATGTCATTCGTGTACGAGCCTCGCTACAGTGTGCATGCACGTTATCCATGTGAAGAGGCGCAAGCAGATGCTACCATTCTGCGAGATTCCTGCAGAAGGTATACGAATTGCGTTGATATACAGAGCACAAGTGAGCGAAATTCAAGGCCTCCGTGGCGCAATCGGCTAGCGCGTTCGGCTGTTAACCGAAAGGTTGGTGGTTCGAGCCCACCCGGGGGCGAAATCGTTTTAACCGGCACCGAGGTGAGGACATACGTCAACTTTGTTAGAGATACACAGCTAGCGTGACAATTTGGCTGTGTTTGAGTGATGCCACAGAGCCTTATACACATTCAGCCAAGTGACACTGTAGGTAAAAACATGGCCCTACACAGACGTTCTACTCTTTTCCTATTTATTCGTCATGTGTGCACTGCAGTAGAGCGACGCCCACTACAAAAGACGTATTATTTACATTCAATTTCAGCGTATACGTCGCGACTGCCATATGACAGGGCCTGTCTCTCGATGTCGATTTGTATTTGGTGTCTCTTAAGTGTCGATCTGCAGTGGGCCGCTGTTGGCCGAGAGACGTGCAGTCGCCTTACATGAAGCCCCATGGGCAACGCCAGTGCCACTGTGGACAACAGCATACTGTAGCCAGAGAGAGGAGCCGAAAGGCGCATTTCGCAGTCGAGCCACGCTATCCCACAAGCTGTGCACTAGGACAGGATTGTGCAGACCGCAAACTTCTGGTGGCCCGACGCTCGTCGTCGATCGTAAGGGCGAAACAGTCAAGAGATTTGGAAAACGGCAATGTGGACACCCCCTGCAGCAGCTGGGTGCCAAATCCGATATCTGGTCGAGGGCTGCAAGATTCAGTATGATGAAGTGACAATTCGGGGATAGCTCACAAACGCTAAGCTGCCGCCTTCTTAGCTCAGTGGTAGAGCACTGGTCTCGTAAACCAGGGGTCGTGAGTTCGAACCTCACAGAAGGCATTCATTTTTTTAACCTTCCTGCAAGGAGCGGAGCTATCTCGAGCAGCATCTAACACATGGCAGTACACTGAATGAAAGGGATGTTCTACAGCCTATGAAAAGTATTCTACTGGCCTCAGAGGTTTTCTGAATGCATAGGCACAACAGTGGTTTGTATGCATTTTGTAGTATAATGTCATGCTTGGCGATGTCATTCGTGTACGAGCCTCGCTACAGTGTGCATGCACGTTATCCATGTGAAGAGGCGCAAGCAGATGCTACCATTCTGCGAGATTCCTGCAGAAGGTATACGAATTGCGTTGATATACAGAGCACAAGTGAGCGAAATTCAAGGCCTCCGTGGCGCAATCGGCTAGCGCGTTCGGCTGTTAACCGAAAGGTTGGTGGTTCGAGCCCACCCGGGGGCGAAATCGTTTTAACCGGCACCGAGGTGAGGACATACGTCAACTTTGTTAGAGATACACAGCTAGCGTGACAATTTGGCTGTGTTTGAGTGATGCCACAGAGCCTTATACACATTCAGCCAAGTGACACTGTAGGTAAAAACATGGCCCTACACAGACGTTCTACTCTTTTCCTATTTATTCGTCATGTGTGCACTGCAGTAGAGCGACGCCCACTACAAAAGACGTATTCTTTACATTCAATTTCAGCGTATACGTCGCGACTGCCATATGACAGGGCCTGTCTCTCGATGTCGATTTGTATTTGGTGTCTCTTAAGTGTCGATCTGCAGTGGGCCGCTGTTGGCCGAGAGACGTGCAGTCGCCTTACATGAAGCCCCATGGGCAACGCCAGTGCCACTGTGGACAACAGCATACTGTAGCCAGAGAGAGGAGCCGAAAGGCGCATTTCGCAGTCGAGCCACGCTATCCCACAAGCTGTGCACTAGGACAGGATTGTGCAGACCGCAAACTTCTGGTGGCCCGACGCTCGTCGTCGATCGTAAGGGCGAAACAGTCAAGAGATTTGGAAAACGGCAATGTGGACACCCCCTGCAGCAGCTGGGTGCCAAATCCGATATCTGGTCGAGGGCTGCAAGATTCAGTATGATGAAGTGACAATTCGGGGATAGCTCACAAACGCTAAGCTGCCGCCTTCTTAGCTCAGTGGTAGAGCACTGGTCTCGTAAACCAGGGGTCGTGAGTTCGAACCTCACAGAAGGCATTCATTTTTTTAACCTTCCTGCAAGGAGCGGAGCTATCTCGAGCAGCATCTAACACATGGCAGTACACTGAATGAAAGGGATGTTCTACAGCCTATGAAAAGTATTCTACTGGCCTCAGAGGTTTTCTGAATGCATAGGCACAACAGTGGTTTGTATGCATTTTGTAGTATAATGTCATGCTTGGCGATGTCATTCGTGTACGAGCCTCGCTACAGTGTGCATGCACGTTATCCATGTGAAGAGGCGCAAGCAGATGCTACCATTCTGCGAGATTCCTGCAGAAGGTATACGAATTGCGTTGATATACAGAGCACAAGTGAGCCAAATTCAAGGCCTCCGTGGCGCAATCGGCTAGCGCGTTCGGCTGTTAACCGAAAGGTTGGTGGTTCGAGCCCACCCGGGGGCGAAATCGTTTTAACCGGCACCGAGGTGAGGACATACGTCAACTTTGTTAGAGATACACAGCTAGCGTGACAATTTGGCTGTGTTTGAGTGATGCCACAGAGCCTTATACACATTCAGCCAAGTGACACTGTAGGTAAAAACATGGCCCTACACAGACGTTCTACTCTTTTCCTATTTATTCGTCATGTGTGCACTGCAGTAGAGCGACGCCCACTACAAAAGACGTATTCTTTACATTCAATTTCAGCGTATACGTCGCGACTGCCATATGACAGGGCCTGTCTCTCGATGTCGATTTGTATTTGGTGTCTCTTAAGTGTCGATCTGCAGTGGGCCGCTGTTGGCCGAGAGACGTGCAGTCGCCTTACATGAAGCCCCATGGGCAACGCCAGTGCCACTGTGGACAACAGCATACTGTAGCCAGAGAGAGGAGCCGAAAGGCGCATTTCGCAGTCGAGCCACGCTATCCCACAAGCTGTGCACTAGGACAGGATTGTGCAGACCGCAAACTTCTGGTGGCCCGACGCTCGTCGTCGATCGTAAGGGCGAAACAGTCAAGAGATTTGGAAAACGGCAATGTGGACACCCCCTGCAGCAGCTGGGTGCCAAATCCGATATCTGGTCGAGGGCTGCAAGATTCAGTATGATGAAGTGACAATTCGGGGATAGCTCACAAACGCTAAGCTGCCGCCTTCTTAGCTCAGTGGTAGAGCACTGGTCTCGTAAACCAGGGGTCGTGAGTTCGAACCTCACAGAAGGCATTCATTTTTTTAACCTTCCTGCAAGGAGCGGAGCTATCTCGAGCAGCATCTAACACATGGCAGTACACTGAATGAAAGGGATGTTCTACAGCCTATGAAAAGTATTCTACTGGCCTCAGAGGTTTTCTGAATGCATAGGCACAACAGTGGTTTGTATGCATTTTGTAGTATAATGTCATGCTTGGCGATGTCATTCGTGTACGAGCCTCGCTACAGTGTGCATGCACGTTATCCATGTGAAGAGGCGCAAGCAGATGCTACCATTCTGCGAGATTCCTGCAGAAGGTATACGAATTGCGTTGATATACAGAGCACAAGTGAGCGAAATTCAAGGCCTCCGTGGCGCAATCGGCTAGCGCGTTCGGCTGTTAACCGAAAGGTTGGTGGTTCGAGCCCACCCGGGGGCGAAATCGTTTTAACCGGCACCGAGGTGAGGACATACGTCAACTTTGTTAGAGATACACAGCTAGCGTGACAATTTGGCTGTGTTTGAGTGATGCCACAGAGCCTTATACACATTCAGCCAAGTGACACTGTAGGTAAAAACATGGCCCTACACAGACGTTCTACTCTTTTCCTATTTATTCGTCATGTGTGCACTGCAGTAGAGCGACGCCCACTACAAAAGACGTATTCTTTACATTCAATTTCAGCGTATACGTCGCGACTGCCATATGACAGGGCCTGTCTCTCGATGTCGATTTGTATTTGGTGTCTCTTAAGTGTCGATCTGCAGTGGGCCGCTGTTGGCCGAGAGACGTGCAGTCGCCTTACATGAAGCCCCATGGGCAACGCCAGTGCCACTGTGGACAACAGCATACTGTAGCCAGAGAGAGGAGCCGAAAGGCGCATTTCGCAGTCGAGCCACGCTATCCCACAAGCTGTGCACTAGGACAGGATTGTGCAGACCGCAAACTTCTGGTGGCCCGACGCTCGTCGTCGATCGTAAGGGCGAAACAGTCAAGAGATTTGGAAAACGGCAATGTGGACACCCCCTGCAGCAGCTGGGTGCCAAATCCGATATCTGGTCGAGGGCTGCAAGATTCAGTATGATGAAGTGACAATTCGGGGATAGCTCACAAACGCTAAGCTGCCGCCTTCTTAGCTCAGTGGTAGAGCACTGGTCTCGTAAACCAGGGGTCGTGAGTTCGAACCTCACAGAAGGCATTCATTTTTTTAACCTTCCTGCAAGGAGCGGAGCTATCTCGAGCAGCATCTAACACATGGCAGTACACTGAATGAAAGGGATGTTCTACAGCCTATGAAAAGTATTCTACTGGCCTCAGAGGTTTTCTGAATGCATAGGCACAACAGTGGTTTGTATGCATTTTGTAGTATAATGTCATGCTTGGCGATGTCATTCGTGTACGAGCCTCGCTACAGTGTGCATGCACGTTATCCATGTGAAGAGGCGCAAGCAGATGCTACCATTCTGCGAGATTCCTGCAGAAGGTATACGAATTGCGTTGATATACAGAGCACAAGTGAGCCAAATTCAAGGCCTCCGTGGCGCAATCGGCTAGCGCGTTCGGCTGTTAACCGAAAGGTTGGTGGTTCGAGCCCACCCGGGGGCGAAATCGTTTTAACCGGCACCGAGGTGAGGACATACGTCAACTTTGTTAGAGATACACAGCTAGCGTGACAATTTGGCTGTGTTTGAGTGATGCCACAGAGCCTTATACACATTCAGCCAAGTGACACTGTAGGTAAAAACATGGCCCTACACAGACGTTCTACTCTTTTCCTATTTATTCGTCATGTGTGCACTGCAGTAGAGCGACGCCCACTACAAAAGACGTATTCTTTACATTCAATTTCAGCGTATACGTCGCGACTGCCATATGACAGGGCCTGTCTCTCGATGTCGATTTGTATTTGGTGTCTCTTAAGTGTCGATCTGCAGTGGGCCGCTGTTGGCCGAGAGACGTGCAGTCGCCTTACATGAAGCCCCATGGGCAACGCCAGTGCCACTGTGGACAACAGCATACTGTAGCCAGAGAGAGGAGCCGAAAGGCGCATTTCGCAGTCGAGCCACGCTATCCCACAAGCTGTGCACTAGGACAGGATTGTGCAGACCGCAAACTTCTGGTGGCCCGACGCTCGTCGTCGATCGTAAGGGCGAAACAGTCAAGAGATTTGGAAAACGGCAATGTGGACACCCCCTGCAGCAGCTGGGTGCCAAATCCGATATCTGGTCGAGGGCTGCAAGATTCAGTATGATGAAGTGACAATTCGGGGATAGCTCACAAACGCTAAGCTGCCGCCTTCTTAGCTCAGTGGTAGAGCACTGGTCTCGTAAACCAGGGGTCGTGAGTTCGAACCTCACAGAAGGCATTCATTTTTTTAACCTTCCTGCAAGGAGCGGAGCTATCTCGAGCAGCATCTAACACATGGCAGTACACTGAATGAAAGGGATGTTCTACAGCCTATGAAAAGTATTCTACTGGCCTCAGAGGTTTTCTGAATGCATAGGCACAACAGTGGTTTGTATGCATTTTGTAGTATAATGTCATGCTTGGCGATGTCATTCGTGTACGAGCCTCGCTACAGTGTGCATGCACGTTATCCATGTGAAGAGGCGCAAGCAGATGCTACCATTCTGCGAGATTCCTGCAGAAGGTATACGAATTGCGTTGATATACAGAGCACAAGTGAGCCAAATTCAAGGCCTCCGTGGCGCAATCGGCTAGCGCGTTCGGCTGTTAACCGAAAGGTTGGTGGTTCGAGCCCACCCAGGGGCGAAATCGTTTTAACCGGCACCGAGGTGAGGACATACGTCAACTTTGTTAGAGATACACAGCTAGCGTGACAATTTGGCTGTGTTTGAGTGATGCCACAGAGCCTTATACACATTCAGCCAAGTGACACTGTAGGTAAAAACATGGCCCTACACAGACGTTCTACTCTTTTCCTATTTATTCGTCATGTGTGCACTGCAGTAGAGCGACGCCCACTACAAAAGACGTATTCTTTACATTCAATTTCAGCGTATACGTCGCGACTGCCATATGACAGGGCCTGTCTCTCGATGTCGATTTGTATTTGGTGTCTCTTAAGTGTCGATCTGCAGTGGGCCGCTGTTGGCCGAGAGACGTGCAGTCGCCTTACATGAAGCCCCATGGGCAACGCCAGTGCCACTGTGGACAACAGCATACTGTAGCCAGAGAGAGGAGCCGAAAGGCGCATTTCGCAGTCGAGCCACGCTATCCCACAAGCTGTGCACTAGGACAGGATTGTGCAGACCGCAAACTTCTGGTGGCCCGACGCTCGTCGTCGATCGTAAGGGCGAAACAGTCAAGAGATTTGGAAAACGGCAATGTGGACACCCCCTGCAGCAGCTGGGTGCCAAATCCGATATCTGGTCGAGGGCTGCAAGATTCAGTATGATGAAGTGACAATTCGGGGATAGCTCACAAACGCTAAGCTGCCGCCTTCTTAGCTCAGTGGTAGAGCACTGGTCTCGTAAACCAGGGGTCGTGAGTTCGAACCTCACAGAAGGCATTCATTTTTTTAACCTTCCTGCAAGGAGCGGAGCTATCTCGAGCAGCATCTAACACATGGCAGTACACTGAATGAAAGGGATGTTCTACAGCCTATGAAAAGTATTCTACTGGCCTCAGAGGTTTTCTGAATGCATAGGCACAACAGTGGTTTGTATGCATTTTGTAGTATAATGTCATGCTTGGCGATGTCATTCGTGTACGAGCCTCGCTACAGTGTGCATGCACGTTATCCATGTGAAGAGGCGCAAGCAGATGCTACCATTCTGCGAGATTCCTGCAGAAGGTATACGAATTGCGTTGATATACAGAGCACAAGTGAGCCAAATTCAAGGCCTCCGTGGCGCAATCGGCTAGCGCGTTCGGCTGTTAACCGAAAGGTTGGTGGTTCGAGCCCACCCGGGGGCGAAATCGTTTTAACCGGCACCGAGGTGAGGACATACGTCAACTTTGTTAGAGATACACAGCTAGCGTGACAATTTGGCTGTGTTTGAGTGATGCCACAGAGCCTTATACACATTCAGCCAAGTGACACTGTAGGTAAAAACATGGCCCTACACAGACGTTCTACTCTTTTCCTATTTATTCGTCATGTGTGCACTGCAGTAGAGCGACGCCCACTACAAAAGACGTATTCTTTACATTCAATTTCAGCGTATACGTCGCGACTGCCATATGACAGGGCCTGTCTCTCGATGTCGATTTGTATTTGGTGTCTCTTAAGTGTCGATCTGCAGTGGGCCGCTGTTGGCCGAGAGACGTGCAGTCGCCTTACATGAAGCCCCATGGGCAACGCCAGTGCCACTGTGGACAACAGCATACTGTAGCCAGAGAGAGGAGCCGAAAGGCGCATTTCGCAGTCGAGCCACGCTATCCCACAAGCTGTGCACTAGGACAGGATTGTGCAGACCGCAAACTTCTGGTGGCCCGACGCTCGTCGTCGATCGTAAGGGCGAAACAGTCAAGAGATTTGGAAAACGGCAATGTGGACACCCCCTGCAGCAGCTGGGTGCCAAATCCGATATCTGGTCGAGGGCTGCAAGATTCAGTATGATGAAGTGACAATTCGGGGATAGCTCACAAACGCTAAGCTGCCGCCTTCTTAGCTCAGTGGTAGAGCACTGGTCTCGTAAACCAGGGGTCGTGAGTTCGAACCTCACAGAAGGCATTCATTTTTTTAACCTTCCTGCAAGGAGCGGAGCTATCTCGAGCAGCATCTAACACATGGCAGTACACTGAATGAAAGGGATGTTCTACAGCCTATGAAAAGTATTCTACTGGCCTCAGAGGTTTTCTGAATGCATAGGCACAACAGTGGTTTGTATGCATTTTGTAGTATAATGTCATGCTTGGCGATGTCATTCGTGTACGAGCCTCGCTACAGTGTGCATGCACGTTATCCATGTGAAGAGGCGCAAGCAGATGCTACCATTCTGCGAGATTCCTGCAGAAGGTATACGAATTGCGTTGATATACAGAGCACAAGTGAGCCAAATTCAAGGCCTCCGTGGCGCAATCGGCTAGCGCGTTCGGCTGTTAACCGAAAGGTTGGTGGTTCGAGCACACCCGGGGGCGAAATCGTTTTAACCGGCACCGAGGTGAGGACATACGTCAACTTTGTTAGAGATACACAGCTAGCGTGACAATTTGGCTGTGTTTGAGTGATGCCACAGAGCCTTATACACATTCAGCCAAGTGACACTGTAGGTAAAAACATGGCCCTACACAGACGTTCTACTCTTTTCCTATTTATTCGTCATGTGTGCACTGCAGTAGAGCGACGCCCACTACAAAAGACGTATTCTTTACATTCAATTTCAGCGTATACGTCGCGACTGCCATATGACAGGGCCTGTCTCTCGATGTCGATTTGTATTTGGTGTCTCTTAAGTGTCGATCTGCAGTGGGCCGCTGTTGGCCGAGAGACGTGCAGTCGCCTTACATGAAGCCCCATGGGCAACGCCAGTGCCACTGTGGACAACAGCATACTGTAGCCAGAGAGAGGAGCCGAAAGGCGCATTTCGCAGTCGAGCCACGCTATCCCACAAGCTGTGCACTAGGACAGGATTGTGCAGACCGCAAACTTCTGGTGGCCCGACGCTCGTCGTCGATCGTAAGGGCGAAACAGTCAAGAGATTTGGAAAACGGCAATGTGGACACCCCCTGCAGCAGCTGGGTGCCAAATCCGATATCTGGTCGAGGGCTGCAAGATTCAGTATGATGAAGTGACAATTCGGGGATAGCTCACAAACGCTAAGCTGCCGCCTTCTTAGCTCAGTGGTAGAGCACTGGTCTCGTAAACCAGGGGTCGTGAGTTCGAACCTCACAGAAGGCATTCATTTTTTTAACCTTCCTGCAAGGAGCGGAGCTATCTCGAGCAGCATCTAACACATGGCAGTACACTGAATGAAAGGGATGTTCTACAGCCTATGAAAAGTATTCTACTGGCCTCAGAGGTTTTCTGAATGCATAGGCACAACAGTGGTTTGTATGCATTTTGTAGTATAATGTCATGCTTGGCGATGTCATTCGTGTACGAGCCTCGCTACAGTGTGCATGCACGTTATCCATGTGAAGAGGCGCAAGCAGATGCTACCATTCTGCGAGATTCCTGCAGAAGGTATACGAATTGCGTTGATATACAGAGCACAAGTGAGCCAAATTCAAGGCCTCCGTGGCGCAATCGGCTAGCGCGTTCGGCTGTTAACCGAAAGGTTGGTGGTTCGAGCCCACCCGGGGGCGAAATCGTTTTAACCGGCACCGAGGTGAGGACATACGTCAACTTTGTTAGAGATACACAGCTAGCGTGACAATTTGGCTGTGTTTGAGTGATGCCACAGAGCCTTATACACATTCAGCCAAGTGACACTGTAGGTAAAAACATGGCCCTACACAGACGTTCTACTCTTTTCCTATTTATTCGTCATGTGTGCACTGCAGTAGAGCGACGCCCACTACAAAAGACGTATTCTTTACATTCAATTTCAGCGTATACGTCGCGACTTCCATATGACAGGGCCTGTCTCTCGATGTCGATTTGTATTTGGTGTCTCTTAAGTGTCGATCTGCAGTGGGCCGCTGTTGGCCGAGAGACGTGCAGTCGCCTTACATGAAGCCCCATGGGCAACGCCAGTGCCACTGTGGACAACAGCATACTGTAGCCAGAGAGAGGAGCCGAAAGGCGCATTTCGCAGTCGAGCCACGCTATCCCACAAGCTGTGCACTAGGACAGGATTGTGCAGACCGCAAACTTCTGGTGGCCCGACGCTCGTCGTCGATCGTAAGGGCGAAACAGTCAAGAGATTTGGAAAACGGCAATGTGGACACCCCCTGCAGCAGCTGGGTGCCAAATCCGATATCTGGTCGAGGGCTGCAAGATTCAGTATGATGAAGTGACAATTCGGGGATAGCTCACAAACGCTAAGCTGCCGCCTTCTTAGCTCAGTGGTAGAGCACTGGTCTCGTAAACCAGGGGTCGTGAGTTCGAACCTCACAGAAGGCATTCATTTTTTTAACCTTCCTGCAAGGAGCGGAGCTATCTCGAGCAGCATCTAACACATGGCAGTACACTGAATGAAAGGGATGTTCTACAGCCTATGAAAAGTATTCTACTGGCCTCAGAGGTTTTCTGAATGCATAGGCACAACAGTGGTTTGTATGCATTTTGTAGTATAATGTCATGCTTGGCGATGTCATTCGTGTACGAGCCTCGCTACAGTGTGCATGCACGTTATCCATGTGAAGAGGCGCAAGCAGATGCTACCATTCTGCGA
This sequence comes from Schistocerca nitens, assembly GCF_023898315.1. NCBI lineage: Eukaryota > Metazoa > Arthropoda > Insecta > Orthoptera > Acrididae > Schistocerca > Schistocerca nitens. The sequence goes on along the minus strand of NC_064619.1, from coordinate 115,362,019 downwards.
GATTCCTGCAGAAGGTATACGAATTGCGTTGATATACAGAGCACAAGTGAGCCAAATTCAAGGCCTCCGTGGCGCAATCGGCTAGCGCGTTCGGCTGTTAACCGAAAGGTTGGTGGTTCGAGCCCACCCGGGGGCGAAATCGTTTTAACCGGCACCGAGGTGAGGACATACGTCAACTTTGTTAGAGATACACAGCTAGCGTGACAATTTGGCTGTGTTTGAGTGATGCCACAGAGCCTTATACACATTCAGCCAAGTGACACTGTAGGTAAAAACATGGCCCTACACAGACGTTCTACTCTTTTCCTATTTATTCGTCATGTGTGCACTGCAGTAGAGCGACGCCCACTACAAAAGACGTATTCTTTACATTCAATTTCAGCGTATACGTCGCGACTGCCATATGACAGGGCCTGTCTCTCGATGTCGATTTGTATTTGGTGTCTCTTAAGTGTCGATCTGCAGTGGGCCGCTGTTGGCCGAGAGACGTGCAGTCGCCTTACATGAAGCCCCATGGGCAACGCCAGTGCCACTGTGGACAACAGCATACTGTAGCCAGAGAGAGGAGCCGAAAGGCGCATTTCGCAGTCGAGCCACGCTATCCCACAAGCTGTGCACTAGGACAGGATTGTGCAGACCGCAAACTTCTGGTGGCCCGACGCTCGTCGTCGATCGTAAGGGCGAAACAGTCAAGAGATTTGGAAAACGGCAATGTGGACACCCCCTGCAGCAGCTGGGTGCCAAATCCGATATCTGGTCGAGGGCTGCAAGATTCAGTATGATGAAGTGACAATTCGGGGATAGCTCACAAACGCTAAGCTGCCGCCTTCTTAGCTCAGTGGTAGAGCACTGGTCTCGTAAACCAGGGGTCGTGAGTTCGAACCTCACAGAAGGCATTCATTTTTTTAACCTTCCTGCAAGGAGCGGAGCTATCTCGAGCAGCATCTAACACATGGCAGTACACTGAATGAAAGGGATGTTCTACAGCCTATGAAAAGTATTCTACTGGCCTCAGAGGTTTTCTGAATGCATAGGCACAACAGTGGTTTGTATGCATTTTGTAGTATAATGTCATGCTTGGCGATGTCATTCGTGTACGAGCCTCGCTACAGTGTGCATGCACGTTATCCATGTGAAGAGGCGCAAGCAGATGCTACCATTCTGCGAGATTCCTGCAGAAGGTATACGAATTGCGTTGATATACAGAGCACAAGTGAGCGAAATTCAAGGCCTCCGTGGCGCAATCGGCTAGCGCGTTCGGCTGTTAACCGAAAGGTTGGTGGTTCGAGCCCACCCGGGGGCGAAATCGTTTTAACCGGCACCGAGGTGAGGACATACGTCAACTTTGTTAGAGATACACAGCTAGCGTGACAATTTGGCTGTGTTTGAGTGATGCCACAGAGCCTTATACACATTCAGCCAAGTGACACTGTAGGTAAAAACATGGCCCTACACAGACGTTCTACTCTTTTCCTATTTATTCGTCATGTGTGCACTGCAGTAGAGCGACGCCCACTACAAAAGACGTATTCTTTACATTCAATTTCAGCGTATACGTCGCGACTGCCATATGACAGGGCCTGTCTCTCGATGTCGATTTGTATTTGGTGTCTCTTAAGTGTCGATCTGCAGTGGGCCGCTGTTGGCCGAGAGACGTGCAGTCGCCTTACATGAAGCCCCATGGGCAACGCCAGTGCCACTGTGGACAACAGCATACTGTAGCCAGAGAGAGGAGCCGAAAGGCGCATTTCGCAGTCGAGCCACGCTATCCCACAAGCTGTGCACTAGGACAGGATTGTGCAGACCGCAAACTTCTGGTGGCCCGACGCTCGTCGTCGATCGTAAGGGCGAAACAGTCAAGAGATTTGGAAAACGGCAATGTGGACACCCCCTGCAGCAGCTGGGTGCCAAATCCGATATCTGGTCGAGGGCTGCAAGATTCAGTATGATGAAGTGACAATTCGGGGATAGCTCACAAACGCTAAGCTGCCGCCTTCTTAGCTCAGTGGTAGAGCACTGGTCTCGTAAACCAGGGGTCGTGAGTTCGAACCTCACAGAAGGCATTCATTTTTTTAACCTTCCTGCAAGGAGCGGAGCTATCTCGAGCAGCATCTAACACATGGCAGTACACTGAATGAAAGGGATGTTCTACAGCCTATGAAAAGTATTCTACTGGCCTCAGAGGTTTTCTGAATGCATAGGCACAACAGTGGTTTGTATGCATTTTGTAGTATAATGTCATGCTTGGCGATGTCATTCGTGTACGAGCCTCGCTACAGTGTGCATGCACGTTATCCATGTGAAGAGGCGCAAGCAGATGCTACCATTCTGCGAGATTCCTGCAGAAGGTATACGAATTGCGTTGATATACAGAGCACAAGTGAGCCAAATTCAAGGCCTCCGTGGCGCAATCGGCTAGCGCGTTCGGCTGTTAACCGAAAGGTTGGTGGTTCGAGCCCACCCGGGGGCGAAATCGTTTTAACCGGCACCGAGGTGAGGACATACGTCAACTTTGTTAGAGATACACAGCTAGCGTGACAATTTGGCTGTGTTTGAGTGATGCCACAGAGCCTTATACACATTCAGCCAAGTGACACTGTAGGTAAAAACATGGCCCTACACAGACGTTCTACTCTTTTCCTATTTATTCGTCATGTGTGCACTGCAGTAGAGCGACGCCCACTACAAAAGACGTATTCTTTACATTCAATTTCAGCGTATACGTCGCGACTGCCATATGACAGGGCCTGTCTCTCGATGTCGATTTGTATTTGGTGTCTCTTAAGTGTCGATCTGCAGTGGGCCGCTGTTGGCCGAGAGACGTGCAGTCGCCTTACATGAAGCCCCATGGGCAACGCCAGTGCCACTGTGGACAACAGCATACTGTAGCCAGAGAGAGGAGCCGAAAGGCGCATTTCGCAGTCGAGCCACGCTATCCCACAAGCTGTGCACTAGGACAGGATTGTGCAGACCGCAAACTTCTGGTGGCCCGACGCTCGTCGTCGATCGTAAGGGCGAAACAGTCAAGAGATTTGGAAAACGGCAATGTGGACACCCCCTGCAGCAGCTGGGTGCCAAATCCGATATCTGGTCGAGGGCTGCAAGATTCAGTATGATGAAGTGACAATTCGGGGATAGCTCACAAACGCTAAGCTGCCGCCTTCTTAGCTCAGTGGTAGAGCACTGGTCTCGTAAACCAGGGGTCGTGAGTTCGAACCTCACAGAAGGCATTCATTTTTTTAACCTTCCTGCAAGGAGCGGAGCTATCTCGAGCAGCATCTAACACATGGCAGTACACTGAATGAAAGGGATGTTCTACAGCCTATGAAAAGTATTCTACTGGCCTCAGAGGTTTTCTGAATGCATAGGCACAACAGTGGTTTGTATGCATTTTGTAGTATAATGTCATGCTTGGCGATGTCATTCGTGTACGAGCCTCGCTACAGTGTGCATGCACGTTATCCATGTGAAGAGGCGCAAGCAGATGCTACCATTCTGCGAGATTCCTGCAGAAGGTATACGAATTGCGTTGATATACAGAGCACAAGTGAGCCAAATTCAAGGCCTCCGTGGCGCAATCGGCTAGCGCGTTCGGCTGTTAACCGAAAGGTTGGTGGTTCGAGCCCACCCGGGGGCGAAATCGTTTTAACCGGCACCGAGGTGAGGACATACGTCAACTTTGTTAGAGATACACAGCTAGCGTGACAATTTGGCTGTGTTTGAGTGATGCCACAGAGCCTTATACACATTCAGCCAAGTGACACTGTAGGTAAAAACATGGCCCTACACAGACGTTCTACTCTTTTCCTATTTATTCGTCATGTGTGCACTGCAGTAGAGCGACGCCCACTACAAAAGACGTATTCTTTACATTCAATTTCAGCGTATACGTCGCGACTGCCATATGACAGGGCCTGTCTCTCGATGTCGATTTGTATTTGGTGTCTCTTAAGTGTCGATCTGCAGTGGGCCGCTGTTGGCCGAGAGACGTGCAGTCGCCTTACATGAAGCCCCATGGGCAACGCCAGTGCCACTGTGGACAACAGCATACTGTAGCCAGAGAGAGGAGCCGAAAGGCGCATTTCGCAGTCGAGCCACGCTATCCCACAAGCTGTGCACTAGGACAGGATTGTGCAGACCGCAAACTTCTGGTGGCCCGACGCTCGTCGTCGATCGTAAGGGCGAAACAGTCAAGAGATTTGGAAAACGGCAATGTGGACACCCCCTGCAGCAGCTGGGTGCCAAATCCGATATCTGGTCGAGGGCTGCAAGATTCAGTATGATGAAGTGACAATTCGGGGATAGCTCACAAACGCTAAGCTGCCGCCTTCTTAGCTCAGTGGTAGAGCACTGGTCTCGTAAACCAGGGGTCGTGAGTTCGAACCTCACAGAAGGCATTCATTTTTTTAACCTTCCTGCAAGGAGCGGAGCTATCTCGAGCAGCATCTAACACATGGCAGTACACTGAATGAAAGGGATGTTCTACAGCCTATGAAAAGTATTCTACTGGCCTCAGAGGTTTTCTGAATGCATAGGCACAACAGTGGTTTGTATGCATTTTGTAGTATAATGTCATGCTTGGCGATGTCATTCGTGTACGAGCCTCGCTACAGTGTGCATGCACGTTATCCATGTGAAGAGGCGCAAGCAGATGCTACCATTCTGCGAGATTCCTGCAGAAGGTATACGAATTGCGTTGATATACAGAGCACAAGTGAGCCAAATTCAAGGCCTCCGTGGCGCAATCGGCTAGCGCGTTCGGCTGTTAACCGAAAGGTTGGTGGTTCGAGCCCACCCGGGGGCGAAATCGTTTTAACCGGCACCGAGGTGAGGACATACGTCAACTTTGTTAGAGATACACAGCTAGCGTGACAATTTGGCTGTGTTTGAGTGATGCCACAGAGCCTTATACACATTCAGCCAAGTGACACTGTAGGTAAAAACATGGCCCTACACAGACGTTCTACTCTTTTCCTATTTATTCGTCATGTGTGCACTGCAGTAGAGCGACGCCCACTACAAAAGACGTATTCTTTACATTCAATTTCAGCGTATACGTCGCGACTGCCATATGACAGGGCCTGTCTCTCGATGTCGATTTGTATTTGGTGTCTCTTAAGTGTCGATCTGCAGTGGGCCGCTGTTGGCCGAGAGACGTGCAGTCGCCTTACATGAAGCCCCATGGGCAACGCCAGTGCCACTGTGGACAACAGCATACTGTAGCCAGAGAGAGGAGCCGAAAGGCGCATTTCGCAGTCGAGCCACGCTATCCCACAAGCTGTGCACTAGGACAGGATTGTGCAGACCGCAAACTTCTGGTGGCCCGACGCTCGTCGTCGATCGTAAGGGCGAAACAGTCAAGAGATTTGGAAAACGGCAATGTGGACACCCCCTGCAGCAGCTGGGTGCCAAATCCGATATCTGGTCGAGGGCTGCAAGATTCAGTATGATGAAGTGACAATTCGGGGATAGCTCACAAACGCTAAGCTGCCGCCTTCTTAGCTCAGTGGTAGAGCACTGGTCTCGTAAACCAGGGGTCGTGAGTTCGAACCTCACAGAAGGCATTCATTTTTTTAACCTTCCTGCAAGGAGCGGAGCTATCTCGAGCAGCATCTAACACATGGCAGTACACTGAATGAAAGGGATGTTCTACAGCCTATGAAAAGTATTCTACTGGCCTCAGAGGTTTTCTGAATGCATAGGCACAACAGTGGTTTGTATGCATTTTGTAGTATAATGTCATGCTTGGCGATGTCATTCGTGTACGAGCCTCGCTACAGTGTGCATGCACGTTATCCATGTGAAGAGGCGCAAGCAGATGCTACCATTCTGCGAGATTCCTGCAGAAGGTATACGAATTGCGTTGATATACAGAGCACAAGTGAGCGAAATTCAAGGCCTCCGTGGCGCAATCGGCTAGCGCGTTCGGCTGTTAACCGAAAGGTTGGTGGTTCGAGCCCACCCGGGGGCGAAATCGTTTTAACCGGCACCGAGGTGAGGACATACGTCAACTTTGTTAGAGATACACAGCTAGCGTGACAATTTGGCTGTGTTTGAGTGATGCCACAGAGCCTTATACACATTCAGCCAAGTGACACTGTAGGTAAAAACATGGCCCTACACAGACGTTCTACTCTTTTCCTATTTATTCGTCATGTGTGCACTGCAGTAGAGCGACGCCCACTACAAAAGACGTATTCTTTACATTCAATTTCAGCGTATACGTCGCGACTGCCATATGACAGGGCCTGTCTCTCGATGTCGATTTGTATTTGGTGTCTCTTAAGTGTCGATCTGCAGTGGGCCGCTGTTGGCCGAGAGACGTGCAGTCGCCTTACATGAAGCCCCATGGGCAACGCCAGTGCCACTGTGGACAACAGCATACTGTAGCCAGAGAGAGGAGCCGAAAGGCGCATTTCGCAGTCGAGCCACGCTATCCCACAAGCTGTGCACTAGGACAGGATTGTGCAGACCGCAAACTTCTGGTGGCCCGACGCTCGTCGTCGATCGTAAGGGCGAAACAGTCAAGAGATTTGGAAAACGGCAATGTGGACACCCCCTGCAGCAGCTGGGTGCCAAATCCGATATCTGGTCGAGGGCTGCAAGATTCAGTATGATGAAGTGACAATTCGGGGATAGCTCACAAACGCTAAGCTGCCGCCTTCTTAGCTCAGTGGTAGAGCACTGGTCTCGTAAACCAGGGGTCGTGAGTTCGAACCTCACAGAAGGCATTCATTTTTTTAACCTTCCTGCAAGGAGCGGAGCTATCTCGAGCAGCATCTAACACATGGCAGTACACTGAATGAAAGGGATGTTCTACAGCCTATGAAAAGTATTCTACTGGCCTCAGAGGTTTTCTGAATGCATAGGCACAACAGTGGTTTGTATGCATTTTGTAGTATAATGTCATGCTTGGCGATGTCATTCGTGTACGAGCCTCGCTACAGTGTGCATGCACGTTATCCATGTGAAGAGGCGCAAGCAGATGCTACCATTCTGCGAGATTCCTGCAGAAGGTATACGAATTGCGTTGATATACAGAGCACAAGTGAGCCAAATTCAAGGCCTCCGTGGCGCAATCGGCTAGCGCGTTCGGCTGTTAACCGAAAGGTTGGTGGTTCGAGCCCACCCGGGGGCGAAATCGTTTTAACCGGCACCGAGGTGAGGACATACGTCAACTTTGTTAGAGATACACAGCTAGCGTGACAATTTGGCTGTGTTTGAGTGATGCCACAGAGCCTTATACACATTCAGCCAAGTGACACTGTAGGTAAAAACATGGCCCTACACAGACGTTCTACTCTTTTCCTATTTATTCGTCATGTGTGCACTGCAGTAGAGCGACGCCCACTACAAAAGACGTATTCTTTACATTCAATTTCAGCGTATACGTCGCGACTGCCATATGACAGGGCCTGTCTCTCGATGTCGATTTGTATTTGGTGTCTCTTAAGTGTCGATCTGCAGTGGGCCGCTGTTGGCCGAGAGACGTGCAGTCGCCTTACATGAAGCCCCATGGGCAACGCCAGTGCCACTGTGGACAACAGCATACTGTAGCCAGAGAGAGGAGCCGAAAGGCGCATTTCGCAGTCGAGCCACGCTATCCCACAAGCTGTGCACTAGGACAGGATTGTGCAGACCGCAAACTTCTGGTGGCCCGACGCTCGTCGTCGATCGTAAGGGCGAAACAGTCAAGAGATTTGGAAAACGGCAATGTGGACACCCCCTGCAGCAGCTGGGTGCCAAATCCGATATCTGGTCGAGGGCTGCAAGATTCAGTATGATGAAGTGACAATTCGGGGATAGCTCACAAACGCTAAGCTGCCGCCTTCTTAGCTCAGTGGTAGAGCACTGGTCTCGTAAACCAGGGGTCGTGAGTTCGAACCTCACAGAAGGCATTCATTTTTTTAACCTTCCTGCAAGGAGCGGAGCTATCTCGAGCAGCATCTAACACATGGCAGTACACTGAATGAAAGGGATGTTCTACAGCCTATGAAAAGTATTCTACTGGCCTCAGAGGTTTTCTGAATGCATAGGCACAACAGTGGTTTGTATGCATTTTGTAGTATAATGTCATGCTTGGCGATGTCATTCGTGTACGAGCCTCGCTACAGTGTGCATGCACGTTATCCATGTGAAGAGGCGCAAGCAGATGCTACCATTCTGCGAGATTCCTGCAGAAGGTATACGAATTGCGTTGATATACAGAGCACAAGTGAGCCAAATTCAAGGCCTCCGTGGCGCAATCGGCTAGCGCGTTCGGCTGTTAACCGAAAGGTTGGTGGTTCGAGCCCACCCGGGGGCGAAATCGTTTTAACCGGCACCGAGGTGAGGACATACGTCAACTTTGTTAGAGATACACAGCTAGCGTGACAATTTGGCTGTGTTTGAGTGATGCCACAGAGCCTTATACACATTCAGCCAAGTGACACTGTAGGTAAAAACATGGCCCTACACAGACGTTCTACTCTTTTCCTATTTATTCGTCATGTGTGCACTGCAGTAGAGCGACGCCCACTACAAAAGACGTATTCTTTACATTCAATTTCAGCGTATACGTCGCGACTGCCATATGACAGGGCCTGTCTCTCGATGTCGATTTGTATTTGGTGTCTCTTAAGTGTCGATCTGCAGTGGGCCGCTGTTGGCCGAGAGACGTGCAGTCGCCTTACATGAAGCCCCATGGGCAACGCCAGTGCCACTGTGGACAACAGCATACTGTAGCCAGAGAGAGGAGCCGAAAGGCGCATTTCGCAGTCGAGCCACGCTATCCCACAAGCTGTGCACTAGGACAGGATTGTGCAGACCGCAAACTTCTGGTGGCCCGACGCTCGTCGTCGATCGTAAGGGCGAAACAGTCAAGAGATTTGGAAAACGGCAATGTGGACACCCCCTGCAGCAGCTGGGTGCCAAATCCGATATCTGGTCGAGGGCTGCAAGATTCAGTATGATGAAGTGACAATTCGGGGATAGCTCACAAACGCTAAGCTGCCGCCTTCTTAGCTCAGTGGTAGAGCACTGGTCTCGTAAACCAGGGGTCGTGAGTTCGAACCTCACAGAAGGCATTCATTTTTTTAACCTTCCTGCAAGGAGCGGAGCTATCTCGAGCAGCATCTAACACATGGCAGTACACTGAATGAAAGGGATGTTCTACAGCCTATGAAAAGTATTCTACTGGCCTCAGAGGTTTTCTGAATGCATAGGCACAACAGTGGTTTGTATGCATTTTGTAGTATAATGTCATGCTTGGCGATGTCATTCGTGTACGAGCCTCGCTACAGTGTGCATGCACGTTATCCATGTGAAGAGGCGCAAGCAGATGCTACCATTCTGCGAGATTCCTGCAGAAGGTATACGAATTGCGTTGATATACAGAGCACAAGTGAGCCAAATTCAAGGCCTCCGTGGCGCAATCGGCTAGCGCGTTCGGCTGTTAACCGAAAGGTTGGTGGTTCGAGCCCACCCGGGGGCGAAATCGTTTTAACCGGCACCGAGGTGAGGACATACGTCAACTTTGTTAGAGATACACAGCTAGCGTGACAATTTGGCTGTGTTTGAGTGATGCCACAGAGCCTTATACACATTCAGCCAAGTGACACTGTAGGTAAAAACATGGCCCTACACAGACGTTCTACTCTTTTCCTATTTATTCGTCATGTGTGCACTGCAGTAGAGCGACGCCCACTACAAAAGACGTATTCTTTACATTCAATTTCAGCGTATACGTCGCGACTGCCATATGACAGGGCCTGTCTCTCGATGTCGATTTGTATTTGGTGTCTCTTAAGTGTCGATCTGCAGTGGGCCGCTGTTGGCCGAGAGACGTGCAGTCGCCTTACATGAAGCCCCATGGGCAACGCCAGTGCCACTGTGGACAACAGCATACTGTAGCCAGAGAGAGGAGCCGAAAGGCGCATTTCGCAGTCGAGCCACGCTATCCCACAAGCTGTGCACTAGGACAGGATTGTGCAGACCGCAAACTTCTGGTGGCCCGACGCTCGTCGTCGATCGTAAGGGCGAAACAGTCAAGAGATTTGGAAAACGGCAATGTGGACACCCCCTGCAGCAGCTGGGTGCCAAATCCGATATCTGGTCGAGGGCTGCAAGATTCAGTATGATGAAGTGACAATTCGGGGATAGCTCACAAACGCTAAGCTGCCGCCTTCTTAGCTCAGTGGTAGAGCACTGGTCTCGTAAACCAGGGGTCGTGAGTTCGAACCTCACAGAAGGCATTCATTTTTTTAACCTTCCTGCAAGGAGCGGAGCTATCTCGAGCAGCATCTAACACATGGCAGTACACTGAATGAAAGGGATGTTCTACAGCCTATGAAAAGTATTCTACTGGCCTCAGAGGTTTTCTGAATGCATAGGCACAACAGTGGTTTGTATGCATTTTGTAGTATAATGTCATGCTTGGCGATGTCATTCGTGTACGAGCCTCGCTACAGTGTGCATGCACGTTATCCATGTGAAGAGGCGCAAGCAGATGCTACCATTCTGCGAGATTCCTGCAGAAGGTATACGAATTGCGTTGATATACAGAGCACAAGTGAGCCAAATTCAAGGCCTCCGTGGCGCAATCGGCTAGCGCGTTCGGCTGTTAACCGAAAGGTTGGTGGTTCGAGCCCACCCGGGGGCGAAATCGTTTTAACCGGCACCGAGGTGAGGACATACGTCAACTTTGTTAGAGATACACAGCTAGCGTGACAATTTGGCTGTGTTTGAGTGATGCCACAGAGCCTTATACACATTCAGCCAAGTGACACTGTAGGTAAAAACATGGCCCTACACAGACGTTCTACTCTTTTCCTATTTATTCGTCATGTGTGCACTGCAGTAGAGCGACGCCCACTACAAAAGACGTATTCTTTACATTCAATTTCAGCGTATACGTCGCGACTGCCATATGACAGGGCCTGTCTCTCGATGTCGATTTGTATTTGGTGTCTCTTAAGTGTCGATCTGCAGTGGGCCGCTGTTGGCCGAGAGACGTGCAGTCGCCTTACATGAAGCCCCATGGGCAACGCCAGTGCCACTGTGGACAACAGCATACTGTAGCCAGAGAGAGGAGCCGAAAGGCGCATTTCGCAGTCGAGCCACGCTATCCCACAAGCTGTGCACTAGGACAGGATTGTGCAGACCGCAAACTTCTGGTGGCCCGACGCTCGTCGTCGATCGTAAGGGCGAAACAGTCAAGAGATTTGGAAAACGGCAATGTGGACACCCCCTGCAGCAGCTGGGTGCCAAATCCGATATCTGGTCGAGGGCTGCAAGATTCAGTATGATGAAGTGACAATTCGGGGATAGCTCACAAACGCTAAGCTGCCGCCTTCTTAGCTCAGTGGTAGAGCACTGGTCTCGTAAACCAGGGGTCGTGAGTTCGAACCTCACAGAAGGCATTCATTTTTTTAACCTTCCTGCAAGGAGCGGAGCTATCTCGAGCAGCATCTAACACATGGCAGTACACTGAATGAAAGGGATGTTCTACAGCCTATGAAAAGTATTCTACTGGCCTCAGAGGTTTTCTGAATGCATAGGCACAACAGTGGTTTGTATGCATTTTGTAGTATAATGTCATGCTTGGCGATGTCATTCGTGTACGAGCCTCGCTACAGTGTGCATGCACGTTATCCATGTGAAGAGGCGCAAGCAGATGCTACCATTCTGCGAGATTCCTGCAGAAGGTATACGAATTGCGTTGATATACAGAGCACAAGTGAGCCAAATTCAAGGCCTCCGTGGCGCAATCGGCTAGCGCGTTCGGCTGTTAACCGAAAGGTTGGTGGTTCGAGCCCACCCGGGGGCGAAATCGTTTTAACCGGCACCGAGGTGAGGACATACGTCAACTTTGTTAGAGATACACAGCTAGCGTGACAATTTGGCTGTGTTTGAGTGATGCCACAGAGCCTTATACACATTCAGCCAAGTGACACTGTAGGTAAAAACATGGCCCTACACAGACGTTCTACTCTTTTCCTATTTATTCGTCATGTGTGCACTGCAGTAGAGCGACGCCCACTACAAAAGACGTATTCTTTACATTCAATTTCAGCGTATACGTCGCGACTGCCATATGACAGGGCCTGTCTCTCGATGTCGATTTGTATTTGGTGTCTCTTAAGTGTCGATCTGCAGTGGGCCGCTGTTGGCCGAGAGACGTGCAGTCGCCTTACATGAAGCCCCATGGGCAACGCCAGTGCCACTGTGGACAACAGCATACTGTAGCCAGAGAGAGGAGCCGAAAGGCGCATTTCGCAGTCGAGCCACGCTATCCCACAAGCTGTGCACTAGGACAGGATTGTGCAGACCGCAAACTTCTGGTGGCCCGACGCTCGTCGTCGATCGTAAGGGCGAAACAGTCAAGAGATTTGGAAAACGGCAATGTGGACACCCCCTGCAGCAGCTGGGTGCCAAATCCGATATCTGGTCGAGGGCTGCAAGATTCAGTATGATGAAGTGACAATTCGGGGATAGCTCACAAACGCTAAGCTGCCGCCTTCTTAGCTCAGTGGTAGAGCACTGGTCTCGTAAACCAGGGGTCGTGAGTTCGAACCTCACAGAAGGCATTCATTTTTTTAACCTTCCTGCAAGGAGCGGAGCTATCTCGAGCAGCATCTAACACATGGCAGTACACTGAATGAAAGGGATGTTCTACAGCCTATGAAAAGTATTCTACTGGCCTCAGAGGTTTTCTGAATGCATAGGCACAACAGTGGTTTGTATGCATTTTGTAGTATAATGTCATGCTTGGCGATGTCATTCGTGTACGAGCCTCGCTACAGTGTGCATGCACGTTATCCATGTGAAGAGGCGCAAGCAGATGCTACCATTCTGCGAGATTCCTGCAGAAGGTATACGAATTGCGTTGATATACAGAGCACAAGTGAGCCAAATTCAAGGCCTCCGTGGCGCAATCGGCTAGCGCGTTCGGCTGTTAACCGAAAGGTTGGTGGTTCGAGCCCACCCGGGGGCGAAATCGTTTTAACCGGCACCGAGGTGAGGACATACGTCAACTTTGTTAGAGATACACAGCTAGCGTGACAATTTGGCTGTGTTTGAGTGATGCCACAGAGCCTTATACACATTCAGCCAAGTGACACTGTAGGTAAAAACATGGCCCTACACAGACGTTCTACTCTTTTCCTATTTATTCGTCATGTGTGCACTGCAGTAGAGCGACGCCCACTACAAAAGACGTATTCTTTACATTCAATTTCAGCGTATACGTCGCGACTGCCATATGACAGGGCCTGTCTCTCGATGTCGATTTGTATTTGGTGTCTCTTAAGTGTCGATCTGCAGTGGGCCGCTGTTGGCCGAGAGACGTGCAGTCGCCTTACATGAAGCCCCATGGGCAACGCCAGTGCCACTGTGGACAACAGCATACTGTAGCCAGAGAGAGGAGCCGAAAGGCGCATTTCGCAGTCGAGCCACGCTATCCCACAAGCTGTGCACTAGGACAGGATTGTGCAGACCGCAAACTTCTGGTGGCCCGACGCTCGTCGTCGATCGTAAGGGCGAAACAGTCAAGAGATTTGGAAAACGGCAATGTGGACACCCCCTGCAGCAGCTGGGTGCCAAATCCGATATCTGGTCGAGGGCTGCAAGATTCAGTATGATGAAGTGACAATTCGGGGATAGCTCACAAACGCTAAGCTGCCGCCTTCTTAGCTCAGTGGTAGAGCACTGGTCTCGTAAACCAGGGGTCGTGAGTTCGAACCTCACAGAAGGCATTCATTTTTTTAACCTTCCTGCAAGGAGCGGAGCTATCTCGAGCAGCATCTAACACATGGCAGTACACTGAATGAAAGGGATGTTCTACAGCCTATGAAAAGTATTCTACTGGCCTCAGAGGTTTTCTGAATGCATAGGCACAACAGTGGTTTGTATGCATTTTGTAGTATAATGTCATGCTTGGCGATGTCATTCGTGTACGAGCCTCGCTACAGTGTGCATGCACGTTATCCATGTGAAGAGGCGCAAGCAGATGCTACCATTCTGCGAGATTCCTGCAGAAGGTATACGAATTGCGTTGATATACAGAGCACAAGTGAGCCAAATTCAAGGCCTCCGTGGCGCAATCGGCTAGCGCGTTCGGCTGTTAACCGAAAGGTTGGTGGTTCGAGCCCACCCGGGGGCGAAATCGTTTTAACCGGCACCGAGGTGAGGACATACGTCAACTTTGTTAGAGATACACAGCTAGCGTGACAATTTGGCTGTGTTTGAGTGATGCCACAGAGCCTTATACACATTCAGCCAAGTGACACTGTAGGTAAAAACGTGGTCCTACACAGACGTTCTCCTGTTTTCTATTTATTCGTCATGTGTGACACTGCAGTAGAGCGACGCCCACTACAAAAGACGTATTCTTTACATTCAATTTCAGCGTATACGTCGCAACTGCCATATGACAGGGCCTGTCTCTCGATGTCGATTTGTATTTGGTGTCTCTTAAGTGTCGGTCTGCAGTGGGCCGCTGTTGGCCGAGAGACGTGCAGTCGCCTCGCCCTTACATGAAGCCCCATGGGCAACGCCAGTGCCACTGTGGACAACAGCATACTGTAGCCAGAGAGAGGAGCCGAAAGGCGCATTTCGCAGTCGAGCCACGCTATCCCACAAGCTGTGCACTAGGTCAGGATTGTGCAGACCGCAAACTTCTGGTGGCCCGACGCTCGTCGTCGATCGTAAGTGCGAAACAGTCAAGAGATTTGGGAAACGGCAATGTGGACACCCACAGCAGCAGCTGTGTGCCAAATCCGATATCTGGTCGAGGGCTGCAAGATTCAGTATGATGACGTGATAATTCGGGGATAGCTCACAAACGATAAGCTGCCGCCTTCTTAGCTCAGTGGTAGAGCACTGGTCTCGTAAACCAGGGGTCGTGAGTTCGAACCTCACAGAAGGCATTCATTTTTTTAACCTTCTTGCAAGGAGCGGAGCTATCTCGAGCAGCATCTAACACATGGCAGTACACTGAATGAAAGGGATGTTCTACAACCTATGACAAGTATTCTACAGGCCTCAGAGGTTTTCTGAATGCATAGGCACAACAGTGGTTTGTATGCATTTTGTAGTATAATGTCATGCTTGGCGATGTCATTCGTTTACGAGCCTCGCTACAGTGTGCATGCACGTTATCCATGTGAAGAGGCGCAAGCAGATGCTACCATTCTGCGAGATTCCTGCAGAAGGTATGCGAATTGCGTTGATATACAGAGCACAAGTGAGCCAAAGTCAAGGCCTCCGTGGCGCAATCGGCTAGCGCGTTCGGCTGTTAACCGAAAGGTTGGTGGTTCGAGCCCACCCGGGGGCGAAATCGTTTTAACCGGCACCGAGGTGAGGACATACGTTAACTTTGTTAGAGATACACAGCTAGCGTGACAATTTGGCTGTGTTTGAGTGATGCCACAGAGCCTTATACACATTCAGCCAAGTGACACTGTAGGTAAAAACGTGGTCCTACACAGACGTTCTCCTGTTTTCCTATTTATTCGTCATGTGTGACACTGCAGTAGAGCGACGCCCACTACAAAAGACGTATTCTTTACATTCAATTTCAGCGTATACGTCGCGACTGCCATATGACAGGGCCTGTCTCTCGATGTCGATTTGTATTTGGTGTCTCTTAAGTGTCGGTCTGCAGTGGGCCGCTGTTGGCCGAGAGACGTGCAGTCGCCTTACATGAAGCCCCATGGGCAACGCCAGTGCCACTGTGGACAACAGCATACTGTAGCCAGAGAGAGGAGCCGAAAGGCGCATTTCGCAGTCGAGCCACGCTATCCCACAAGCTGTGCACTAGGTCAGGATTGTGCAGACCGCAAACTTCTGGTGGCCCGACGCTCGTCGTCGATCGTAAGTGCGAAACAGTCAAGAGATTTGGGAAACGGCAATGTGGACACCCACAGCAGCAGCTGTGTGCCAAATCCGATATCTGGTCGAGGGCTGCAAGATTCAGTATGATGACGTGATAATTCGGGGATAGCTCACAAACGCTAAGCTGCCGCCTTCTTAGCTCAGTGGTAGAGCACTGGTCTCGTAAACCAGGGGTCGTGAGTTCGAACCTCACAGAAGGCATTCATTTTTTTAACCTTCTTGCAAGGAGCGGAGCTATCTCGAGCAGCATCTAACACATGGCAGTACACTGAATGAAAGGGATGTTCTACAACCTATGACAAGTATTCTACAGGCCTCAGAGGTTTTCTGAATGCATAGGCACAACAGTGGTTTGTATGCATTTTGTAGTATAATGTCATGCTTGGCGATGTCATTCGTTTACGAGCCTCGCTACAGTGTGCATGCACGTTATCCATGTGAAGAGGCGCAAGCAGATGCTACCATTCTGCGAGATTCCTGCAGAAGGTATGCGAATTGCGTTGATATACAGAGCACAAGTGAGCCAAAGTCAAGGCCTCCGTGGCGCAATCGGCTAGCGCGTTCGGCTGTTAACCGAAAGGTTGGTGGTTCGAGCCCACCCGGGGGCGAAATCGTTTTAACCGGCACCGAGGTGAGGACATACGTCAACTTTGTTAGAGATACACAGCTAGCGTGACAATTTGGCTGTGTTTGAGTGATGCCACAGAGCCTTATACACATTCAGCCAAGTGACACTGTAGGTAAAAACGTGGTCCTACACAGACGTTCTCCTGTTTTCTATTTATTCGTCATGTGTGACACTGCAGTAGAGCGACGCCCACTACAAAAGACGTATTCTTTACATTCAATTTCAGCGTATACGTCGCAACTGCCATATGACAGGGCCTGTCTCTCGATGTCGATTTGTATTTGGTGTCTCTGAAGTGTCGGTCTGCAGTGGGCCGCTGTTGGCCGAGAGACGTGCAGTCGCCTCGCCCTTACATGAAGCCCCATGGGCAACGCCAGTGCCACTGTGGACAACAGCATACTGTAGCCAGAGAGAGGAGCCGAAAGGCGCATTTCGCAGTCGAGCCACGCTATCCCACAAGCTGTGCACTAGGTCAGGATTGTGCAGACCGCAAACTTCTGGTGGCCCGACGCTCGTCGTCGATCGTAAGTGCGAAACAGTCAAGAGATTTGGGAAACGGCAATGTGGACACCCACAGCAGCAGCTGTGTGCCAAATCCGATATCTGGTCGAGGGCTGCAAGATTCAGTATGATGACGTGATAATTCGGGGATAGCTCACAAACGCTAAGCTGCCGCCTTCTTAGCTCAGTGGTAGAGCACTGGTCTCGTAAACCAGGGGTCGTGAGTTCGAACCTCACAGAAGGCATTCATTTTTTTAACCTTCTTGCAAGGAGCGGAGCTATCTCGAGCAGCATCTAACACATGGCAGTACACTGAATGAAAGGGATGTTCTACACCCTATGACAAGTATTCTACAGGCCTCAGAGGTTTTCTGAATGCATAGGCACAACAGTGGTTTGTATGCATTTTGTAGTATAATGTCATGCTTGGCGATGTCATTCGTTTACGAGCCTCGCTACAGTGTGCATGCACGTTATCCATGTGAAGAGGCGCAAGCAGATGCTACCATTCTGCGAGATTCCTGCAGAAGGTATGCGAATTGCGTTGATATACAGAGCACAAGTGAGCCAAAGTCAAGGCCTCCGTGGCGCAATCGGCTAGCGCGTTCGGCTGTTAACCGAAAGGTTGGTGGTTCGAGCCCACCCGGGGGCGAAATCGTTTTAACCGGCACCGAGGTGAGGACATACGTCAACTTTGTTAGAGATACACAGCTAGCGTGACAATTTGGCTGTGTTTGAGTGATGCCACAGAGCCTTATACACATTCAGCCAAGTGACACTGTAGGTAAAAACGTGGTCCTACACAGACGTTCTCCTGTTTTCTATTTATTCGTCATGTGTGACACTGCAGTAGAGCGACGCCCACTACAAAAGACGTATTCTTTACATTCAATTTCAGCGTATACGTCGCAACTGCCATATGACAGGGCCTGTCTCTCGATGTCGATTTGTATTTGGTGTCTCTTAAGTGTCGGTCTGCAGTGGGCCGCTGTTGGCCGAGAGACGTGCAGTCGCCTCGCCCTTACATGAAGCCCCATGGGCAACGCCAGTGCCACTGTGGACAACAGCATACTGTAGCCAGAGAGAGGAGCCGAAAGGCGCATTTCGCAGTCGAGCCACGCTATCCCACAAGCTGTGCACTAGGTCAGGATTGTGCAGACCGCAAACTTCTGGTGGCCCGACGCTCGTCGTCGATCGTAAGTGCGAAACAGTCAAGAGATTTGGGAAACGGCAATGTGGACACCCACAGCAGCAGCTGTGTGCCAAATCCGATATCTGGTCGAGGGCTGCAAGATTCAGTATGATGACGTGATAATTCGGGGATAGCTCACAAACGCTAAGCTGCCGCCTTCTTAGCTCAGTGGTAGAGCACTGGTCTCGTAAACCAGGGGTCGTGAGTTCGAACCTCACAGAAGGCATTCATTTTTTTAACCTTCTTGCAAGGAGCGGAGCTATCTCGAGCAGCATCTAACACATGGCAGTACACTGAATGAAAGGGATGTTCTACACCCTATGACAAGTATTCTACAGGCCTCAGAGGTTTTCTGAATGCATAGGCACAACAGTGGTTTGTATGCATTTTGTAGTATAATGTCATGCTTGGCGATGTCATTCGTTTACGAGCCTCGCTACAGTGTGCATGCACGTTATCCATGTGAAGAGGCGCAAGCAGATGCTACCATTCTGCGAGATTCCTGCAGAAGGTATGCGAATTGCGTTGATATACAGAGCACAAGTGAGCCAAAGTCAAGGCCTCCGTGGCGCAATCGGCTAGCGCGTTCGGCTGTTAACCGAAAGGTTGGTGGTTCGAGCCCACCCGGGGGCGAAATCGTTTTAACCGGCACCGAGGTGAGGACATACGTCAACTTTGTTAGAGATACACAGCTAGCGTGACAATTTGGCTGTGTTTGAGTGATGCCACAGAGCCTTATACACATTCAGCCAAGTGACACTGTAGGTAAAAACGTGGTCCTCAACGCCAGTGCCACTGTGGACAACAGCATACTGTAGCCAGAGAGAGGAGCCGAAAGGCGCATTTCGCAGTCGAGCCACGCTATCCCACAAGCTGTGCACTAGGTCAGGATTGTGCAGACCGCAAACTTCTGGTGGCCCGACGCTCGTCGTCGATCGTAAGTGCGAAACAGTCAAGAGATTTGGGAAACGGCAATGTGGACACCCACAGCAGCAGCTGTGTGCCAAATCCGATATCTGGTCGAGGGCTGCAAGATTCAGTATGATGAGGTGATAATTCGGGGATAGCTCACAAACGCTAAGCTGCCGCCTTCTTAGCTCAGTGGTAGAGCACTGGTCTCGTAAACCAGGGGTCGTGAGTTCGAACCTCACAGAAGGCATTCATTTTTTTAACCTTCTTGCAAGGAGCGGAGCTATCTCGAGCAGCATCTAACACATGGCAGTACACTGAATGAAAGGGATGTTCTACAACCTATGACAAGTATTCTACAGGCCTCAGAGGTTTTCTGAATGCATAGGCACAACAGTGGTTTGTATGCATTTTGTAGTATAATGTCATGCTTGGCGATGTCATTCGTTTACGAGCCTCGCTACAGTGTGCATGCACGTTATCCATGTGAAGAGGCGCAAGCAGATGCTACCATTCTGCGAGATTCCTGCAGAAGGTATGCGAATTGCGTTGATATACAGAGCACAAGTGAGCCAAAGTCAAGGCCTCCGTGGCGCAATCGGCTAGCGCGTTCGGCTGTTAACCGAAAGGTTGGTGGTTCGAGCCCACCCGGGGGCGAAATCGTTTTAACCGGCACCGAGGTGAGGACATACGTCAACTTTGTTAGAGATACACAGCTAGCGTGACAATTTGGCTGTGTTTGAGTGATGCCACAGAGCCTTATACACATTCAGCCAAGTGACACTGTAGGTAAAAACGTGGTCCTACACAGACGTTCTCCTGTTTTCCTATTTATTCGTCATGTGTGACACTGCAGTAGAGCGACGCCCACTACAAAAGACGTATTCTTTACATTCAATTTCAGCGTATACGTCGCAACTGCCATATGACAGGGCCTGTCTCTCGATGTCGATTTGTATTTGGTGTCTCTTAAGTGTCGGTCTGCAGTGGGCCGCTGTTGGCCGAGAGACGTGCAGTCGCCTTACATGAAGCCCCATGGGCAACGCCAGTGCCACTGTGGACAACAGCATACTGTAGCCAGAGAGAGGAGCCGAAAGGCGCATTTCGCAGTCGAGCCACGCTATCCCACAAGCTGTGCACTAGGTCAGGATTGTGCAGACCGCAAACTTCTGGTGGCCCGACGCTCGTCGTCGATCGTAAGTGCGAAACAGTCAAGAGATTTGGGAAACGGCAATGTGGACACCCACAGCAGCAGCTGTGTGCCAAATCCGATATCTGGTCGAGGGCTGCAAGATTCAGTATGATGACGTGATAATTCGGGGATAGCTCACAAACGCTAAGCTGCCGCCTTCTTAGCTCAGTGGTAGAGCACTGGTCTCGTAAACCAGGGGTCGTGAGTTCGAACCTCACAGAAGGCATTCATTTTTTTAACCTTCTTGCAAGGAGCGGAGCTATCTCGAGCAGCATCTAACACATGGCAGTACACTGAATGAAAGGGATGTTCTACAACCTATGACAAGTATTCTACAGGCCTCAGAGGTTTTCTGAATGCATAGGCACAACAGTGGTTTGTATGCATTTTGTAGTATAATGTCATGCTTGGCGATGTCATTCGTTTACGAGCCTCGCTACAGTGTGCATGCACGTTATCCATGTGAAGAGGCGCAAGCAGATGCTACCATTCTGCGAGATTCCTGCAGAAGGTATGCGAATTGCGTTGATATAAAGAGCACAAGTGAGCCAAAGTCAAGGCCTCCGTGGCGCAATCGGCTAGCGCGTTCGGCTGTTAACCGAAAGGTTGGTGGTTCGAGCCCACCCGGGGGCGAAATCGTTTTAACCGGCACCGAGGTGAGGACATACGTCAACTTTGTTAGAGATACACAGCTAGCGTGACAATTTGGCTGTGTTTGAGTGATGCCACAGAGCCTTATACACATTCAGCCAAGTGACACTGTAGGTAAAAACGTGGTCCTCAACGCCAGTGCCACTGTGGACAACAGCATACTGTAGCCAGAGAGAGGAGCCGAAAGGCGCATTTCGCAGTCGAGCCACGCTATCCCACAAGCTGTGCACTAGGTCAGGATTGTGCAGACCGCAAACTTCTGGTGGCCCGACGCTCGTCGTCGATCGTAAGTGCGAAACAGTCAAGAGATTTGGGAAACGGCAATGTGGACACCCACAGCAGCAGCTGTGTGCCAAATCCGATATCTGGTCGAGGGCTGCAAGATTCAGTATGATGACGTGATAATTCGGGGATAGCTCACAAACGCTAAGCTGCCGCCTTCTTAGCTCAGTGGTAGAGCACTGGTCTCGTAAACCAGGGGTCGTGAGTTCGAACCTCACAGAAGGCATTCATTTTTTTAACCTTCTTGCAAGGAGCGGAGCTATCTCGAGCAGCATCTAACACATGGCAGTACACTGAATGAAAGGGATGTTCTACAACCTATGACAAGTATTCTACAGGCCTCAGAGGTTTTCTGAATGCATAGGCACAACAGTGGTTTGTATGCATTTTGTAGTATAATGTCATGCTTGGCGATGTCATTCGTTTACGAGCCTCGCTACAGTGTGCATGCACGTTATCCATGTGAAGAGGCGCAAGCAGATGCTACCATTCTGCGAGATTCCTGCAGAAGGTATGCGAATTGCGTTGATATAAAGAGCACAAGTGAGCCAAAGTCAAGGCCTCCGTGGCGCAATCGGCTAGCGCGTTCGGCTGTTAACCGAAAGGTTGGTGGTTCGAGCCCACCCGGGGGCGAAATCGTTTTAACCGGCACCGAGGTGAGGACATACGTCAACTTTGTTAGAGATACACAGCTAGCGTGACAATTTGGCGGTGTTTGAGTGATGCCACAGAGCCTTATACACATTCAGCCAAGTGACACTGTAGGTAAAAACGTGGTCCTCAACGCCAGTGCCACTGTGGACAACAGCATACTGTAGCCAGAGAGAGGAGCCGAAAGGCGCATTTCGCAGTCGAGCCACGCTATCCCACAAGCTGTGCACTAGGTCAGGATTGTGCAGACCGCAAACTTCTGGTGGCCCGACGCTCGTCGTCGATCGTAAGTGCGAAACAGTCAAGAGATTTGGGAAACGGCAATGTGGACACCCACAGCAGCAGCTGTGTGCCAAATCCGATATCTGGTCGAGGGCTGCAAGATTCAGTATGATGACGTGATAATTCGGGGATAGCTCACAAACGCTAAGCTGCCGCCTTCTTAGCTCAGTGGTAGACCACTGGTCTCGTAGACCAGGGGTCGTGAGTTCGAACCTCACAGAAGGCATTCACTTTTTTAACCTTCTTGCAAGGAGCGGAGCTATCTCGAGCAGCATCTAACACATGGCAGTACACTGAATGAAAGGGATGTTCTACAACCTATGACAAGTATTCTACAGGCCTCAGAGGTTTTCTGAATGCATAGGCACAACAGTGGTTTGTATGCATTTTGTAGTATAATGTCATGCTTGGCGATGTCATTCGTTTACGAGCCTCGCTACAGTGTGCATGCACGTTATCCATGTGAAGAGGCGCAAGCAGATGCTACCATTCTGCGAGATTCCTGCAGAAGGTATGCGAATTGCGTTGATATACAGAGCACAAGTGAGCCAAAGTCAAGGCCTCCGTGGCGCAATCGGCTAGCGCGTTCGGCTGTTAACCGAAAGGTTGGTGGTTCGAGCCCACCCGGGGGCGAAATCGTTTTAACCGGCACCGAGGTGAGGACATACGTCAACTTTGTTAGAGATACACAGCTAGCGTGACAATTTGGCTGTGTTTGAGTGATGCCACAGAGCCTTATACACATTCAGCCAAGTGACACTGTAGGTAAA
This sequence comes from Schistocerca nitens, assembly GCF_023898315.1. Classification (NCBI taxonomy): domain Eukaryota; kingdom Metazoa; phylum Arthropoda; class Insecta; order Orthoptera; family Acrididae; genus Schistocerca; species Schistocerca nitens. Next base: position 115,339,088 of record NC_064619.1, on the reverse strand, counting down.
AACGTGGTCCTACACAGACGTTCTCCTGTTTTCCTATTTATTCGTCATGTGTGACACTGCAGTAGAGCGACGCCCACTACAAAAGACGTATTCTTTACATTCAATTTCAGCGTATACGTCGCAACTGCCATATGACAGGGCCTGTCTCTCGATGTCGATTTGTATTTGGTGTCTCTTAAGTGTCGGTCTGCAGTGGGCCGCTGTTGGCCGAGAGACGTGCAGTCGCCTTACATGAAGCCCCATGGGCAACGCCAGTGCCACTGTGGACAACAACATACTGTAGCCAGAGAGAGGAGCCGAAAGGCGCATTTCGCAGTCGAGCCACGCTATCCCACAAGCTGTGCACTAGGTCAGGATTGTGCAGACCGCAAACTTCTGGTGGCCCGACGCTCGTCGTCGATCGTAAGTGCGAAACAGTCAAGAGATTTGGGAAACGGCAATGTGGACACCCACAGCAGCAGCTGTGTGCCAAATCCGATATCTGGTCGAGGGCTGCAAGATTCAGTATGATGACGTGATAATTCGGGGATAGCTCACAAACGCTAAGCTGCCGCCTTCTTAGCTCAGTGGTAGACCACTGGTCTCGTAAACCAGGGGTCGTGAGTTCGAACCTCACAGAAGGCATTCATTTTTTTAACCTTCTTGCAAGGAGCGGAGCTATCTCGAGCAGCATCTAACACATGGCAGTACACTGAATGAAAGGGATGTTCTACAACCTATGACAAGTATTCTACAGGCCTCAGAGGTTTTCTGAATGCATAGGCACAACAGTGGTTTGTATGCATTTTGTAGTATAATGTCATGCTTGGCGATGTCATTCGTTTACGAGCCTCGCTACAGTGTGCATGCACGTTATCCATGTGAAGAGGCGCAAGCAGATGCTACCATTCTGCGAGATTCCTGCAGAAGGTATGCGAATTGCGTTGATATAAAGAGCACAAGTGAGCCAAAGTCAAGGCCTCCGTGGCGCAATCGGCTAGCGCGTTCGGCTGTTAACCGAAAGGTTGGTGGTTCGAGCCCACCCGGGGGCGAAATCGTTTTAACCGGCACCGAGGTGAGGACATACGTCAACTTTGTTAGAGATACACAGCTAGCGTGACAATTTGGCTGTGTTTGAGTGATGCCACAGAGCCTTATACACATTCAGCCAAGTGACACTGTAGGTAAAAACGTGGTCCTCAACGCCAGTGCCACTGTGGACAACAGCATACTGTAGCCAGAGAGAGGAGCCGAAAGGCGCATTTCGCAGTCGAGCCACGCTATCCCACAAGCTGTGCACTAGGTCAGGATTGTGCAGACCGCAAACTTCTGGTGGCCCGACGCTCGTCGTCGATCGTAAGTGCGAAACAGTCAAGAGATTTGGGAAACGGCAATGTGGACACCCACAGCAGCAGCTGTGTGCCAAATCCGATATCTGGTCGAGGGCTGCAAGATTCAGTATGATGAGGTGATAATTCGGGGATAGCTCACAAACGCTAAGCTGCCGCCTTCTTAGCTCAGTGGTAGAGCACTGGTCTCGTAAACCAGGGGTCGTGAGTTCGAACCTCACAGAAGGCATTCATTTTTTTAACCTTCTTGCAAGGAGCGGAGCTATCTCGAGCAGCATCTAACACATGGCAGTACACTGAATGAAAGGGATGTTCTACAACCTATGACAAGTATTCTACAGGCCTCAGAGGTTTTCTGAATGCATAGGCACAACAGTGGTTTGTATGCATTTTGTAGTATAATGTCATGCTTGGCGATGTCATTCGTTTACGAGCCTCGCTACAGTGTGCATGCACGTTATCCACGTGAAGAGGCGCAAGCAGATGCTACCATTCTGCGAGATTCCTGCAGAAGGTATGCGAATTGCGTTGATATAAAGAGCACAAGTGAGCCAAAGTCAAGGCCTCCGTGGCGCAATCGGCTAGCGCGTTCGGCTGTTAACCGAAAGGTTGGTGGTTCGAGCCCACCCGGGGGCGAAATCGTTTTAACCGGCACCGAGGTGAGGACATACGTCAACTTTGTTAGAGATACACAGCTAGCGTGACAATTTGGCTGTGTTTGAGTGATGCCACAGAGCCTTATACACATTCAGCCAAGTGACACTGTAGGTAAAAACGTGGTCCTCAACGCCAGTGCCACTGTGGACAACAGCATACTGTAGCCAGAGAGAGGAGCCGAAAGGCGCATTTCGCAGTCGAGCCACGCTATCCCACAAGCTGTGCACTAGGTCAGGATTGTGCAGACCGCAAACTTCTGGTGGCCCGACGCTCGTCGTCGATCGTAAGTGCGAAACAGTCAAGAGATTTGGGAAACGGCAATGTGGACACCCACAGCAGCAGCTGTGTGCCAAATCCGATATCTGGTCGAGGGCTGCAAGATTCAGTATGATGACGTGATAATTCGGGGATAGCTCACAAACGCTAAGCTGCCGCCTTCTTAGCTCAGTGGTAGACCACTGGTCTCGTAAACCAGGGGTCGTGAGTTCGAACCTCACAGAAGGCATTCATTTTTTTAACCTTCTTGCAAGGAGCGGAGCTATCTCGAGCAGCATCTAACACATGGCAGTACACTGAATGAAAGGGATGTTCTACAACCTATGACAAGTATTCTACAGGCCTCAGAGGTTTTCTGAATGCATAGGCACAACAGTGGTTTGTATGCATTTTGTAGTATAATGTCATGCTTGGCGATGTCATTCGTTTACGAGCCTCGCTACAGTGTGCATGCACGTTATCCATGTGAAGAGGCGCAAGCAGATGCTACCATTCTGCGAGATTCCTGCAGAAGGTATGCGAATTGCGTTGATATAAAGAGCACAAGTGAGCCAAAGTCAAGGCCTCCGTGGCGCAATCGGCTAGCGCGTTCGGCTGTTAACCGAAAGGTTGGTGGTTCGAGCCCACCCGGGGGCGAAATCGTTTTAACCGGCACCGAGGTGAGGACATACGTCAACTTTGTTAGAGATACACAGCTAGCGTGACAATTTGGCTGTGTTTGAGTGATGCCACAGAGCCTTATACACATTCAGCCAAGTGACACTGTAGGTAAAAACGTGGTCCTCAACGCCAGTGCCACTGTGGACAACAGCATACTGTAGCCAGAGAGAGGAGCCGAAAGGCGCATTTCGCAGTCGAGCCACGCTATCCCACAAGCTGTGCACTAGGTCAGGATTGTGCAGACCGCAAACTTCTGGTGGCCCGACGCTCGTCGTCGATCGTAAGTGCGAAACAGTCAAGAGATTTGGGAAACGGCAATGTGGACACCCACAGCAGCAGCTGTGTGCCAAATCCGATATCTGGTCGAGGGCTGCAAGATTCAGTATGATGACGTGATAATTCGGGGATAGCTCACAAACGCTAAGCTGCCGCCTTCTTAGCTCAGTGGTAGAGCACTGGTCTCGTAAACCAGGGGTCGTGAGTTCGAACCTCACAGAAGGCATTCATTTTTTTAACCTTCTTGCAAGAAGCGGAGCTATCTCGAGCAGCATCTAACACATGGCAGTACACTGAATGAAAGGGATGTTCTACAACCTATGACAAGTATTCTACAGGCCTCAGAGGTTTTCTGAATGCATAGGCACAACAGTGGTTTGTATGCATTTTGTAGTATAATGTCATGCTTGGCGATGTCATTCGTTTACGAGCCTCGCTACAGTGTGCATGCACGTTATCCATGTGAAGAGGCGCAAGCAGATGCTACCATTCTGCGAGATTCCTGCAGAAGGTATGCGAATTGCGTTGATATACAGAGCACAAGTGAGCCAAAGTCAAGGCCTCCGTGGCGCAATCGGCTAGCGCGTTCGGCTGTTAACCGAAAGGTTGGTGGTTCGAGCCCACCCGGGGGCGAAATCGTTTTAACCGGCACCGAGGTGGGGACATACGTCAACTTTGTTAGAGATACACAGCTAGCGTGACAATTTGGCTGTGTCTGAGTGATGCCACAGAGCCTTATACACATTCAGCCAAGTGACACTGTAGGTAAAAACGTGGTCCTCAACGCCAGTGCCACTGTGGACAACAGCATACTGTAGCCAGAGAGAGGAGCCGAAAGGCGCATTTCGCAGTCGAGCCACGCTATCCCACAAGCTGTGCACTAGGTCAGGATTGTGCAGACCGCAAACTTCTGGTGGCCCGACGCTCGTCGTCGATCGTAAGTGCGAAACAGTCAAGAGATTTGGGAAACGGCAATGTGGACACCCACAGCAGCAGCTGTGTGCCAAATCCGATATCTGGTCGAGGGCTGCAAGATTCAGTATGATGAGGTGATAATTCGGGGATAGCTCACAAACGCTAAGCTGCCGCCTTCTTAGCTCAGTGGTAGACCACTGGTCTCGTAAACCAGGGGTCGTGAGTTCGAACCTCACAGAAGGCATTCATTTTTTTAACCTTCTTGCAAGGAGCGGAGCTATCTCGAGCAGCATCTAACACATGGCAGTACACTGAATGAAAGGGATGTTCTACAACCTATGACAAGTATTCTACAGGCCTCAGAGGTTTTCTGAATGCATAGGCACAACAGTGGTTTGTATGCATTTTGTAGTATAATGTCATGCTTGGCGATGTCATTCGTTTACGAGCCTCGCTACAGTGTGCATGCACGTTATCCATGTGAAGAGGCGCAAGCAGATGCTACCATTCTGCGAGATTCCTGCAGAAGGTATGCGAATTGCGTTGATATAAAGAGCACAAGTGAGCCAAAGTCAAGGCCTCCGTGGCGCAATCGGCTAGCGCGTTCGGCTGTTAACCGAAAGGTTGGTGGTTCGAGCCCACCCGGGGGCGAAATCGTTTTAACCGGCACCGAGGTGAGGACATACGTCAACTTTGTTAGAGATACACAGCTAGCGTGACAATTTGGCTGTGTTTGAGTGATGCCACAGAGCCTTATACACATTCAGCCAAGTGACACTGTAGGTAAAAACGTGGTCCTCAACGCCAGTGCCACTGTGGACAACAGCATACTGTAGCCAGAGAGAGGAGCCGAAAGGCGCATTTCGCAGTCGAGCCACGCTATCCCACAAGCTGTGCACTAGGTCAGGATTGTGCAGACCGCAAACTTCTGGTGGCCCGACGCTCGTCGTCGATCGTAAGTGCGAAACAGTCAAGAGATTTGGGAAACGGCAATGTGGACACCCACAGCAGCAGCTGTGTGCCAAATCCGATATCTGGTCGAGGGCTGCAAGATTCAGTATGATGACGTGATAATTCGGGGATAGCTCACAAACGCTAAGCTGCCGCCTTCTTAGCTCAGTGGTAGACCACTGGTCTCGTAAACCAGGGGTCGTGAGTTCGAACCTCACAGAAGGCATTCATTTTTTTAACCTTCTTGCAAGGAGCGGAGCTATCTCGAGCAGCATCTAACACATGGCAGTACACTGAATGAAAGGGATGTTCTACAACCTATGACAAGTATTCTACAGGCCTCAGAGGTTTTCTGAATGCATAGGCACAACAGTGGTTTGTATGCATTTTGTAGTATAATGTCATGCTTGGCGATGTCATTCGTTTACGAGCCTCGCTACAGTGTGCATGCACGTTATCCATGTGAAGAGGCGCAAGCAGATGCTACCATTCTGCGAGATTCCTGCAGAAGGTATGCGAATTGCGTTGATATAAAGAGCACAAGTGAGCCAAAGTCAAGGCCTCCGTGGCGCAATCGGCTAGCGCGTTCGGCTGTTAACCGAAAGGTTGGTGGTTCGAGCCCACCCGGGGGCGAAATCGTTTTAACCGGCACCGAGGTGAGGACATACGTCAACTTTGTTAGAGATACACAGCTAGCGTGACAATTTGGCTGTGTTTGAGTGATGCCACAGAGCCTTATACACATTCAGCCAAGTGACACTGTAGGTAAAAACGTGGTCCTACACAGACGTTCTCCTGTTTTCCTATTTATTCGTCATGTGTGACACTGCAGTAGAGCGACGCCCACTACAAAAGACGTATTCTTTACATTCAATTTCAGCGTATACGTCGCAACTGCCATATGACAGGGCCTGTCTCTCGATGTCGATTTGTATTTGGTGTCTCTTAAGTGTCGGTCTGCAGTGGGCCGCTGTTGGCCGAGAGACGTGCAGTCGCCTTACATGAAGCCCCATGGGCAACGCCAGTGCCACTGTGGACAACAGCATACTGTAGCCAGAGAGAGGAGCCGAAAGGCGCATTTCGCAGTCGAGCCACGCTATCCCACAAGCTGTGCACTAGGTCAGGATTGTGCAGACCGCAAACTTCTGGTGGCCCGACGCTCGTCGTCGATCGTAAGTGCGAAACAGTCAAGAGATTTGGGAAACGGCAATGTGGACACCCACAGCAGCAGCTGTGTGCCAAATCCGATATCTGGTCGAGGGCTGCAAAATTCAGTATGATGACGTGATAATTCGGGGATAGCTCACAAACGCTAAGCTGCCGCCTTCTTAGCTCAGTGGTAGAGCACTGGTCTCGTAAACCAGGGGTCGTGAGTTCGAACCTCACAGAAGGCATTCATTTTTTTAACCTTCTTGCAAGGAGCGGAGCTATCTCGAGCAGCATCTAACACATGGCAGTACACTGAATGAAAGGGATGTTCTACAACCTATGACAAGTATTCTACAGGCCTCAGAGGTTTTCTGAATGCATAGGCACAACAGTGGTTTGTATGCATTTTGTAGTATAATGTCATGCTTGGCGATGTCATTCGTTTACGAGCCTCGCTACAGTGTGCATGCACGTTATCCATGTGAAGAGGCGCAAGCAGATGCTACCATTCTGCGAGATTCCTGCAGAAGGTATGCGAATTGCGTTGATATAAAGAGCACAAGTAAGCCAAAGTCAAGGCCTCCGTGGCGCAATCGGCTAGCGCGTTCGGCTGTTAACCGAAAGGTTGGTGGTTCGAGCCCACCCGGGGGCGAAATCGTTTTAACCGGCACCGAGGTGAGGACATACGTCAACTTTGTTAGAGATACACAGCTAGCGTGACAATTTGGCTGTGTTTGAGTGATGCCACAGAGCCTTATACACATTCAGCCAAGTGACACTGTAGGTAAAAACGTGGTCCTCAACGCCAGTGCCACTGTGGACAACAGCATACTGTAGCCAGAGAGAGGAGCCGAAAGGCGCATTTCGCAGTCGAGCCACGCTATCCCAATTGCTGTGCACTAGGTCGGGATTGTGCAGACCGCAAACTTCTGGTGGCCCGACGCTCGTCGTCGATCGTAAGTGCGAAACAGTCAAGAGATTTGGGAAACGGCAATGTGGACACCCACAGCAGCAGCTGTGTGCCAAATCCGATATCTGGTCGAGGGCTGCAAGATTCAGTATGATGACGTGATAATTCGGGGATAGCTCACAAACGCTAAGCTGCCGCCTTCTTAGCTCAGTGGTAGAGCACTGGTCTCGTAAACCAGGGGTCGTGAGTTCGAACCTCACAGAAGGCATTCATTTTTTTAACCTTCTTGCAAGGAGCGGAGCTATCTCGAGCAGCATCTAACACATGGCAGTACACTGAATGAAAGGGATGTTCTACAACCTATGACAAGTATTCTACAGGCCTCAGAGGTTTTCTGAATGCATAGGCACAACAGTGGTTTGTATGCATTTTGTAGTATAATGTCATGCTTGGCGATGTCATTCGTTTACGAGCCTCGCTACAGTGTGCATGCACGTTATCCATGTGAAGAGGCGCAAGCAGATGCTACCATTCTGCGAGATTCCTGCAGAAGGTATGCGAATTGCGTTGATATAAAGAGCACAAGTGAGCCAAAGTCAAGGCCTCCGTGGCGCAATCGGCTAGCGCGTTCGGCTGTTAACCGAAAGGTTGGTGGTTCGAGCCCACCCGGGGGCGAAATCGTTTTAACCGGCACCGAGGTGAGGACATACGTCAACTTTGTTAGAGATACACAGCTAGCGTGACAATTTGGCTGTGTCTGAGTGATGTCACAGAGCCTTATACACATTCAGCCAAGTGACACTGTAGGTAAAAACGTGGTCCTCAACGCCAGTGCCACTGTGGACAACAGCATACTGTAGCCAGAGAGAGGAGCCGAAAGGCGCATTTCGCAGTCGAGCCACGCTATCCCACAAGCTGTGCACTAGGTCAGGATTGTGCAGACCGCAAACTTCTGGTGGCCCGACGCTCGTCGTCGATCGTAAGTGCGAAACAGTCAAGAGATTTGGGAAACGGCAATGTGGACACCCACAGCAGCAGCTGTGTGCCAAATCCGATATCTGGTCGAGGGCTGCAAGATTCAGTATGATGACGTGATAATTCGGGGATAGCTCACAAACGCTAAGCTGCCGCCTTCTTAGCTCAGTGGTAGAGCACTGGTCTCGTAAACCAGGGGTCGTGAGTTCGAACCTCACAGAAGGCATTCATTTTTTTAACCTTCTTGCAAGGAGCGGAGCTATCGCGAGCAGCATCTAACACATGGCAGTACACTGAATGAAAGGGATGTTCTACAACCTATGACAAGTATTCTACAGGCCTCAGAGGTTTTCTGAATGCATAGGCACAACAGTGGTTTGTATGCATTTTGTAGTATAATGTCATGCTTGGCGATGTCATTCGTTTACGAGCCTCGCTACAGTGTGCATGCACGTTATCCACGTGAAGAGGCGCAAGCAGATGCTACCATTCTGCGAGATTCCTGCAGAAGGTATGCGAATTGCGTTGATATAAAGAGCACAAGTGAGCCAAAGTCAAGGCCTCCGTGGCGCAATCGGCTAGCGCGTTCGGCTGTTAACCGAAAGGTTGGTGGTTCGAGCCCACCCGGGGGCGAAATCGTTTTAACCGGCACCGAGGTGAGGACATACGTCAACTTTGTTAGAGATACACAGCTAGCGTGACAATTTGGCTGTGTTTGAGTGATGCCACAGAGCCTTATACACATTCAGCCAAGTGACACTGTAGGTAAAAACGTGGTCCTCAACGCCAGTGCCACTGTGGACAACAGCATACTGTAGCCAGAGAGAGGAGCCGAAAGGCGCATTTCGCAGTCGAGCCACGCTATCCCACAAGCTGTGCACTAGGTCAGGATTGTGCAGACCGCAAACTTCTGGTGGCCCGACGCTCGTCGTCGATCGTAAGTGCGAAACAGTCAAGAGATTTGGGAAACGGCAATGTGGACACCCACAGCAGCAGCTGTGTGCCAAATCCGATATCTGGTCGAGGGCTGCAAGATTCAGTATGATGACGTGATAATTCGGGGATAGCTCACAAACGCTAAGCTGCCGCCTTCTTAGCTCAGTGGTAGAGCACTGGTCTCGTAAACCAGGGGTCGTGAGTTCGAACCTCACAGAAAGCATTCATTTTTTTAACCTTCTTGCAAGGAGCGGAGCTATCTCGAGCAGCATCTAACACATGGCAGTACACTGAATGAAAGGGATGTTCTACAACCTATGACAAGTATTCTACAGGCCTCAGAGGTTTTCTGAATGCATAGGCACAACAGTGGTTTGTATGCATTTTGTAGTATAATGTCATGCTTGGCGATGTCATTCGTTTACGAGCCTCGCTACAGTGTGCATGCACGTTATCCATGTGAAGAGGCGCAAGCAGATGCTACCATTCTGCGAGATTCCTGCAGAAGGTATGCGAATTGCGTTGATATACAGAGCACAAGTGAGCCAAAGTCAAGGCCTCCGTGGCGCAATCGGCTAGCGCGTTCGGCTGTTAACCGAAAGGTTGGTGGTTCGAGCCCACCCGGGGGCGAAATCGTTTTAACCGGCACCGAGGTGAGGACATACGTCAACTTTGTTAGAGATACACAGCTAGCGTGACAATTTGGCTGTGTTTGAGTGATGCCACAGAGCCATATACACATTCAGCCAAGTGACACTGTAGGTAAAAACGTGGTCCTACACAGACGTTCTCCTGTTTTCCTATTTATTCGTCATGTGTGACACTGCAGTAGAGCGACGCCCACTACAAAAGACGTATTCTTTACATTCAATTTCAGCGTATACGTCGCAACTGCCATATGACAGGGCCTGTCTCTCGATGTCGATTTGTATTTGGTGTCTCTTAAGTGTCGGTCTGCAGTGGGCCGCTGTTGGCCGAGAGACGTGCAGTCGCCTTACATGAAGCCCCATGGGCAACGCCAGTGCCACTGTGGACAACAGCATACTGTAGCCAGAGAGAGGAGCCGAAAGGCGCATTTCGCAGTCGAGCCACGCTATCCCACAAGCTGTGCACTAGGTCAGGATTGTGCAGACCGCAAACTTCTGGTGGCCCGACGCTCGTCGTCGATCGTAAGTGCGAAACAGTCAAGAGATTTGGGAAACGGCAATGTGGACACCCACAGCAGCAGCTGTGTGCCAAATCCGATATCTGGTCGAGGGCTGCAAGATTCAGTATGATGACGTGATAATTCGGGGATAGCTCACAAACGCTAAGCTGCCGCCTTCTTAGCTCGCATTCCGGCTCTAGCTGTCCGCGCGCTAGGACGTGTCCGCTGCTGCTCCGTGTACGTTAGTGGTGACGCTAAGTCCTGAGCTTTAGTTTGTTGCCGTTTGTGTATTTCTGTGTTTCTACGTGTCTGGTGTTATTGTGCATAGTTTCTGTGTGTTTCGTCCGTTATAACGGTTGTACTTTGGAGGAATTTCGGTTTATTACCGGGATCTCCTCGTAACTGAAGAAAAATGTCTGGAATTGTCCGGAAGAATACCCTGGTTTTCTCTTTCGAGAAGGAAACACGTGCAGTGCAACCTACGGCTTTGGAAATCCATGACTGGCTGACCGACGTAATTGGAGTAAGTTCTGATTCCGTACATACCACCCAATTAGATGCTGACAAATACTGTGTCTTTGTCAAATTTTTTAATCCTGTGGATGTCGAGAAGCTGTTGTTGAGGTGGGGTAGTGTTGCTGACTTTGTGCATAGAGATGGGTCTAAAAGTAGTGTTTCGATTCGGAGAGCGGATATCACGTATAAAACTGTACGAGTGCTAAACATTCCTATTGAAGTAGATAATCAGCTGATTAAAGAGGCGCTTTCGAAATACGGGGAGATTCAGTCCATTGTCAACGAAAGGTGGTCAAAATTATATAAGTTACAGTGTTTCAATGGCATACGATCAGTAGAAATGGAAGTTAAAGCCAATATACCATCTTTTCTTTCTATTGCTGGTCATAAAGCGCATATCGTATATTCAGGGCAGGTCCAGACATGTAATATTTGTAATGAAACGGGTCATTTCCGTCAAGACTGTCCCCGCCGTGTCTATGTCCTTAAAAATAGCCTTACGCAGCGTCAGCGACTTACGCTTAATGATGTTCTGCCTAACAATCATCACCCTCCCCCGGCCGGTAATGATGGAGCTAGTACTTCTGATGAACCTGCCGTAAATGTCGCTGATTTTCCTCCCTTGCATGTAATTACCGATCGCAGTTCTTCTACCCACGAGTGTGATCTGCCAACTAAAAAGAGACCTTTAGACACAACTGAAGACTGTTCAGACGATGATACATCGCAGTCCAACCGTAAACAAAAGCAATGCAGTGAGGTTGCGTGTGAGGACGTAGACAGTAAACATGTGGCAGTGACGCCAGCAGCAGAGGCCCTCCCGCCGCCAGCTGCTGTTGCCACAGCGTTAGAACACATGGACGCGAAAACACTGGCTCCGGTCACGGCGACACAGGAGTCGAGTTCTGAGGAACAGAAAGCGATGGATCGGACTCAGCCCTGCGAATCTACAGACCCACAGCACTCCCTTCCCGTTGCACCGATAGAGGTCGCGGCAGGAACTGAAACTGGAACTAGACTTAACAAACAGGACTGTGTAGAGGCCACCTCCACCCAATCGGTGCAAGATGCGGATCACTCGCGGTCACACACTGCCGCTGCAGAGGTTCAAAGACGCAGGATAAAACCTCAACCGAACCTCAAAGCCTCTCGTAACGCCGATAAACAAAAACTAGGAAAAGATGATGTGAAAGCCAAAAACGTATCATATGAAATAATTTCTGAAGTATCCCCCGAGAAAAACTCAAAGAAGCTTGATGGTGCAAAACCCCACTGTAAAGATAAGTCTGACCAGGTAAAGAATCCGTCATTGAACTGACACAGCCAAGTCTCACTCGAGAAATGATACTGCTAAATGCCACCATGTTCCTGCACAATTTCGGTGACAACGGAATTACCAATATGCCAAATTCGTAGTTGACTGTTTTTAGTATAGTTTTTTTTCTTCTTTCTTCTTTTTCTTCTATTACCTCCAGGAGTAATTGTTACTTTTCTCTGACAGTAGGGATTTTTTGTCCTTATTTTCATACGGAAGCTACATGTGCCAGGCATACACAATAACAACTATAAACATTAACAGGATTAAGTCAGAACCGAAGATTGCTGCTCTCAAGGATTTCCTTTACGAATCAGGAACTGACATTGCTTTGCTGCAAGAAGTCGTGATGCCTGACCTTAAAGTTGCAGGCTATGTAGAAATACTAAACATCTCCCTCGAAACAAAGGTGGGGACAGCAATTTTAATCCGGGAAGGGATCCCTGTAACTGATGTCGAGAGACTGGACTCGGGCAGAGCAATAGGAATTAACGTTTTTGACGTTACTATTATTAACCTGTATGCCCCGTCAGGGACCTCCAATAGACCGGAAAGGGCACATTTTTTTAGAGAAGAACTAATATATCTATTACGGAAAAACCCGCCAGAACTTTTAATTGGCGGCGATTTTAACTGTGTACTCAATAAAAAAGATCAGACTCCCAATTTTAATTGCTGTAACGAGTTGAAGCGGCTAGTCACGGATCTAAAACTCAGAGATACTTGGGAAATTAAATATCCCACTGTTGTTGCTTATACGTACATAGCTACACAGTCCTGTAGCAGGATTGATAGGATATATGTGTCAGAAGGTATGGAAAGATCCTTAGTTAAAGTCGAGACGATTCCTGTATATTTCTCCGACCATTGCAGTATGCTGGCTTCTATCAATTTAAGGGCACAACCAACTCGCCGTTTAAGAAGTCAGTGGAAGCTGAACGTATCTTTGTTACAGGACAATGAGTTAGCAGATGTTGTCAACGAAACGTGGAATATGTGCTTGCGCTCGGTAGATCGCTATGTGACTGTTACCGACTGGTGGTGCAACAGGGCAAAACCAAAACTGAGGAACGTTTTAATTCACTACAGTCTTCAACGATCCCGAGAACTCAAGAACACCATAGAGTTTTATTATGCAATGTTACGAAACTTGTATGACCAGGCGAGCATTTCCGGTATTCGTTTGGAAGACATTAAGAAAACTAAGGCCAAATTACTCCGTATTAAACAACAGCTGGAAGGACTAAAAGTAAAGTCAAAAGCCAAGACATTATCAGAGGACGAAACTGCTTCCTTGTATCACCTCTTGCGACACGCAAAATACAGGAGACGAACCTTTCTTGATGAGATCCAGACTTCGACCGGTCTGACCATTACTTCTCAGAAAGAGATTGTCAACGAGGTTTACAAGTATTACCACAATTTATATTCAGCCAGTCCGTTATGCGAAGAATCCTTCGAAGAATTTCTTTGCAGCATAGTTCCTCAGCTGTCAGAAGAGGAAAATGAAGGACTTCTTACTGATTTCACTGAAGAGGAACTCCACGAAACCGTCCGCAAGTCTCCTTTACAAAAGTCACCGGGGCCGGATGGGTTGCCCGTTGAATTTTATCTACGATACTGGTCACTCATAGGAGCACAGTTCACTCAAATGGCAAACGAGATTATCCAAGGAAAACCACTACCTGCTGCTATGAAAGAATGCACAATAGTACTAGTTCCAAAGACAACTTCGAAGCGAAATCTAAACAACTTTCGCCCTATTTCGTTGCTTAACTCCGACTATAAAATCATAGCTAGAATGTTAAATAACAGACTTTCACTTTTAGCGAAAAAAATAGTAAGTCAACATCAGTCATGTGTACCTGGCCGGACTATTTTCAACAGTATTGCGGAATACAGGGACTTAATTGCCATCACTTCAGTGACGAACATCAAATGTGCCATTTGTTTTATTGATTTTCATAAAGCCTTCGACCGTGTGGATCACAGGTTCCTTCTTACAACAATGAGAAAAATCGGCTTTGACGAACGAGCTCTCGGTGTGGTTAAGAACGTTGCGTTGGGAATCAGCGCAAGTATCTCTGTCAACTGCCAAAGAACTAAGCAGATTCAGATACGGCGTGGCGTTCCTCAGGGCAGCCCGCTTTCCATGCTTCTATTCGTCTTTTCCTTGGAGCCGCTTCTCCGCAGTCTCCACGCCAATCTAACAGGTATTACGTTAGCAGGTCACAAAACAGTCACAAATGCATACGCTGATGATGTAGGCGTCGTATTACGGAATGTCGATGACATTTCCAAATTAGAACTGCTCCTTAAAAAGTACTGCAGCGTGTCGGGAGCCACCACCAATGCCAATAAGAGCAGATTTCTAAACCTGCGGGGTTTTCAACACGTAAGTGTCACTTGCGCAACACCGGTCACACAGTGCAAATCACTTGGGACGACTCTGACTACGTGTCCACTAAAAATGGCAGCCCTAAATTGGAAAACTACATCCGGATATATTCAAGGAGCCATCAGAGAAAACCTGCCCCGAACTTTAAATCAGTATCAGAGAATTCATTTAGTTAATAATTGCCTTTTATCAAAAGCTTATTATACTGCGCAACTCTTTCCACTTCCCACCATGATCGCTGGAAAGATAATGTCAATCGTCACTAACTACCTATGGCGAGGTGAAGTGTTTAGAGTGACTGGGAGAACAGCTACCCTAGATCCCAGCAATGGAGGTCTAGGATTAACTGATATTAAGAACAAGGCCTCTGCTCTTTTCCTCAAACGGACCACTAGTCTTCTTAATGAAAACGCTACAAGCATTACAACTAAGCTATTTGAAATTCTTAGACCTGCAAGTCTCCACGCGCCAGTTGATGTGCACAAAATCAATCCCCGTCTTCGTCATGTGCGCACATTTTTCGTCGATCTGAGTTATATCAATAGCGAAATAACCAATTCGCGGCAGTTAACGGCCCGAGCAATTATGTGTCTCAGAAAGAAAAATGAAGGGAAGAATAAAATAGAAGAAAAATATCCGTATTACGATTGGGCAACTATATGGAAGAATATCAACCTGCGTGGTCTCTCCTCCGACGCCAAAACATCATGGTACAAATCGGTCAACAATATCGTTAGCACCAACGAACGATTGCATTCCATCGGGATTAGCCAAACAAACCTGTGTCTCAAATGTAATCTCCTCGATACCACAGTCCACAGATTCACGTGTGCTGGGCATATGGACAACTGGAAATGGTTGAGAGACCAATTGGCTTTCCTGACACGATCATCCACCGACAATTTTCAGCCTCTGATACTTCTCCGGCCACAGATACAATATTTCCCTGCCACCAAAAATAACTCAATTCATTGGTTAATGGGAACATACGTTAGCTATGTCGTTAATAACTTAGGGACCGACAATATCATTGATTTTCATATGTACCTGAAAAATGAATATGATAGAATAGTTAAATATCCAGGCCATAAGAAGACGTATGGCAACATGCTCAAAATTGTCTTCGAGCGACTGGGAATCGGATGACAGCGAAGAGCAAACAAAAGACTTTCTTTTATACAACAATAATCGGAGAAGCAAAGAACACTATATGATTCAGTTCATCTTTAAATTTAAGCACCGCATTTAAGTCGCAACAAATGAAGGGAGTCCCGAAATTTTTTTCCCACATTTATTAAGAGAAGAAATTCATTTATTTAACGATTGTCATCAATCAGCACTTAAATTCAAATTCTTTTTTTTTCAATTATAAAGCCTAGCCGAGATGGCAATTTATAATTAAAAATACAAAGCGCGCAACAAATGGAAATTCTGCAATTAGGTGACGGATGAGGGGCGGCATTGAGGCCAGGCCTCAGCATTTTTTGACCCCTGCCCTCATTGCCGACGCTTATCTGACACTGAAAGCTTTAAATTAACAAAAAAAAAAAGGCGCTGAACAAAAAAAGTGAAAAAAAAAATGGCTAGGATACCTGTTTAAAAAAAAAAAGTGGTTCAGGCAAAAAAAAAGTGGTTAAGGCGAAAAAAAAAAGAAAAAAAAAGTGGTTAAGGCGTCTGACTAAAAAAAAAAAAAAAAAAAAGTGGTAGAGCACTGGTCTCGTAAACCAGGGGTCGTGAGTTCGAACCTCACAGAAGGCATTCATTTTTTTAACCTTCCTGCAAGGAGCGGAGCTATCTCGAGCAGCATCTAACACATGGCAGTACACTGAAGGAAAGGGATGTTCTACAACCTATGACAAGTATTCTACTGGCCTCAGAGGTTTTCTGAATGCATAGGCACAACAGTGGTTTGTATGCATTTTGCAGTATAATGTCATGCTTGGCGATGTCATTCGTTTACGAGCCTCGCTACAGTGTGCATGCACGTTATCCATGTGAAGAGGCGCAAGCAGATGCTACCATTCTGCGAGATTCCTGCAGAAGGTATACGAATTGCGTTGATATACAGAGCACAAGGGAGCCAAAGTCAAGGCCTCCGTGGCGCAATCGGCTAGCGCGTTCGGCTGTTAACCGAAAGGTTGGTGGTTTGAGCCCACCCGGGGGCGAAATCGTTTTAACCGGCACCGAGGTGAGGACATACGTCAACTTTGTTAGAGATACACAGCTAGCGTGACAATTTGGCTGTGTTTGAGTGATGCCACACAGCCTTATACACATTCAGCCAAGTGACACTGTAGGTAAAAACATGGCCCTACACAGACGTTCTACTGTTTTCCTATTTATTCGCCATGTGTGACTGCAGTAGGGCGACGCCCACTACAAAAGACGTATTCTTTACATTCAATTTCAGCGTATACGTCGCGACTGCCATATGACAGGGCCTGTCTCTCGATGTCGATTTGTATTTGGTGTCTCTTAAGTGTCGGTCTGCAGTGGGCCGCTGTTGGCCGAGAGACGTGCAGTCGCCTTACATGAAGCCCCATGGGCAACGCCAGTGCCACTGTGGACAACAGCATACTGTAGCCAGAGAGAGGAGCCGAAAGGCGCATTTCGCAGTCGAGCCACGCTATCCCACAAGCTGTGCACTAGGACAGGATTGTGCAGACCGCAAACTTCTGGTGGCCCGACGCTCGTCGTCGATCGTAAGGGCGAAACAGTCAAGAGATTTGGAAAACGGCAATGTGGACACCCCCAGCAGCAGCTGTGTGCCAAATCCGATATCTGGTCGAGGGCTGCAAGATTCATTATGATGAAGTGACAATTCGGGGATAGCTCGCAAACGCTAAGCTGCCGCCTTCTTAGCTCAGTGGTAGAGCACTGGTCTCGTAAACCAGGGGTCGTGAGTTCGAACCTCACAGAAGGCATTCATTTTTTTAACCTTCCTGCAAGGAGCGGAGCTATCTCGAGCAGCATCTAACACATGGCAGTACACTGAAGGAAAGGGATGTTCTACAACCTATGACAAGTATTCTACTGGCCTCAGAGGTTTTCTGAATGCATAGGCACAACAGTGGTTTGTATGCATTTTGCAGTATAATGTCATGCTTGGCGATGTCATTCGTTTACGAGCCTCGCTACAGTGTGCATGCACGTTATCCATGTGAAGAGGCGCAAGCAGATGCTACCATTCTGCGAGATTCCTGCAGAAGGTATACGAATTGCGTTGATATACAGAGCACAAGGGAGCCAAAGTCAAGGCCTCCGTGGCTCATTACCGCTTGAGACGCGGCAGCGTGCGGACGTTCGGAGCGCTCAGTGTCGCTTGCTTTGTTTACGTTGTATTGTGCTTTCTGTTTCACGTGATTGCGCGTGGTTGTGTGTTCGTGTCGTTGTTTTAAGTGTTTGTTGTATGCAGTTAGCCCATTTGGGTTAATTTGCACAATGGTTCCCACGATTCCAAGGAAAAATACCCTGCAGTTCGAGTTTGACAAGGCTACACGATCAGTTCAGCCAAGTTCACTGGAAGTTCATGAATGGATCGTCGATACAATTGGCATTACCACTGATCAAGTTCACACTGCCTACTACGACCTGGATTTATACTGCTTTTTCGTGAAGCTCCTGAATCCCCTCTTACTGGAACGACTTTTGCAGAAACATGGCGGCGGCGTCGAGTTCCGGCATCGCGATGGCACTGTGAGTACTGTCCAAGTTACTAACGCGGATGTCGAGATCTCTAACGTGCGTATTTACAACCTGCCCCCTGAAGTAGACAACTGTTTCCTAAAAGACGTGCTCACGAAATATGGCGAAGTGCGTAACATTAGACTTGAAAAGTGGTCCAGGCACCATAAGTTGCAATGTTTTTCTGGCATCAGATCGGTTGAGATGCAAGTTAAAGTCAACATCCCATCCCATGTATTTGTTTGTGGGTATAAGGTGCAGGTTACATATTCTGGGCAAGCTTCTACGTGTTTTAACTGCAATGAAAGTGGTCATTTACGGCAAAATTGCCCTAAAAGAATGACCGTCTTAAAGCCTACTTTACAACAACGTAAGAGGCTCACTTTAGCTGATCTAGTGACAGGCACCCAATTACCAAGTAATGAGCCGTCCCTTTCCACTGATACTGTGACTGTACATGAAAAACCTTTTGTAGACGAGTTCCCTGCTATTCCTCTTGCGAAGGGCGGGGATCAGAACCCTCTCACCCGTCCGGTCACTGCGGTGGCGTCCAAGAGACGTCGGACGTGCGACAGTAGTAGTTCAGATGAAGGCGTCTCAGTACCGGTAACACCTGCCACACCTGATATCAAACAACCTGCAGGCGACATTGAGCTTTCGCAAGACGCTATACCAGAATCACGTGTTGATGTTAATACTTCTTCGCCTGATGACGGTCTTGCTACGCCCCAGGTTGGTTCTTGTTTACCGTTCACGTCTGTCGAGTCGGCTCCCCAACAAACCGATGGTGAACCTCAGCATGTTGCCCACAGTGACGTCGACGGTGTGTGCGCAGGTCCCCCACTCGTATCACAGCCACGCGACACTGACAACAAACACACTGACGAGTGTGTCACCACGGAGCGAGATCTCAGCCTTGCTTGTCAACAACCTGACCGGGAGAGTGTTTCCAAACAATCCCAACGTGTGGATAAACAAGAACTTAGCGCGTCTCCGGATGGACTATCCGGTGAGTCGCACATGCAGGTTGCTGCAGCAGGGCAACCTGCACAGGAGACTTGTGTCGATTCTCCGATGCCGCTTTCTGCGGAAAAAGTCGCAAGCGTCGGGAGGAACAAAAAGAAATTCCAACCAAACTTGAATGTACCGCGCAGCAAACACAAACTGCAAGCCCTCTCAGATGCGAACGATGGTGATGGCCACTCTCCACCAGCTGGTTCACGAATGGATTGGTTTGCCGGTGACGATGATCACGTTAATTTAAAGTAGCTCCGTAAATTCCATGGCACAAGCGTACAAGTTCCTGAGTGTTAATGTTAACAGGATCACGTCTGAATTGAAACTTGCAGTCTTTAGGCAGTTCGTATATGAGTCTGCCGCTGATATACTTCTATTGCAGGAATTCCTTGTTCCTGATCTGGTCATTCCCGGTTTCCACTGTATTACCAATGTTGCCTTCGAACTTAGCACTGGTACCGCCATTCTCGTGCGTGAAGGCATCCCCGTCTCGGACGTTGAAACACTGGAGTCGGGGCGTGGCATATCCTGCAAAATATTCGGCGTCACGCTCGTGAACCTATACGCGCCCTCAGGGAGTGGCCACAGGTTCGCAAGGACCGAGTTCTTTAAAGACGAACTAATTTACCTGCTTCGTAAAAATCCGACTGCCCTAATATTAGGAGGAGATTTTAACTGTGTCGTACATCAAAAAGATCAGCGGCCGCATTTTAACTATTGTAAGGAGCTTCATGATCTGGTTTTACGAATGAATCTAAAGGATACGTGGGAACTCCTTCACCCTACCCTTGTGAAATTTACATACTTCACTTCCACCTCGAGTAGCCGCCTCGACAGAATATATGTGTCTTCTCAGCTCGGGGAACACGTTGTTGACTCGGAGGTCATTCCCGTCCCATGTAACGATCACTGCGCCTACGCCGCCGTTATACAACTGGACAGACAACCCACCAAACGATTCAGAAGTCACTGGATGTTCAATATTTCCCACCTTCAGGACGCCGATCTCGAGGTACTTGTCACACGGACTTGGACTTTTTGTCTTCGCTCTGTCAATAGATACCGTACGAAAGTAGAGTGGTGGACGTCCTTTGCTAAACCAAAGTTGCGTCGGGCTTTGATTTCGTACTGTAATACGCAATCAAGGGATGCAAAGAGGACCACCGAATTTTACTATTCAATTTTAAGGGAGCTCTACGACAAATCTGGCGTCAATAATATTTACACGGCTCAAATAAAGCAAATCAAGGCTAAGATGCTCAGTATCAAACGTAAACAACTAGAAGGATTAAAAATCAAGTCGAAAGTCAACTCTTTTGTTCAATCTGAGACAACTTCCATGTATCATCTAATTAAGCATCAGACGAACCGTAGACGCTTATTTATAGACGAACTGGCAACTGATAACGGGGAACTTCTCACTCGGCAACCTGACATAGTCACGGCAATCCAGGGGTATTATCACGGCCTGTACTCGGACTGCCCCACTAATGATGGCTTGACTGCTACTGTACTCCAGATGATGGACACGTCCGTTACTGAGGAAGATAATCGTGACTTTCTGGCTGCGTTTAGTGTCGAGGAGACTTTAGAACTTATTGTTAAGTCGCCAGCTAACAAAGCCCCAGGACTGGACGGCCTTCCCAAGGAGTTTTATCTTCGGTATTGGGATGTAATTGGTGTTACTTTTACAGAAATTTTAAATGAAATCATTGCTGGGGCGCCTGTTCCTGCTGCGATGAAGGAGGGTAAAATTGTCCTTGTTCCCAAACGCAAAGGATGTAAGCGATTTGATAATCTGCGCCCGCTCACCCTGCTCAATTTTGACTACAAAACTATAGCCAGAGCTGTTAACACCCGAATGTCTCCGCTCATTCACAAAGTTGTCCGGCGGCACCAGGCGTGCGTGCCAGGACGGAATGCCATGTCTGCGATGTCTGAAATTCGGGACCTCATCTCCATTGCCTCAGTCACCAACCTGAAGTGTGCGCTGCTTTTTCTAGACTTTCATAAAGCCTTTGATCATGTGAACCACCGATACCTTTTTCACATCATGGACAAAATAGGACTCGAGGAAGGGGTGATACAAGTCCTTCGCACTTTGATATCTGGCATATCAGCGAGGATACAAGTCAATGGACAGCTGACGCAACCGATATCCATTCAGCGGGGTGTCCCCCAGGGCAGTCCACTCTCTATGTCACTTTTTGTGCTGTCCCTGGAACCCTTCCTTCGGTCTCTTTATCACCAGTTGTCAGGAGTGTCAATCTCCGGTCACACATTCATAGTCCGTGCGTACGCTGACGATGTTGCCGTACTGTTACGCACTGAGGACGAGGTGGTCCGTATTAAAGGGGCGATCGACCAATATAGTGAAGTGTCTGGAGCACAACTCAGTGACCGGAAATGTAAAGTGCTCGATATCAGGGGTTTCGAGAACTTAACTATACCGTGGGCGCATGTTGTGGAATCTCACAAGCTACTAGGAATCACCTTGAATAGGTGCCCTCTCAAAATGGCGGCCTCCAATTGGAAGTCAGTGACGCATCTGATACAGGGTACCATTGTCGAATGTCGCTGGCGTGCTGTGAACATTATAGAAAAAATTCGGCTTCTCAATACCTACGTCTTCTCCAAGGCGTATTATGTTGCACAGTTCTTTCCCATTCCCAAGCTTCAGGCCAGAAAGATCATGCAGGTTGCCAATCGATTCATCTGGAAGGGCAACATATTTAAATTGTCCTCCGATACGCTGGCCAAGTCGAGAACTACTGGTGGGCTTGAGTTAGTTAACATTGCCGGGAAAGCAATGGCCTTGTACGTCAAGCGGACCACGACTATCCTGCATGACAGCCATTGCACTGTTACTCAAAAGTTGTTCCTCACAGTGCGTCCAGCGAGTATGCGACCTCCTGTTGACGTCGGCAGAATCCATTACAAACTGAAACACATCAGAGAATTTTTCCTTCAGTGTAGTTATGCAGATGTGGATGTTCTACGGCGACGACCACTGTCAACTCGGGACTTGCAACGTGAGTGGGAAAAGTCGGCGACCCCAAATACCATAGAACGGAAGTATCCAACTACCGAATGGACAACGGTGTGGGCCAACATCAGCTTGAAAGTACACTCTTCGGATGTTGCTTCAACCTGGTTCAGGGTGGTAAATAACACAATTGCCACTAATGAAAAGCTACATGCAATTGGGTTAAGTGACACAAATCTCTGCCTCTGTTGTGGACTCGTCGATTCTCTGATTCATCGGTTTACCTGCGGTGGTCATGCACTGAATTGGCGATGGGTCAAGAAGAGGATCGCGGTTCTCTCAAGGAGCGCGGAAGACAATCTGCAGCTGGATATCCTACTGCGTCCGGACAAAAAGTTTTACCCTGCCACGAAAAACAATACAGTAATGTGGATCCTAGGGCACTATGTCAACTATATCATAAATGTTCGTGGAGAGGACGATTTTATTAGTTTTCTGACCTACATGGCGCTGGCATACTGGAAAATTCAATGTGTCACTGACAGTAAAAAATTATTCGGAAACATGATGGACATCACGTTCGAAAAACATGGCATAGGCTGACCGCATTGGATGATGGATGCACATCAAGGGGATATGTATTCTTCTTTTTTTTTTCATTTATACTTTCTGTTACGCCTGGTCAATGTATTTCTTTTCATTAGTCTCCTTTTACTTGTTTGCTTATTCTTGACACTCACGCACCTCTAATGGAAGAGGAACAGAATTCGCCATGGATCGCAACACACAAATGACACACGACAAAGAAGAAATGTTCATTTACAAACGTGTCAGCACTATATACCTCGGAGCAGAGGCTTAACACCTATACCAGAATAACATGCGAATCAAGGAAACACAATCAGTGTCTGCTTGAAGGAGTGATTCAGGGATGAGTGGAGGGAGCCATCGCAGGCAGGCCTCGGGATTCGACCCCTGCCCGCTTCGTCTCCCCCCGCACGGAACTGACCACTCTATTAAGATTGAAAACAAAAAAAAAAAAAAAAAAGTGGTGTAGCGGTATAAAAAAAAAATAAAAAAAGGGCAGTAAAAAAAAAAAAAAAAGTGGCGCAATCGGCTAGCGCGTTCGGCTGTTAACCGAAAGGTTGGTGGTTCGAGCCCACCCGGGGGCGAAATCGTTTTAACCGGCACCGAGGTGAGGACATACGTCAACTTTGTTAGAGATACACAGCTAGCGTGACAATTTGGCTGTGTTTGAGTGATGCCACACAGCCTTATACACATTCAGCCAAGTGACACTGTAGGTAAAAACATGGCCCTACACAGACGTTCTACTGTTTTCCTATTTATTCGCCATGTGTGACTGCAGTAGAGCGACGCCCACTACAAAAGACGTATTCTTTACATTCAATTTCAGCGTATACGTCGCGACTGCCATATGACAGGGCCTGTCTCTCGATGTCGATTTGTATTTGGTGTCTCTTAAGTGTCGGTCTGCAGTGGGCCGCTGTTGGCCGAGAGACGTGCAGTCGCCTTACATGAAGCCCCATGGGCAACGCCAGTGCCACTGTGGACAACAGCATACTGTAGCCAGAGAGAGGAGCCGAAAGGTGCATTTCGCAGTCGAGCCACGCTATCCCACAAGCTGTGCACTAGGTCAGGATTGTGCAGACCGCAAACTTCTGGTGGCCCGACGCTCGTCGTCGATCGTAAGGGCGAAACAGTCAAGAGATTTGGAAAACGGCAATGTGGACACCCCCAGCAGCAGCTGTGTGCCAAATCCGATATCTGGTCGAGGGCTGCAAGATTCAGTATGATGAAGTGACAATTCGGGGATAGCTCGCAAACGCTAAGCTGCCGCCTTCTTAGCTCAGTGGTAGAGCACTGGTCTCGTAAACCAGGGGTCGTGAGTTCGAACCTCACAGAAGGCATTCATTTTTTTAACCTTCCTGCAAGGAGCGGAGCTATCTCGAGCAGCATCTAACACATGGCAGTACACTGAAGGAAAGGGATGTTCTACAACCTATGACAAGTATTCTACTGGCCTCAGAGGTTTTCTGAATGCATAGGCACAACAGTGGTTTGTATGCATTTTGCAGTATAATGTCATGCTTGGCGATGTCATTCGTTTACGAGCCTCGCTACAGTGTGCATGCACGTTATCCATGTGAAGAGGCGCAAGCAGATGCTACCATTCTGCGAGATTCCTGCAGAAGGTATACGAATTGCGTTGATATACAGAGCACAAGGGAGCCAAAGTCAAGGCCTCCGTGGCTCATTACCGCTTGAGACGCGGCAGCGTGCGGACGTTCGGAGCGCTCAGTGTCGCTTGCTTTGTTTACGTTGTATTGTGCTTTCTGTTTCACGTGATTGCGCGTGGTTGTGTGTTCGTGTCGTTGTTTTAAGTGTTTGTTGTATGCAGTTAGCCCATTTGGGTTAATTTGCACAATGGTTCCCACGATTCCAAGGAAAAATACCCTGCAGTTCGAGTTTGACAAGGCTACACGATCAGTTCAGCCAAGTTCACTGGAAGTTCATGAATGGATCGTCGATACAATTGGCATTACCACTGATCAAGTTCACACTGCCTACTACGACCTGGATTTATACTGCTTTTTCGTGAAGCTCCTGAATCCCCTCTTACTGGAACGACTTTTGCAGAAACATGGCGGCGGCGTCGAGTTCCGGCATCGCGATGGCACTGTGAGTACTGTCCAAGTTACTAACGCGGATGTCGAGATCTCTAACGTGCGTATTTACAACCTGCCCCCTGAAGTAGACAACTGTTTCCTAAAAGACGTGCTCACGAAATATGGCGAAGTGCGTAACATTAGACTTGAAAAGTGGTCCAGGCACCATAAGTTGCAATGTTTTTCTGGCATCAGATCGGTTGAGATGCAAGTTAAAGTCAACATCCCATCCCATGTATTTGTTTGTGGGTATAAGGTGCAGGTTACATATTCTGGGCAAGCTTCTACGTGTTTTAACTGCAATGAAAGTGGTCATTTACGGCAAAATTGCCCTAAAAGAATGACCGTCTTAAAGCCTACTTTACAACAACGTAAGAGGCTCACTTTAGCTGATCTAGTGACAGGCACCCAATTACCAAGTAATGAGCCGTCCCTTTCCACTGATACTGTGACTGTACATGAAAAACCTTTTGTAGACGAGTTCCCTGCTATTCCTCTTGCGAAGGGCGGGGATCAGAACCCTCTCACCCGTCCGGTCACTGCGGTGGCGTCCAAGAGACGTCGGACGTGCGACAGTAGTAGTTCAGATGAAGGCGTCTCAGTACCGGTAACACCTGCCACACCTGATATCAAACAACCTGCAGGCGACATTGAGCTTTCGCAAGACGCTATACCAGAATCACGTGTTGATGTTAATACTTCTTCGCCTGATGACGGTCTTGCTACGCCCCAGGTTGGTTCTTGTTTACCGTTCACGTCTGTCGAGTCGGCTCCCCAACAAACCGATGGTGAACCTCAGCATGTTGCCCACAGTGACGTCGACGGTGTGTGCGCAGGTCCCCCACTCGTATCACAGCCACGCGACACTGACAACAAACACACTGACGAGTGTGTCACCACGGAGCGAGATCTCAGCCTTGCTTGTCAACAACCTGACCGGGAGAGTGTTTCCAAACAATCCCAACGTGTGGATAAACAAGAACTTAGCGCGTCTCCGGATGGACTATCCGGTGAGTCGCACATGCAGGTTGCTGCAGCAGGGCAACCTGCACAGGAGACTTGTGTCGATTCTCCGATGCCGCTTTCTGCGGAAAAAGTCGCAAGCGTCGGGAGGAACAAAAAGAAATTCCAACCAAACTTGAATGTACCGCGCAGCAAACACAAACTGCAAGCCCTCTCAGATGCGAACGATGGTGATGGCCACTCTCCACCAGCTGGTTCACGAATGGATTGGTTTGCCGGTGACGATGATCACGTTAATTTAAAGTAGCTCCGTAAATTCCATGGCACAAGCGTACAAGTTCCTGAGTGTTAATGTTAACAGGATCACGTCTGAATTGAAACTTGCAGTCTTTAGGCAGTTCGTATATGAGTCTGCCGCTGATATACTTCTATTGCAGGAATTCCTTGTTCCTGATCTGGTCATTCCCGGTTTCCACTGTATTACCAATGTTGCCTTCGAACTTAGCACTGGTACCGCCATTCTCGTGCGTGAAGGCATCCCCGTCTCGGACGTTGAAACACTGGAGTCGGGGCGTGGCATATCCTGCAAAATATTCGGCGTCACGCTCGTGAACCTATACGCGCCCTCAGGGAGTGGCCACAGGTTCGCAAGGACCGAGTTCTTTAAAGACGAACTAATTTACCTGCTTCGTAAAAATCCGACTGCCCTAATATTAGGAGGAGATTTTAACTGTGTCGTACATCAAAAAGATCAGCGGCCGCATTTTAACTATTGTAAGGAGCTTCATGATCTGGTTTTACGAATGAATCTAAAGGATACGTGGGAACTCCTTCACCCTACCCTTGTGAAATTTACATACTTCACTTCCACCTCGAGTAGCCGCCTCGACAGAATATATGTGTCTTCTCAGCTCGGGGAACACGTTGTTGACTCGGAGGTCATTCCCGTCCCATGTAACGATCACTGCGCCTACGCCGCCGTTATACAACTGGACAGACAACCCACCAAACGATTCAGAAGTCACTGGATGTTCAATATTTCCCACCTTCAGGACGCCGATCTCGAGGTACTTGTCACACGGACTTGGACTTTTTGTCTTCGCTCTGTCAATAGATACCGTACGAAAGTAGAGTGGTGGACGTCCTTTGCTAAACCAAAGTTGCGTCGGGCTTTGATTTCGTACTGTAATACGCAATCAAGGGATGCAAAGAGGACCACCGAATTTTACTATTCAATTTTAAGGGAGCTCTACGACAAATCTGGCGTCAATAATATTTACACGGCTCAAATAAAGCAAATCAAGGCTAAGATGCTCAGTATCAAACGTAAACAACTAGAAGGATTAAAAATCAAGTCGAAAGTCAACTCTTTTGTTCAATCTGAGACAACTTCCATGTATCATCTAATTAAGCATCAGACGAACCGTAGACGCTTATTTATAGACGAACTGGCAACTGATAACGGGGAACTTCTCACTCGGCAACCTGACATAGTCACGGCAATCCAGGGGTATTATCACGGCCTGTACTCGGACTGCCCCACTAATGATGGCTTGACTGCTACTGTACTCCAGATGATGGACACGTCCGTTACTGAGGAAGATAATCGTGACTTTCTGGCTGCGTTTAGTGTCGAGGAGACTTTAGAACTTATTGTTAAGTCGCCAGCTAACAAAGCCCCAGGACTGGACGGCCTTCCCAAGGAGTTTTATCTTCGGTATTGGGATGTAATTGGTGTTACTTTTACAGAAATTTTAAATGAAATCATTGCTGGGGCGCCTGTTCCTGCTGCGATGAAGGAGGGTAAAATTGTCCTTGTTCCCAAACGCAAAGGATGTAAGCGATTTGATAATCTGCGCCCGCTCACCCTGCTCAATTTTGACTACAAAACTATAGCCAGAGCTGTTAACACCCGAATGTCTCCGCTCATTCACAAAGTTGTCCGGCGGCACCAGGCGTGCGTGCCAGGACGGAATGCCATGTCTGCGATGTCTGAAATTCGGGACCTCATCTCCATTGCCTCAGTCACCAACCTGAAGTGTGCGCTGCTTTTTCTAGACTTTCATAAAGCCTTTGATCATGTGAACCACCGATACCTTTTTCACATCATGGACAAAATAGGACTCGAGGAAGGGGTGATACAAGTCCTTCGCACTTTGATATCTGGCATATCAGCGAGGATACAAGTCAATGGACAGCTGACGCAACCGATATCCATTCAGCGGGGTGTCCCCCAGGGCAGTCCACTCTCTATGTCACTTTTTGTGCTGTCCCTGGAACCCTTCCTTCGGTCTCTTTATCACCAGTTGTCAGGAGTGTCAATCTCCGGTCACACATTCATAGTCCGTGCGTACGCTGACGATGTTGCCGTACTGTTACGCACTGAGGACGAGGTGGTCCGTATTAAAGGGGCGATCGACCAATATAGTGAAGTGTCTGGAGCACAACTCAGTGACCGGAAATGTAAAGTGCTCGATATCAGGGGTTTCGAGAACTTAACTATACCGTGGGCGCATGTTGTGGAATCTCACAAGCTACTAGGAATCACCTTGAATAGGTGCCCTCTCAAAATGGCGGCCTCCAATTGGAAGTCAGTGACGCATCTGATACAGGGTACCATTGTCGAATGTCGCTGGCGTGCTGTGAACATTATAGAAAAAATTCGGCTTCTCAATACCTACGTCTTCTCCAAGGCGTATTATGTTGCACAGTTCTTTCCCATTCCCAAGCTTCAGGCCAGAAAGATCATGCAGGTTGCCAATCGATTCATCTGGAAGGGCAACATATTTAAATTGTCCTCCGATACGCTGGCCAAGTCGAGAACTACTGGTGGGCTTGAGTTAGTTAACATTGCCGGGAAAGCAATGGCCTTGTACGTCAAGCGGACCACGACTATCCTGCATGACAGCCATTGCACTGTTACTCAAAAGTTGTTCCTCACAGTGCGTCCAGCGAGTATGCGACCTCCTGTTGACGTCGGCAGAATCCATTACAAACTGAAACACATCAGAGAATTTTTCCTTCAGTGTAGTTATGCAGATGTGGATGTTCTACGGCGACGACCACTGTCAACTCGGGACTTGCAACGTGAGTGGGAAAAGTCGGCGACCCCAAATACCATAGAACGGAAGTATCCAACTACCGAATGGACAACGGTGTGGGCCAACATCAGCTTGAAAGTACACTCTTCGGATGTTGCTTCAACCTGGTTCAGGGTGGTAAATAACACAATTGCCACTAATGAAAAGCTACATGCAATTGGGTTAAGTGACACAAATCTCTGCCTCTGTTGTGGACTCGTCGATTCTCTGATTCATCGGTTTACCTGCGGTGGTCATGCACTGAATTGGCGATGGGTCAAGAAGAGGATCGCGGTTCTCTCAAGGAGCGCGGAAGACAATCTGCAGCTGGATATCCTACTGCGTCCGGACAAAAAGTTTTACCCTGCCACGAAAAACAATACAGTAATGTGGATCCTAGGGCACTATGTCAACTATATCATAAATGTTCGTGGAGAGGACGATTTTATTAGTTTTCTGACCTACATGGCGCTGGCATACTGGAAAATTCAATGTGTCACTGACAGTAAAAAATTATTCGGAAACATGATGGACATCACGTTCGAAAAACATGGCATAGGCTGACCGCATTGGATGATGGATGCACATCAAGGGGATATGTATTCTTCTTTTTTTTTTTCATTTATACTTTCTGTTACGCCTGGTCAATGTATTTCTTTTCATTAGTCTCCTTTTACTTGTTTGCTTATTCTTGACACTCACGCACCTCTAATGGAAGAGGAACAGAATTCGCCATGGATCGCAACACACAAATGACACACGACAAAGAAGAAATGTTCATTTACAAACGTGTCAGCACTATATACCTCGGAGCAGAGGCTTAACACCTATACCAGAATAACATGCGAATCAAGGAAACACAATCAGTGTCTGCTTGAAGGAGTGATTCAGGGATGAGTGGAGGGAGCCATCGCAGGCAGGCCTCGGGATGCGACCCCTGCCCGCTTCGTCTCCCCCCGCACGGAACTGACCACTCTATTAAGATTGAAAACAAAAAAAAAAAAAAAAAAAAAAGTGGTGTAGCGGTATAAAAAAAATAAAAAAAAGGGCAGTAAAAAAAAAAAAAAAAAAGTGGCGCAATCGGCTAGCGCGTTCGGCTGTTAACCGAAAGGTTGGTGGTTCGAGCCCACCCGGGGGCGAAATCGTTTTAACCGGCACCGAGGTGAGGACATACGTCAACTTTGTTAGAGATACACAGCTAGCGTGACAATTTGGCTGTGTTTGAGTGATGCCACACAGCCTTATACACATTCAGCCAAGTGACACTGTAGGTAAAAACATGGCCCTACACAGACGTTCTACTGTTTTCCTATTTATTCGCCATGTGTGACTGCAGTAGAGCGACGCCCACTACAAAAGACGTATTCTTTACATTCAATTTCAGCGTATACGTCGCGACTGCCATATGACAGGGCCTGTCTCTCGATGTCGATTTGTATTTGGTGTCTCTTAAGTGTCGGTCTGCAGTGGGCCGCTGTTGGCCGAGAGACGTGCAGTCGCCTTACATGAAGCCCCATGGGCAACGCCAGTGCCACTGTGGACAACAGCATACTGTAGCCAGAGAGAGGAGCCGAAAGGTGCATTTCGCAGTCGAGCCACGCTATCCCACAAGCTGTGCACTAGGTCAGGATTGTGCAGACCGCAAACTTCTGGTGGCCCGACGCTCGTCGTCGATCGTAAGGGCGAAACAGTCAAGAGATTTGGAAAACGGCAATGTGGACACCCCCAGCAGCAGCTGTGTGCCAAATCCGATATCTGGTCGAGGGCTGCAAGATTCAGTATGATGAAGTGACAATTCGGGGATAGCTCGCAAACGCTAAGCTGCCGCCTTCTTAGCTCAGTGGTAGAGCACTGGTCTCGTAAACCAGGGGTCGTGAGTTCGAACCTCACAGAAGGCATTCATTTTTTTAACCTTCCTGCAAGGAGCGGAGCTATCTCGAGCAGCATCTAACACATGGCAGTACACTGAAGGAAAGGGATGTTCTACAACCTATGACAAGTATTCTACTGGCCTCAGAGGTTTTCTGAATGCATAGGCACAACAGTGGTTTGTATGCATTTTGCAGTATAATGTCATGCTTGGCGATGTCATTCGTTTACAAGCCTCGCTACAGTGTGCATGCACGTTATCCATGTGAAGAGGCGCAAGCAGATGCTACCATTCTGCGAGATTCCTGCAGAAGGTATACGAATTGCGTTGATATACAGAGCACAAGGG
Organism: Schistocerca nitens; assembly: GCF_023898315.1. Taxonomy (NCBI): domain Eukaryota; kingdom Metazoa; phylum Arthropoda; class Insecta; order Orthoptera; family Acrididae; genus Schistocerca; species Schistocerca nitens. The sequence goes on along the minus strand of NC_064619.1, from coordinate 115,308,041 downwards.
AGCCAAAGTCAAGGCCTCCGTGGCGCAATCGGCTAGCGCGTTCGGCTGTTAACCGAAAGGTTGGTGGTTCGAGCCCACCTGGGGGCGAAATCGTTTTAACCGGCACCGAGGTGAGGACATACGTCAACTTTGTTAGAGATACACAGCTAGCGTGACAATTTGGCTGTGTTTGAGTGATGCCACACAGCCTTATACACATTCAGCCAAGTGACACTGTAGGTAAAAACATGGCCCTACACAGACGTTCTACTGTTTTCCTATTTATTCGCCATGTGTGACTGCAGTAGAGCGACGCCCACTACAAAAGACGTATTCTTTACATTCAATTTCAGCGTATACGTCGCGACTGCCATATGACAGGGCCTGTCTCTCGATGTCGATTTGTATTTGGTGTCTCTTAAGTGTCGGTCTGCAGTGGGCCGCTGTTGGCCGAGAGACGTGCAGTCGCCTTACATGAAGCCCCATGGGCAACGCCAGTGCCACTGTGGACAACAGCATACTGTAGCCAGAGAGAGGAGCCGAAAGGTGCATTTCGCAGTCGAGCCACGCTATCCCACAAGCTGTGCACTAGGTCAGGATTGTGCAGACCGCAAACTTCTGGTGGCCCGACGCTCGTCGTCGATCGTAAGGGCGAAACAGTCAAGAGATTTGGAAAACGGCAATGTGGACACCCCCAGCAGCAGCTGTGTGCCAAATCCGATATCTGGTCGAGGGCTGCAAGATTCAGTATGATGAAGTGACAATTCGGGGATAGCTCGCAAACGCTAAGCTGCCGCCTTCTTAGCTCAGTGGTAGAGCACTGGTCTCGTAAACCAGGGGTCGTGAGTTCGAACCTCACAGAAGGCATTCATTTTTTTAACCTTCCTGCAAGGAGCGGAGCTATCTCGAGCAGCATCTAACACATGGCAGTACACTGAAGGAAAGGGATGTTCTACAACCTATGACAAGTATTCTACTGGCCTCAGAGGTTTTCTGAATGCATAGGCACAACAGTGGTTTGTATGCATTTTGCAGTATAATGTCATGCTTGGCGATGTCATTCGTTTACGAGCCTCGCTACAGTGTGCATGCACGTTATCCATGTGAAGAGGCGCAAGCAGATGCTACCATTCTGCGAGATTCCTGCAGAAGGTATACGAATTGCGTTGATATACAGAGCACAAGGGAGCCGAAGTCAAGGCCTCCGTGGCGCAATCGGCTAGCGCGTTCGGCTGTTAACCGAAATGTTGGTGGTTCGAGCCCACCCGGGGGCGAAATCGTTTTAACCGGCACCGAGGTGAGGACATACGTCAACTTTGTTAGAGATACACAGCTAGCGTGACAATTTGGCTGTGTTTGAGTGATGCCACACAGCCTTATACACATTCAGCCAAGTGACACTGTAGGTAAAAACATGGCCCTACACAGACGTTCTACTGTTTTCCTATTTATTCGCCATGTGTGACTGCAGTAGAGCGACGCCCACTACAAAAGACGTATTCTTTACATTCAATTTCAGCGTATACGTCGCGACTGCCATATGACAGGGCCTGTCTCTCGATGTCGATTTGTATTTGGTGTCTCTTAAGTGTCGGTCTGCAGTGGGCCGCTGTTGGCCGAGAGACGTGCAGTCGCCTTACATGAAGCCCCATGGGCAACGCCAGTGCCACTGTGGACAACAGCATACTGTAGCCAGAGAGAGGAGCCGAAAGGTGCATTTCGCAGTCGAGCCACGCTATCCCACAAGCTGTGCACTAGGTCAGGATTGTGCAGACCGCAAACTTCTGGTGGCCCGACGCTCGTCGTCGATCGTAAGGGCGAAACAGTCAAGAGATTTGGAAAACGGCAATGTGGACACCCCCAGCAGCAGCTGTGTGCCAAATCCGATATCTGGTCGAGGGCTGCAAGATTCAGTATGATGAAGTGACAATTCGGGGATAGCTCGCAAACGCTAAGCTGCCGCCTTCTCATTCCCTCGCGGGCAGCCGTGCGGTGCGGACGTACGGAGCGGCTGGTCGTGTTTACTTCGTCGCTGCCGGCGGCGGTCGCTGTGCATGGTGAGTGCGCGCTTACAGCGATAACACTACCCTCGGTAATGAATACACGAATGCAATCATGACTCAACCAGAACGGAAAGACACTCTTAAGTTGACATTCGACCCGAAATTTGCCAGACCAAAATCCTTTGAGGTAGAACTATTTGTGCGAGATGTTATGAAATTGACGCTTGACGATTTAATTGGCATTCACTTATCGATCGTTAGTAGTACCGTTTACTTGAAATTGGTGACGCCTGAACGATGTGAACAAATTGTTGCGTCTTGTGGTGGATCTCTTAGGTTCAAACATTCAGACGGAAACGTTGGCGAGGTGCGACTAACGCAAGCCGGCTTGGGATTGCGAACCATCAGAATATTTGAACTGCCCTTCGAAGTAACTACCGAGCAGATTAACGCCAAACTACGGGAATATGGTTCGGTAATAAGCAACGTTGCTGAGAAATGGTCAGGGCAACATATATTCCCAGTATTAAACGGTGTGCGGCAAGTGAAACTCGAATTGCTGAAGCATATTCCATCTTACATCGTTATCAGTGGGTACAGGGCCATAGTAATTTATGACGGGCAACCACGGACATGCTCGGGATGTGGCTCTACAGCACACGTCCGCGCTCAGTGTCTTCAGAGGCGCGTAGCGCAGATCCCGACTGGCGAGCGTGAGCAGCCTGGCCCCAGTTCTACGTTACCGATCACTTACGTAGCCGCCGCCCGTGTAAACACCGCTCCAGAACTCAGCGTCGATTTCACCCTAGATGCATACACTGATCACACCGAGGAGAACATACCAATGGAGACGAGTACTGTACCGGAAACCCTCGGAGCTTCCTTACAGGAAGTTACGGAGGGAAGTAAGGAGACGCAGGATGGCAGCCAGGTCTGTAACGCCTTCGAACGGCCGCAAGCGGCGGAAGTTCTTCCCATGGCCGAAAACTGTGCCACTCAGGAGAACACTGCTCAAACCTCCAAGTGCCCTTCCCCGAAAAAGCAGAAGAAGCGAAGAATCGCGCAACAGGGTGCTGACACAAAAGCGCAACCATTGCGTGAGAAAGCCAATCAGGTGCGTCAGAAGATGACCGACGTGACGTCTCAGGTTTCCACTGCAACTCCCCAGACGTCCAAAAAGTCCCGTACCGACGACTCAGAGGCTGACTCCGACAACAGACCCTCCCAATCACAGACGACGATGATGTCGGTAGCTACAGAAGGTACAGGTGGCCACCTGCCAGATAGCAGTGCAGATCCGCGTGACGCTCACCACCCGCGTAACTGGGCGGACGACGTCGAAGAATGCTCTCACGACAACGGTATGACCGGAGTACAGGGACAAGACCGAGAAACAGTGTCAGACGTGCGGGAAACGCAATCGCATGAGCAACGGCAGACTGAATCTGCTCTTCAGACGGTCGATGCCGACCCCGACTTCTTTTAATTGATGCCCCTCCGTCATCCCTAAGGGAGCGGCTCCACGCCACGCATACCTCTGCCCTCATGCCACCCTTACAGGCATACCGTGTTGCCACGGTCAACATCAACAAGATCAGCAGTACGTCAAACCTGCGGAATCTTACGGATTTCTTATATGCAGCTGATGTCGACATTGCGCTGTTGCAAGAGGTCGCCGACATTGATCTGGATCGTATCACAGGTTACAATGCGTTAATCAACCCGGGACGTGGCAGTGAACTCGGAACTGCACTTTTGACCAAAGAAGGCATCGCCGTAGCCAATGTCGACAGACTGCCGAACAGCAGAGGTATTGCGGGGACAATCCACAACACCCGATTCATAAATGTTTATGCCCCTTCTGGAACGGGCAAAAAACGCCAGAGATCGGAGTTTTTTAAGGAAGAGATAGTGCCACTTTTTACAACCCGCATAGGCCAAGTCGTATTTGCAGGTGATTTCAACTGTGTACTAAAACCCAAAGACCAAACGCCGCATTTTAACACTTCCATAGAACTTCTGGACATTGTTAGAGAATTAAACCTGCTCGACACGTGGGAACTTAAACACGGCGACATGCCCGGTTTTACCCACGTCACCAGCCATTCTGCCAGCCGCATTGACAGAATTTATGCAACTTCCAATTTACGGGACCATATTTTGCAAGCGGAGCGATGGCCGCTTATATTCTCTGACCATGTCGCATATATATGTACCATAAATATGGAAAGACAGGGTACATATAGAGCGAGAGGCCCGTGGAAACTGAATGTTTCCCATTTATCAGATCCAGGGTGCCACGCTGTCTTCCAACACACATGGGCAGATTGTGAAAGGAAATTTCCACTGTACAATTCGGCTTTCTCGTGGTGGATAAAATGTGCAAAGCCAGCTCTAATAAAAGCGATGAAGTGTTACTCTCGCGAGAAATCCGCCTGGCAGAGGACCACAATAGAATTCTATTTTCAGTGCCTCCGAGACCTTTACAAAGACGATAATACAGTAGTGGCCAATCACCTGCAGATCAAAAGAATCAAGGCGACACTCCTCACACTGACGCGACGACAATCTGAAGGCTATCAAGTGAGAACACGCCTGCAAAATGCAGTGCGGGAGGAGACAACATCCATGTACCATGTTATACAAGAGCAAAAAAGAAGAAACAGGAAAATACTGACTGAGCTAAAAACTGCAGACGGTCGCCTTTTCGACACACAAACTGCTATTCAAGAAGAAATTCATAAACATTTTACAGCGTTACTAGCTGAACAACCAATAGATGTGGCAGCGCAGGCAGTCCTTGCGGACAGGGCGTGGGGGAGACTTGGTCCGGAACAGGCGGAAGAACTCGCCTCAGACATACTCGAGGATGAAGTGGCAGACGCCATTCTCAGAAGCCCAAGAAATAAATCGCCTGGTCCTGACGGGTTACCTGCCGAGTTTTATCACACATTTCGGCGACAGTTAATTAGTAAGTTGACTCTGGTCTGTAATGACATTATGAACATTCGAAATGACAGCTTGAAAGATTTTTGTAAAGGGATAGTGGTGCTAATTCCAAAAACTCCAGGAGGCAAAACTGTTGAGAATCTCCGGCCTTTAACATTGCTTAACACTGACTATAAAATTTTCGCACGTGTCATTATGCAACGATTAAATTCAGTCATTACCAGCGTTACCGGCGACTACCAAACGTGTGTTGGAACAAATAGAAATATTTTCAACACTTTAACTGCATATAGAGATCTCATAGCGATTGCCGAAGCCTGTGACATCCCAGGTGCCCTTGTGTCCCTCGACTTTGAAAAGGCCTTTGACAGGGTGAACCACTCCTATCTCGTACGCACAATGGACGCCATGCATTTTCCTCAGAAAATCACTGCTACTGTTAAAACCCTCCTGATGAATGGTACGTCGCAAATCAATGTAAATGGACGCTTAAGCAGGCCGATCAGTATCGCAAGTTCAGTACGACAGGGCTGCCCAATGTCGATGGCATTGTTTGCCATAGCACTCGAGCCATTCTTGTACTCCCTGACGCAAGACCTTCCAGGGCTGCTCATTCATGGTCAGAAGATTATTTGCCAGGCATACGCAGATGATGTCAGTTTTGTAGTAACGAAAGACGAGGACTTAGAGAAAGCTTTCCACATTGTAACAACGTATGAAGCTGCATCGGGGGCGAAACTCAACCGTCACAAGTCAGGCTTAATGCACATTGGACGTGGATTAGAACTCGGTGCTGCTGAAAGAATAAGAAGTTTGGAAACGATCACCTGCCTCGGGATTGAATACACACGCAATATCCGCCGCACGGCTGCCTTGAACTATAGAAAACTGCTGGCAAAAATGCGCGCTGGCATACGGCAACATAGCCTACGAGCTCTAAATGCCATTCAAAGAGTGGCCTTAGTTAACACCTACATAATTTCCAAAGTTCATTACGTTGCCCAAGTACTGCCATTACCAAAGACTATGGCACGACAAATGTTAGCGGCGCTTGGCCACTTTGTTACCAGGGGTCAGATATTTAAAGTAAAGTATGAAACCCTCACCCTCCCAGTTTGGAAGGGAGGCCTCAATTTGACGGATGTCTACCTCAAAGCAAAAGCCTTGTATGTTAGTCAGACATACAAACAGTGGCACGGATCACCTAACACACTGACGGCTCACATTTTGAATGAAATAGTGCCTCCCAATCTGGACCCACCTGTAGATGTAAAACACATTCTGAACTCGCTCTGTCACTTCAGGTATTTCATCCTAGAACTTAGCTACATACAACGAAGAATTCCAGAGGCAGACCGACACAAAGTCAAAGCAATTTACGCCACATTGACGGAAAGTACACCACGCAATATAGTGGAGGAGAAATGTCGAGGTTATAACTGGAAACAAGTCTGGGAGAACATTCACGACCCGCTTCTTTCATCTACAGTGCGCTCAACTTGGTACATGGCAGTCAATAGGAAAATTCCGACCAATTTGAGGTTACACAAGATTCACCTGGCTGAAACACCGAATTGTGTCAGATGTCACTTAGTCGACACAGACGAGCATAGATTTACTTGCAACGCTGTACGGGACATATGGTCCGTCTGTACACAGAAACTCGCAAGCATACTGCGGACGTCACCAAGAAGGATAACACCGACACGCCTACTCACCCCTGACGAAGTTCCCTATCCCAATACAAAACGACGTGCCGTCAATTGGCTAAAGGGCCAGACTGTATACTACCTCCTATCCGAGCAAGAGAAGAGTAAAGAAGAATATTGGATACATTTAACGATGGAACACCAGACACTGCTACGAACGACGACATATAGAGAAGACTATGCTTGTTTTTTATTACGAACGTTGACTTAGAGTCACTATATTGCAAGAATCTTGACTTTATCACTTCTTTCAATCTCTTTACTCGTTTTTTTTTATAGCATTTGCCATACTAATGGGGCGACGCTTTTATTCTTTTATTTCCTTTATGTTAGAAAACCAAAAAGGTTCCCTGGTAGGATGTCATGGAGACTTTGGTGGCGGGGCTTCGGAGTTACGAGCAGCTGAAACAGAATTAATACTTGAGACATGGACGATAAAAACGACGAATGTTACACAACGGAATACACTAGCAATAGCTATTCACCGAGAAGACAAACTCTGAAGCCACCCGTCTGCTGAAATTCCCCCCGTACACCTACGGAGAGTCAGGGGTAACAATCAAGAAGTATTTTCATTTCCGTCTCATGAGGAGACATTTAGTTCATTACAATTACAGCTACTGAAGCTAGCCGATGAAGGCAATTATGGCGAGTGCAAGTGACGGGCTATAAGGGGAGGATGGAGGCCCGAAAAAAAAAAAAAAAAAAAAAAAAAAAAAAAAAAAAAAAAAAAAAAAAAAGTGGTAGAGCACTGGTCTCGTAAACCAGGGGTCGTGAGTTCGAACCTCACAGAAGGCATTCATTTTTTTAACCTTCCTGCAAGGAGCGGAGCTATCTCGAGCAGCATCTAACACATGGCAGTACACTGAAGGAAAGGGATGTTCTACAACCTATGACAAGTATTCTACTGGCCTCAGAGGTTTTCTGAATGCATAGGCACAACAGTGGTTTGTATGCATTTTGCAGTATAATGTCATGCTTGGCGATGTCATTCGTTTACGAGCCTCGCTACAGTGTGCATGCACGTTATCCATGTGAAGAGGCGCAAGCAGATGCTACCATTCTGCGAGATTCCTGCAGAAGGTATACGAATTGCGTTGATATACAGAGCACAAGGGAGCCAAAGTCAAGGCCTCCGTGGCGCAATCGGCTAGCGCGTTCGGCTGTTAACCGAAAGGTTGGTGGTTCGAGCCCACCTGGGGGCGAAATCGTTTTAACCGGCACCGAGGTGAGGACATACGTCAACTTTGTTAGAGATACACAGCTAGCGTGACAATTTGGCTGTGTTTGAGTGATGCCACACAGCCTTATACACATTCAGCCAAGTGACACTGTAGGTAAAAACATGGCCCTACACAGACGTTCTACTGTTTTCCTATTTATTCGCCATGTGTGACTGCAGTAGAGCGACGCCCACTACAAAAGACGTATTCTTTACATTCAATTTCAGCGTATACGTCGCGACTGCCATATGACAGGGCCTGTCTCTCGATGTCGATTTGTATTTGGTGTCTCTTAAGTGTCGGTCTGCAGTGGGCCGCTGTTGGCCGAGAGACGTGCAGTCGCCTTACATGAAGCCCCATGGGCAACGCCAGTGCCACTGTGGACAACAGCATACTGTAGCCAGAGAGAGGAGCCGAAAGGTGCATTTCGCAGTCGAGCCACGCTATCCCACAAGCTGTGCACTAGGTCAGGATTGTGCAGACCGCAAACTTCTGGTGGCCCGACGCTCGTCGTCGATCGTAAGGGCGAAACAGTCAAGAGATTTGGAAAACGGCAATGTGGACACCCCCAGCAGCAGCTGTGTGCCAAATCCGATATCTGGTCGAGGGCTGCAAGATTCAGTATGATGAAGTGACAATTCGGGGATAGCTCGCAAACGCTAAGCTGCCGCCTTCTTAGCTCAGTGGTAGAGCACTGGTCTCGTAAACCAGGGGTCGTGAGTTCGAACCTCACAGAAGGCATTCATTTTTTTAACCTTCCTGCAAGGAGCGGAGCTATCTCGAGCAGCATCTAACACATGGCAGTACACTGAAGGAAAGGGATGTTCTACAACCTATGACAAGTATTCTACTGGCCTCAGAGGTTTTCTGAATGCATAGGCACAACAGTGGTTTGTATGCATTTTGCAGTATAATGTCATGCTTGGCGATGTCATTCGTTTACGAGCCTCGCTACAGTGTGCATGCACGTTATCCATGTGAAGAGGCGCAAGCAGATGCTACCATTCTGCGAGATTCCTGCAGAAGGTATACGAATTGCGTTGATATACAGAGCACAAGGGAGCCAAAGTCAAGGCCTCCGTGGCGCAATCGGCTAGCGCGTTCGGCTGTTAACCGAAAGGTTGGTGGTTCGAGCCCACCCGGGGGCGAAATCGTTTTAACCGGCACCGAGGTGAGGACATACGTCAACTTTGTTAGAGATACACAGCTAGCGTGACAATTTGGCTGTGTTTGAGTGATGCCACACAGCCTTATACACATTCAGCCAAGTGACACTGTAGGTAAAAACATGGCCCTACACAGACGTTCTACTGTTTTCCTATTTATTCGCCATGTGTGACTGCAGTAGAGCGACGCCCACTACAAAAGACGTATTCTTTACATTCAATTTCAGCGTATACGTCGCGACTGCCATATGACAGGGCCTGTCTCTCGATGTCGATTTGTATTTGGTGTCTCTTAAGTGTCGGTCTGCAGTGGGCCGCTGTTGGCCGAGAGACGTGCAGTCGCCTTACATGAAGCCCCATGGGCAACGCCAGTGCCACTGTGGACAACAGCATACTGTAGCCAGAGAGAGGAGCCGAAAGGTGCATTTCGCAGTCGAGCCACGCTATCCCACAAGCTGTGCACTAGGTCAGGATTGTGCAGACCGCAAACTTCTGGTGGCCCGACGCTCGTCGTCGATCGTAAGGGCGAAACAGTCAAGAGATTTGGAAAACGGCAATGTGGACACCCCCAGCAGCAGCTGTGTGCCAAATCCGATATCTGGTCGAGGGCTGCAAGATTCAGTATGATGAAGTGACAATTCGGGGATAGCTCGCAAACGCTAAGCTGCCGCCTTCTTAGCTCAGTGGTAGAGCACTGGTCTCGTAAACCAGGGGTCGTGAGTTCGAACCTCACAGAAGGCATTCATTTTTTTAACCTTCCTGCAAGGAGCGGAGCTATCTCGAGCAGCATCTAACACATGGCAGTACACTGAAGGAAAGGGATGTTCTACAACCTATGACAAGTATTCTACTGGCCTCAGAGGTTTTCTGAATGCATAGGCACAACAGTGGTTTGTATGCATTTTGCAGTATAATGTCATGCTTGGCGATGTCATTCGTTTACGAGCCTCGCTACAGTGTGCATGCACGTTATCCATGTGAAGAGGCGCAAGCAGATGCTACCATTCTGCGAGATTCCTGCAGAAGGTATACGAATTGCGTTGATATACAGAGCACAAGGGAGCCAAAGTCAAGGCCTCCGTGGCGCAATCGGCTAGCGCGTTCGGCTGTTAACCGAAAGGTTGGTGGTTCGAGCCCACCCGGGGGCGAAATCGTTTTAACCGGCACCGAGGTGAGGACATACGTCAACTTTGTTAGAGATACACAGCTAGCGTGACAATTTGGCTGTGTTTGAGTGATGCCACACAGCCTTATACACATTCAGCCAAGTGACACTGTAGGTAAAAACATGGCCCTACACAGACGTTCTACTGTTTTCCTATTTATTCGCCATGTGTGACTGCAGTAGAGCGACGCCCACTACAAAAGACGTATTCTTTACATTCAATTTCAGCGTATACGTCGCGACTGCCATATGACAGGGCCTGTCTCTCGATGTCGATTTGTATTTGGTGTCTCTTAAGTGTCGGTCTGCAGTGGGCCGCTGTTGGCCGAGAGACGTGCAGTCGCCTTACATGAAGCCCCATGGGCAACGCCAGTGCCACTGTGGACAACAGCATACTGTAGCCAGAGAGAGGAGCCGAAAGGTGCATTTCGCAGTCGAGCCACGCTATCCCACAAGCTGTGCACTAGGTCAGGATTGTGCAGACCGCAAACTTCTGGTGGCCCGACGCTCGTCGTCGATCGTAAGGGCGAAACAGTCAAGAGATTTGGAAAACGGCAATGTGGACACCCCCAGCAGCAGCTGTGTGCCAAATCCGATATCTGGTCGAGGGCTGCAAGATTCAGTATGATGAAGTGACAATTCGGGGAAAGCTCGCAAACGCTAAGCTGCCGCCTTCTTAGCCCAGTGGTAGAGCACTGGTCTCGTAAACCAGGGGTCGTGAGTTCGAACCTCACAGAAGGCATTCATTTTTTTAACCTTCCTGCAAGGAGCGGAGCTATCTCGAGCAGCATCTAACACATGGCAGTACACTGAATGAAAGGGATGTTCTACAACCTATGACAAGTATTCTACTGGCCTCAGAGGTTTTCTGAATGCATAGGCACAACAGTGGTTTGTATGCATTTTGCAGTATAATGTCATGCTTGGCGATGTCATTCGTTTACGAGCCTCGCTACAGTGTGCATGCACGTTATCCATGTGAAGAGGCGCAAGCAGATGCTACCATTCTGCGAGATTCCTGCAGAAGGTATACGAATTGCGTTGATATACAGAGCACAAGGGAGCCAAAGTCAAGGCCTCCGTGGCGCAATCGGCTAGCGCGTTCGGCTGTTAACCGAAAGGTTGGTGGTTCGAGCCCACCCGGGGGCGAAATCGTTTTAACCGGCACCGAGGTGAGGACATACGTCAACTTTGTTAGAGATACACAGCTAGCGTGACAATTTGGCTGTGTTTGAGTGATGCCACACAGCCTTATACACATTCAGCCAAGTGACACTGTAGGTAAAAACATGGCCCTACACAGACGTTCTACTGTTTTCCTATTTATTCGCCATGTGTGACTGCAGTAGAGCGACGCCCACTACAAAAGACGTATTCTTTACATTCAATTTCAGCGTATACGTCGCGACTGCCATATGACAGGGCCTGTCTCTCGATGTCGATTTGTATTTGGTGTCTCTTAAGTGTCGGTCTGCAGTGGGCCGCTGTTGGCCGAGAGACGTGCAGTCGCCTTACATGAAGCCCCATGGGCAACGCCAGTGCCACTGTGGACAACAGCATACTGTAGCCAGAGAGAGGAGCCGAAAGGTGCATTTCGCAGTCGAGCCACGCTATCCCACAAGCTGTGCACTAGGTCAGGATTGTGCAGACCGCAAACTTCTGGTGGCCCGACGCTCGTCGTCGATCGTAAGGGCGAAACAGTCAAGAGATTTGGAAAACGGCAATGTGGACACCCCCAGCAGCAGCTGTGTGCCAAATCCGATATCTGGTCGAGGGCTGCAAGATTCAGTATGATGAAGTGACAATTCGGGGATAGCTCGCAAACGCTAAGCTGCCGCCTTCTTAGCTCAGTGGTAGAGCACTGGTCTCGTAAACCAGGGGTCGTGAGTTCGAACCTCACAGAAGGCATTCATTTTTTTAACCTTCCTGCAAGGAGCGGAGCTATCTCGAGCAGCATCTAACACATGGCAGTACACTGAAGGAAAGGGATGTTCTACAACCTATGACAAGTATTCTACTGGCCTCAGAGGTTTTCTGAATGCATAGGCACAACAGTGGTTTGTATGCATTTTGCAGTATAATGTCATGCTTGGCGATGTCATTCGTTTACAAGCCTCGCTACAGTGTGCATGCACGTTATCCATGTGAAGAGGCGCAAGCAGATGCTACCATTCTGCGAGATTCCTGCAGAAGGTATACGAATTGCGTTGATATACAGAGCACAAGGGAGCCAAAGTCAAGGCCTCCGTGGCGCAATCGGCTAGCGCGTTCGGCTGTTAACCGAAAGGTTGGTGGTTCGAGCCCACCCGGGGGCGAAATCGTTTTAACCGGCACCGAGGTGAGGACATACGTCAACTTTGTTAGAGATACACAGCTAGCGTGACAATTTGGCTGTGTTTGAGTGATGCCACACAGCCTTATACACATTCAGCCAAGTGACACTGTAGGTAAAAACATGGCCCTACACAGACGTTCTACTGTTTTCCTATTTATTCGCCATGTGTGACTGCAGTAGAGCGACGCCCACTACAAAAGACGTATTCTTTACATTCAATTTCAGCGTATACGTCGCGTCTGCCATATGACAGGGCCTGTCTCTCGATGTCGATTTGTATTTGGTGTCTCTTAAGTGTCGGTCTGCAGTGGGCCGCTGTTGGCCGAGAGACGTGCAGTCGCCTTACATGAAGCCCCATGGGCAACGCCAGTGCCACTGTGGACAACAGCATACTGTAGCCAGAGAGAGGAGCCGAAAGGTGCATTTCGCAGTCGAGCCACGCTATCCCACAAGCTGTGCACTAGGTCAGGATTGTGCAGACCGCAAACTTCTGGTGGCCCGACGCTCGTCGTCGATCGTAAGGGCGAAACAGTCAAGAGATTTGGAAAACGGCAATGTGGACACCCCCAGCAGCAGCTGTGTGCCAAATCCGATATCTGGTCGAGGGCTGCAAGATTCAGTATGATGAAGTGACAATTCGGGGATAGCTCGCAAACGCTAAGCTGCCGCCTTCTTAGCTCAGTGGTAGAGCACTGGTCTCGTAAACCAGGGGTCGTGAGTTCGAACCTCACAGAAGGCATTCATTTTTTTAACCTTCCTGCAAGGAGCGGAGCTATCTCGAGCAGCATCTAACACATGGCAGTACACTGAAGGAAAGGGATGTTCTACAACCTATGACAAGTATTCTACTGGCCTCAGAGGTTTTCTGAATGCATAGGCACAACAGTGGTTTGTATGCATTTTGCAGTATAATGTCATGCTTGGCGATGTCATTCGTTTACAAGCCTCGCTACAGTGTGCATGCACGTTATCCATGTGAAGAGGCGCAAGCAGATGCTACCATTCTGCGAGATTCCTGCAGAAGGTATACGAATTGCGTTGATATACAGAGCACAAGGGAGCCAAAGTCAAGGCCTCCGTGGCGCAATCGGCTAGCGCGTTCGGCTGTTAACCGAAAGGTTGGTGGTTCGAGCCCACCCAGGGGCGAAATCGTTTTAACCGGCACCGAGGTGAGGACATACGTCAACTTTGTTAGAGATACACAGCTAGCGTGACAATTTGGCTGTGTTTGAGTGATGCCACACAGCCTTATACACATTCAGCCAAGTGACACTGTAGGTAAAAACATGGCCCTACACAGACGTTCTACTGTTTTCCTATTTATTCGCCATGTGTGACTGCAGTAGAGCGACGCCCACTACAAAAGACGTATTCTTTACATTCAATTTCAGCGTATACGTCGCGTCTGCCATATGACAGGGCCTGTCTCTCGATGTCGATTTGTATTTGGTGTCTCTTAAGTGTCGGTCTGCAGTGGGCCGCTGTTGGCCGAGAGACGTGCAGTCGCCTTACATGAAGCCCCATGGGCAACGCCAGTGCCACTGTGGACAACAGCATACTGTAGCCAGAGAGAGGAGCCGAAAGGTGCATTTCGCAGTCGAGCCACGCTATCCCACAAGCTGTGCACTAGGTCAGGATTGTGCAGACCGCAAACTTCTGGTGGCCCGACGCTCGTCGTCGATCGTAAGGGCGAAACAGTCAAGAGATTTGGAAAACGGCAATGTGGACACCCCCAGCAGCAGCTGTGTGCCAAATCCGATATCTGGTCGAGGGCTGCAAGATTCAGTATGATGAAGTGACAATTCGGAGATAGCTCGCAAACGCTAAGCTGCCGCCTTCTTAGCTCAGTGGTAGAGCACTGGTCTCGTAAACCAGGGGTCGTGAGTTCGAACCTCACAGAAGGCATTCATTTTTTTAACCTTCCTGCAAGGAGCGGAGCTATCTCGAGCAGCATCTAACACATGGCAGTACACTGAAGGAAAGGGATGTTCTACAACCTATGACAAGTATTCTACTGGCCTCAGAGGTTTTCTGAATGCATAGGCACAACAGTGGTTTGTATGCATTTTGCAGTATAATGTCATGCTTGGCGATGTCATTCGTTTACGAGCCTCGCTACAGTGTGCATGCACGTTATCCATGTGAAGAGGCGCAAGCAGATGCTACCATTCTGCGAGATTCCTGCAGAAGGTATACGAATTGCGTTGATATACAGAGCACAAGGGAGCCAAAGTCAAGGCCTCCGTGGCGCAATCGGCTAGCGCGTTCGGCTGTTAACCGAAAGGTTGGTGGTTCGAGCCCACCTGGGGGCGAAATCGTTTTAACCGGCACCGAGGTGAGGACATACGTCAACTTTGTTAGAGATACACAGCTAGCGTGACAATTTGGCTGTGTTTGAGTGATGCCACACAGCCTTATACACATTCAGCCAAGTGACACTGTAGGTAAAAACATGGCCCTACACAGACGTTCTACTGTTTTCCTATTTATTCGCCATGTGTGACTGCAGTAGAGCGACGCCCACTACAAAAGACGTATTCTTTACATTCAATTTCAGCGTATACGTCGCGACTGCCATATGACAGGGCCTGTCTCTCGATGTCGATTTGTATTTGGTGTCTCTTAAGTGTCGGTCTGCAGTGGGCCGCTGTTGGCCGAGAGACGTGCAGTCGCCTTACATGAAGCCCCATGGGCAACGCCAGTGCCACTGTGGACAACAGCATACTGTAGCCAGAGAGAGGAGCCGAAAGGTGCATTTCGCAGTCGAGCCACGCTATCCCACAAGCTGTGCACTAGGTCAGGATTGTGCAGACCGCAAACTTCTGGTGGCCCGACGCTCGTCGTCGATCGTAAGGGCGAAACAGTCAAGAGATTTGGAAAACGGCAATGTGGACACCCCCAGCAGCAGCTGTGTGCCAAATCCGATATCTGGTCGAGGGCTGCAAGATTCAGTATGATGAAGTGACAATTCGGGGATAGCTCGCAAACGCTAAGCTGCCGCCTTCTTAGCTCAGTGGTAGAGCACTGGTCTCGTAAACCAGGGGTCGTGAGTTCGAACCTCACAGAAGGCATTCATTTTTTTAACCTTCCTGCAAGGAGCGGAGCTATCTCGAGCAGCATCTAACACATGGCAGTACACTGAAGGAAAGGGATGTTCTACAACCTATGACAAGTATTCTACTGGCCTCAGAGGTTTTCTGAATGCATAGGCACAACAGTGGTTTGTATGCATTTTGCAGTATAATGTCATGCTTGGCGATGTCATTCGTTTACGAGCCTCGCTACAGTGTGCATGCACGTTATCCATGTGAAGA
The DNA here is from genome assembly GCF_023898315.1 of Schistocerca nitens. NCBI lineage: Eukaryota > Metazoa > Arthropoda > Insecta > Orthoptera > Acrididae > Schistocerca > Schistocerca nitens. Next base: position 115,292,198 of record NC_064619.1, on the reverse strand, counting down.
GGCGCAAGCAGATGCTACCATTCTGCGAGATTCCTGCAGAAGGTATACGAATTGCGTTGATATACAGAGCACAAGGGAGCCAAAGTCAAGGCCTCCGTGGCGCAATCGGCTAGCGCGTTCGGCTGTTAACCGAAAGGTTGGTGGTTCGAGCCCACCCGGGGGCGAAATCGTTTTAACCGGCACCGAGGTGAGGACATACGTCAACTTTGTTAGAGATACACAGCTAGCGTGACAATTTGGCTGTGTTTGAGTGATGCCACACAGCCTTATACACATTCAGCCAAGTGACACTGTAGGTAAAAACATGGCCCTACACAGACGTTCTACTGTTTTCCTATTTATTCGCCATGTGTGACTGCAGTAGAGCGACGCCCACTACAAAAGACGTATTCTTTACATTCAATTTCAGCGTATACGTCGCGACTGCCATATGACAGGGCCTGTCTCTCGATGTCGATTTGTATTTGGTGTCTCTTAAGTGTCGGTCTGCAGTGGGCCGCTGTTGGCCGAGAGACGTGCAGTCGCCTTACATGAAGCCCCATGGGCAACGCCAGTGCCACTGTGGACAACAGCATACTGTAGCCAGAGAGAGGAGCCGAAAGGTGCATTTCGCAGTCGAGCCACGCTATCCCACAAGCTGTGCACTAGGTCAGGATTGTGCAGACCGCAAACTTCTGGTGGCCCGACGCTCGTCGTCGATCGTAAGGGCGAAACAGTCAAGAGATTTGGAAAACGGCAATGTGGACACCCCCAGCAGCAGCTGTGTGCCAAATCCGATATCTGGTCGAGGGCTGCAAGATTCAGTATGATGAAGTGACAATTCGGGGATAGCTCGCAAACGCTAAGCTGCCGCCTTCTTAGCTCAGTGGTAGAGCACTGGTCTCGTAAACCAGGGGTCGTGAGTTCGAACCTCACAGAAGGCATTCATTTTTTTAACCTTCCTGCAAGGAGCGGAGCTATCTCGAGCAGCATCTAACACATGGCAGTACACTGAAGGAAAGGGATGTTCTACAACCTATGACAAGTATTCTACTGGCCTCAGAGGTTTTCTGAATGCATAGGCACAACAGTGGTTTGTATGCATTTTGCAGTATAATGTCATGCTTGGCGATGTCATTCGTTTACGAGCCTCGCTACAGTGTGCATGCACGTTATCCATGTGAAGAGGCGCAAGCAGATGCTACCATTCTGCGAGATTCCTGCAGAAGGTATACGAATTGCGTTGATATACAGAGCACAAGGGAGCCAAAGTCAAGGCCTCCGTGGCGCAATCGGCTAGCGCGTTCGGCTGTTAACCGAAAGGTTGGTGGTTCGAGCCCACCCGGGGGCGAAATCGTTTTAACCGGCACCGAGGTGAGGACATACGTCAACTTTGTTAGAGATACACAGCTAGCGTGACAATTTGGCTGTGTTTGAGTGATGCCACACAGCCTTATACACATTCAGCCAAGTGACACTGTAGGTAAAAACATGGCCCTACACAGACGTTCTACTGTTTTCCTATTTATTCGCCATGTGTGACTGCAGTAGAGCGACGCCCACTACAAAAGACGTATTCTTTACATTCAATTTCAGCGTATACGTCGCGACTGCCATATGACAGGGCCTGTCTCTCGATGTCGATTTGTATTTGGTGTCTCTTAAGTGTCGGTCTGCAGTGGGCCGCTGTTGGCCGAGAGACGTGCAGTCGCCTTACATGAAGCCCCATGGGCAACGCCAGTGCCACTGTGGACAACAGCATACTGTAGCCAGAGAGAGGAGCCGAAAGGTGCATTTCGCAGTCGAGCCACGCTATCCCACAAGCTGTGCACTAGGTCAGGATTGTGCAGACCGCAAACTTCTGGTGGCCCGACGCTCGTCGTCGATCGTAAGGGCGAAACAGTCAAGAGATTTGGAAAACGGCAATGTGGACACCCCCAGCAGCAGCTGTGTGCCAAATCCGATATCTGGTCGAGGGCTGCAAGATTCAGTATGATGAAGTGACAATTCGGGGAAAGCTCGCAAACGCTAAGCTGCCGCCTTCTTAGCTCAGTGGTAGAGCACTGGTCTCGTAAACCAGGGGTCGTGAGTTCGAACCTCACAGAAGGCATTCATTTTTTTAACCTTCCTGCAAGGAGCGGAGCTATCTCGAGCAGCATCTAACACATGGCAGTACACTGAATGAAAGGGATGTTCTACAACCTATGACAAGTATTCTACTGGCCTCAGAGGTTTTCTGAATGCATAGGCACAACAGTGGTTTGTATGCATTTTGCAGTATAATGTCATGCTTGGCGATGTCATTCGTTTACGAGCCTCGCTACAGTGTGCATGCACGTTATCCATGTGAAGAGGCGCAAGCAGATGCTACCATTCTGCGAGATTCCTGCAGAAGGTATACGAATTGCGTTGATATACAGAGCACAAGGGAGCCAAAGTCAAGGCCTCCGTGGCGCAATCGGCTAGCGCGTTCGGCTGTTAACCGAAAGGTTGGTGGTTCGAGCCCACCCGGGGGCGAAATCGTTTTAACCGGCACCGAGGTGAGGACATACGTCAACTTTGTTAGAGATACACAGCTAGCGTGACAATTTGGCTGTGTTTGAGTGATGCCACACAGCCTTATACACATTCAGCCAAGTGACACTGTAGGTAAAAACATGGCCCTACACAGACGTTCTACTGTTTTCCTATTTATTCGCCATGTGTGACTGCAGTAGAGCGACGCCCACTACAAAAGACGTATTCTTTACATTCAATTTCAGCGTATACGTCGCGACTGCCATATGACAGGGCCTGTCTCTCGATGTCGATTTGTATTTGGTGTCTCTTAAGTGTCGGTCTGCAGTGGGCCGCTGTTGGCCGAGAGACGTGCAGTCGCCTTACATGAAGCCCCATGGGCAACGCCAGTGCCACTGTGGACAACAGCATACTGTAGCCAGAGAGAGGAGCCGAAAGGTGCATTTCGCAGTCGAGCCACGCTATCCCACAAGCTGTGCACTAGGTCAGGATTGTGCAGACCGCAAACTTCTGGTGGCCCGACGCTCGTCGTCGATCGTAAGGGCGAAACAGTCAAGAGATTTGGAAAACGGCAATGTGGACACCCCCAGCAGCAGCTGTGTGCCAAATCCGATATCTGGTCGAGGGCTGCAAGATTCAGTATGATGAAGTGACAATTCGGGGATAGCTCGCAAACGCTAAGCTGCCGCCTTCTTAGCTCAGTGGTAGAGCACTGGTCTCGTAAACCAGGGGTCGTGAGTTCGAACCTCACAGAAGGCATTCATTTTTTTAACCTTCCTGCAAGGAGCGGAGCTATCTCGAGCAGCATCTAACACATGGCAGTACACTGAAGGAAAGGGATGTTCTACAACCTATGACAAGTATTCTACTGGCCTCAGAGGTTTTCTGAATGCATAGGCACAACAGTGGTTTGTATGCATTTTGCAGTATAATGTCATGCTTGGCGATGTCATTCGTTTACGAGCCTCGCTACAGTGTGCATGCACGTTATCCATGTGAAGAGGCGCAAGCAGATGCTACCATTCTGCGAGATTCCTGCAGAAGGTATACGAATTGCGTTGATATACAGAGCACAAGGGAGCCAAAGTCAAGGCCTCCGTGGCGCAATCGGCTAGCGCGTTCGGCTGTTAACCGAAAGGTTGGTGGTTCGAGCCCACCCGGGGGCGAAATCGTTTTAACCGGCACCGAGGTGAGGACATACGTCAACTTTGTTAGAGATACACAGCTAGCGTGACAATTTGGCTGTGTTTGAGTGATGCCACACAGCCTTATACACATTCAGCCAAGTGACACTGTAGGTAAAAACATGGCCCTACACAGACGTTCTACTGTTTTCCTATTTATTCGCCATGTGTGACTGCAGTAGAGCGACGCCCACTACAAAAGACGTATTCTTTACATTCAATTTCAGCGTATACGTCGCGACTGCCATATGACAGGGCCTGTCTCTCGATGTCGATTTGTATTTGGTGTCTCTTAAGTGTCGGTCTGCAGTGGGCCGCTGTTGGCCGAGAGACGTGCAGTCGCCTTACATGAAGCCCCATGGGCAACGCCAGTGCCACTGTGGACAACAGCATACTGTAGCCAGAGAGAGGAGCCGAAAGGTGCATTTCGCAGTCGAGCCACGCTATCCCACAAGCTGTGCACTAGGTCAGGATTGTGCAGACCGCAAACTTCTGGTGGCCCGACGCTCGTCGTCGATCGTAAGGGCGAAACAGTCAAGAGATTTGGAAAACGGCAATGTGGACACCCCCAGCAGCAGCTGTGTGCCAAATCCGATATCTGGTCGAGGGCTGCAAGATTCAGTATGATGAAGTGACAATTCGGGGATAGCTCGCAAACGCTAAGCTGCCGCCTTCTTAGCTCAGTGGTAGAGCACTGGTCTCGTAAACCAGGGGTCGTGAGTTCGAACCTCACAGAAGGCATTCATTTTTTTAACCTTCCTGCAAGGAGTGGAGCTATCTCGAGCAGCATCTAACACATGGCAGTACACTGAAGGAAAGGGATGTTCTACAACCTATGACAAGTATTCTACTGGCCTCAGAGGTTTTCTGAATGCATAGGCACAACAGTGGTTTGTATGCATTTTGCAGTATAATGTCATGCTTGGCGATGTCATTCGTTTACGAGCCTCGCTACAGTGTGCATGCACGTTATCCATGTGAAGAGGCGCAAGCAGATGCTACCATTCTGCGAGATTCCTGCAGAAGGTATACGAATTGCGTTGATATACAGAGCACAAGGGAGCCAAAGTCAAGGCCTCCGTGGCGCAATCGGCTAGCGCGTTCGGCTGTTAACCGAAAGGTTGGTGGTTCGAGCCCACCCGGGGGCGAAATCGTTTTAACCGGCACCGAGGTGAGGACATACGTCAACTTTGTTAGAGATACACAGCTAGCGTGACAATTTGGCTGTGTTTGAGTGATGCCACACAGCCTTATACACATTCAGCCAAGTGACACTGTAGGTAAAAACATGGCCCTACACAGACGTTCTACTGTTTTCCTATTTATTCGCCATGTGTGACTGCAGTAGAGCGACGCCCACTACAAAAGACGTATTCTTTACATTCAATTTCAGCGTATACGTCGCGACTGCCATATGACAGGGCCTGTCTCTCGATGTCGATTTGTATTTGGTGTCTCTTAAGTGTCGGTCTGCAGTGGGCCGCTGTTGGCCGAGAGACGTGCAGTCGCCTTACATGAAGCCCCATGGGCAACGCCAGTGCCACTGTGGACAACAGCATACTGTAGCCAGAGAGAGGAGCCGAAAGGTGCATTTCGCAGTCGAGCCACGCTATCCCACAAGCTGTGCACTAGGTCAGGATTGTGCAGACCGCAAACTTCTGGTGGCCCGACGCTCGTCGTCGATCGTAAGGGCGAAACAGTCAAGAGATTTGGAAAACGGCAATGTGGACACCCCCAGCAGCAGCTGTGTGCCAAATCCGATATCTGGTCGAGGGCTGCAAGATTCAGTATGATGAAGTGACAATTCGGGGAAAGCTCGCAAACGCTAAGCTGCCGCCTTCTTAGCTCAGTGGTAGAGCACTGGTCTCGTAAACCAGGGGTCGTGAGTTCGAACCTCACAGAAGGCATTCATTTTTTTAACCTTCCTGCAAGGAGCGGAGCTATCTCGAGCAGCATCTAACACATGGCAGTACACTGAAGGAAAGGGATGTTCTACAACCTATGACAAGTATTCTACTGGCCTCAGAGGTTTTCTGAATGCATAGGCACAACAGTGGTTTGTATGCATTTTGCAGTATAATGTCATGCTTGGCGATGTCATTCGTTTACGAGCCTCGCTACAGTGTGCATGCACGTTATCCATGTGAAGAGGCGCAAGCAGATGCTACCATTCTGCGAGATTCCTGCAGAAGGTATACGAATTGCGTTGATATACAGAGCACAAGGGAGCCAAAGTCAAGGCCTCCGTGGCGCAATCGGCTAGCGCGTTCGGCTGTTAACCGAAAGGTTGGTGGTTCGAGCCCACCCGGGGGCGAAATCGTTTTAACCGGCACCGAGGTGAGGACATACGTCAACTTTGTTAGAGATACACAGCTAGCGTGACAATTTGGCTGTGTTTGAGTGATGCCACACAGCCTTATACACATTCAGCCAAGTGACACTGTAGGTAAAAACATGGCCCTACACAGACGTTCTACTGTTTTCCTATTTATTCGCCATGTGTGACTGCAGTAGAGCGACGCCCACTACAAAAGACGTATTCTTTACATTCAATTTCAGCGTATACGTCGCGACTGCCATATGACAGGGCCTGTCTCTCGATGTCGATTTGTATTTGGTGTCTCTTAAGTGTCGGTCTGCAGTGGGCCGCTGTTGGCCGAGAGACGTGCAGTCGCCTTACATGAAGCCCCATGGGCAACGCCAGTGCCACTGTGGACAACAGCATACTGTAGCCAGAGAGAGGAGCCGAAAGGTGCATTTCGCAGTCGAGCCACGCTATCCCACAAGCTGTGCACTAGGTCAGGATTGTGCAGACCGCAAACTTCTGGTGGCCCGACGCTCGTCGTCGATCGTAAGGGCGAAACAGTCAAGAGATTTGGAAAACGGCAATGTGGACACCCCCAGCAGCAGCTGTGTGCCAAATCCGATATCTGGTCGAGGGCTGCAAGATTCAGTATGATGAAGTGACAATTCGGGGATAGCTCGCAAACGCTAAGCTGCCGCCTTCTTAGCTCAGTGGTAGAGCACTGGTCTCGTAAACCAGGGGTCGTGAGTTCGAACCTCACAGAAGGCATTCATTTTTTTAACCTTCCTGCAAGGAGCGGAGCTATCTCGAGCAGCATCTAACACATGGCAGTACACTGAAGGAAAGGGATGTTCTACAACCTATGACAAGTATTCTACTGGCCTCAGAGGTTTTCTGAATGCATAGGCACAACAGTGGTTTGTATGCATTTTGCAGTATAATGTCATGCTTGGCGATGTCATTCGTTTACAAGCCTCGCTACAGTGTGCATGCACGTTATCCATGTGAAGAGGCGCAAGCAGATGCTACCATTCTGCGAGATTCCTGCAGAAGGTATACGAATTGCGTTGATATACAGAGCACAAGGGAGCCAAAGTCAAGGCCTCCGTGGCGCAATCGGCTAGCGCGTTCGGCTGTTAACCGAAAGGTTGGTGGTTCGAGCCCACCCGGGGGCGAAATCGTTTTAACCGGCACCGAGGTGAGGACATACGTCAACTTTGTTAGAGATACACAGCTAGCGTGACAATTTGGCTGTGTTTGAGTGATGCCACACAGCCTTATACACATTCAGCCAAGTGACACTGTAGGTAAAAACATGGCCCTACACAGACGTTCTACTGTTTTCCTATTTATTCGCCATGTGTGACTGCAGTAGAGCGACGCCCACTACAAAAGACGTATTCTTTACATTCAATTTCAGCGTATACGTCGCGTCTGCCATATGACAGGGCCTGTCTCTCGATGTCGATTTGTATTTGGTGTCTCTTAAGTGTCGGTCTGCAGTGGGCCGCTGTTGGCCGAGAGACGTGCAGTCGCCTTACATGAAGCCCCATGGGCAACGCCAGTGCCACTGTGGACAACAGCATACTGTAGCCAGAGAGAGGAGCCGAAAGGTGCATTTCGCAGTCGAGCCACGCTATCCCACAAGCTGTGCACTAGGTCAGGATTGTGCAGACCGCAAACTTCTGGTGGCCCGACGCTCGTCGTCGATCGTAAGGGCGAAACAGTCAAGAGATTTGGAAAACGGCAATGTGGACACCCCCAGCAGCAGCTGTGTGCCAAATCCGATATCTGGTCGAGGGCTGCAAGATTCAGTATGATGAAGTGACAATTCGGGGATAGCTCGCAAACGCTAAGCTGCCGCCTTCTTAGCTCAGTGGTAGAGCACTGGTCTCGTAAACCAGGGGTCGTGAGTTCGAACCTCACAGAAGGCATTCATTTTTTTAACCTTCCTGCAAGGAGCGGAGCTATCTCGAGCAGCATCTAACACATGGCAGTACACTGAAGGAAAGGGATGTTCTACAACCTATGACAAGTATTCTACTGGCCTCAGAGGTTTTCTGAATGCATAGGCACAACAGTGGTTTGTATGCATTTTGCAGTATAATGTCATGCTTGGCGATGTCATTCGTTTACAAGCCTCGCTACAGTGTGCATGCACGTTATCCATGTGAAGAGGCGCAAGCAGATGCTACCATTCTGCGAGATTCCTGCAGAAGGTATACGAATTGCGTTGATATACAGAGCACAAGGGAGCCAAAGTCAAGGCCTCCGTGGCGCAATCGGCTAGCGCGTTCGGCTGTTAACCGAAAGGTAGGTGGTTCGAGCCCACCCAGGGGCGAAATCGTTTTAACCGGCACCGAGGTGAGGACATACGTCAACTTTGTTAGAGATACACAGCTAGCGTGACAATTTGGCTGTGTTTGAGTGATGCCACACAGCCTTATACACATTCAGCCAAGTGACACTGTAGGTAAAAACATGGCCCTACACAGACGTTCTACTGTTTTCCTATTTATTCGCCATGTGTGACTGCAGTAGAGCGACGCCCACTACAAAAGACGTATTCTTTACATTCAATTTCAGCGTATACGTCGCGTCTGCCATATGACAGGGCCTGTCTCTCGATGTCGATTTGTATTTGGTGTCTCTTAAGTGTCGGTCTGCAGTGGGCCGCTGTTGGCCGAGAGACGTGCAGTCGCCTTACATGAAGCCCCATGGGCAACGCCAGTGCCACTGTGGACAACAGCATACTGTAGCCAGAGAGAGGAGCCGAAAGGTGCATTTCGCAGTCGAGCCACGCTATCCCACAAGCTGTGCACTAGGTCAGGATTGTGCAGACCGCAAACTTCTGGTGGCCCGACGCTCGTCGTCGATCGTAAGGGCGAAACAGTCAAGAGATTTGGAAAACGGCAATGTGGACACCCCCAGCAGCAGCTGTGTGCCAAATCCGATATCTGGTCGAGGGCTGCAAGATTCAGTATGATGAAGTGACAATTCGGAGATAGCTCGCAAACGCTAAGCTGCCGCCTTCTTAGCTCAGTGGTAGAGCACTGGTCTCGTAAACCAGGGGTCGTGAGTTCGAACCTCACAGAAGGCATTCATTTTTTTAACCTTCCTGCAAGGAGCGGAGCTATCTCGAGCAGCATCTAACACATGGCAGTACACTGAAGGAAAGGGATGTTCTACAACCTATGACAAGTATTCTACTGGCCTCAGAGGTTTTCTGAATGCATAGGCACAACAGTGGTTTGTATGCATTTTGCAGTATAATGTCATGCTTGGCGATGTCATTCGTTTACGAGCCTCGCTACAGTGTGCATGCACGTTATCCATGTGAAGAGGCGCAAGCAGATGCTACCATTCTGCGAGATTCCTGCAGAAGGTATACGAATTGCGTTGATATACAGAGCACAAGGGAGCCAAAGTCAAGGCCTCCGTGGCGCAATCGGCTAGCGCGTTCGGCTGTTAACCGAAAGGTTGGTGGTTCGAGCCCACCTGGGGGCGAAATCGTTTTAACCGGCACCGAGGTGAGGACATACGTCAACTTTGTTAGAGATACACAGCTAGCGTGACAATTTGGCTGTGTTTGAGTGATGCCACACAGCCTTATACACATTCAGCCAAGTGACACTGTAGGTAAAAACATGGCCCTACACAGACGTTCTACTGTTTTCCTATTTATTCGCCATGTGTGACTGCAGTAGAGCGACGCCCACTACAAAAGACGTATTCTTTACATTCAATTTCAGCGTATACGTCGCGACTGCCATATGACAGGGCCTGTCTCTCGATGTCGATTTGTATTTGGTGTCTCTTAAGTGTCGGTCTGCAGTGGGCCGCTGTTGGCCGAGAGACGTGCAGTCGCCTTACATGAAGCCCCATGGGCAACGCCAGTGCCACTGTGGACAACAGCATACTGTAGCCAGAGAGAGGAGCCGAAAGGTGCATTTCGCAGTCGAGCCACGCTATCCCACAAGCTGTGCACTAGGTCAGGATTGTGCAGACCGCAAACTTCTGGTGGCCCGACGCTCGTCGTCGATCGTAAGGGCGAAACAGTCAAGAGATTTGGAAAACGGCAATGTGGACACCCCCAGCAGCAGCTGTGTGCCAAATCCGATATCTGGTCGAGGGCTGCAAGATTCAGTATGATGAAGTGACAATTCGGGGATAGCTCGCAAACGCTAAGCTGCCGCCTTCTTAGCTCAGTGGTAGAGCACTGGTCTCGTAAACCAGGGGTCGTGAGTTCGAACCTCACAGAAGGCATTCATTTTTTTAACCTTCCTGCAAGGAGCGGAGCTATCTCGAGCAGCATCTAACACATGGCAGTACACTGAAGGAAAGGGATGTTCTACAACCTATGACAAGTATTCTACTGGCCTCAGAGGTTTTCTGAATGCATAGGCACAACAGTGGTTTGTATGCATTTTGCAGTATAATGTCATGCTTGGCGATGTCATTCGTTTACGAGCCTCGCTACAGTGTGCATGCACGTTATCCATGTGAAGAGGCGCAAGCAGATGCTACCATTCTGCGAGATTCCTGCAGAAGGTATACGAATTGCGTTGATATACAGAGCACAAGGGAGCCAAAGTCAAGGCCTCCGTGGCGCAATCGGCTAGCGCGTTCGGCTGTTAACCGAAAGGTTGGTGGTTCGAGCCCACCCGGGGGCGAAATCGTTTTAACCGGCACCGAGGTGAGGACATACGTCAACTTTGTTAGAGATACACAGCTAGCGTGACAATTTGGCTGTGTTTGAGTGATGCCACACAGCCTTATACACATTCAGCCAAGTGACACTGTAGGTAAAAACATGGCCCTACACAGACGTTCTACTGTTTTCCTATTTATTCGCCATGTGTGACTGCAGTAGAGCGACGCCCACTACAAAAGACGTATTCTTTACATTCAATTTCAGCGTATACGTCGCGACTGCCATATGACAGGGCCTGTCTCTCGATGTCGATTTGTATTTGGTGTCTCTTAAGTGTCGGTCTGCAGTGGGCCGCTGTTGGCCGAGAGACGTGCAGTCGCCTTACATGAAGCCCCATGGGCAACGCCAGTGCCACTGTGGACAACAGCATACTGTAGCCAGAGAGAGGAGCCGAAAGGTGCATTTCGCAGTCGAGCCACGCTATCCCACAAGCTGTGCACTAGGTCAGGATTGTGCAGACCGCAAACTTCTGGTGGCCCGACGCTCGTCGTCGATCGTAAGGGCGAAACAGTCAAGAGATTTGGAAAACGGCAATGTGGACACCCCCAGCAGCAGCTGTGTGCCAAATCCGATATCTGGTCGAGGGCTGCAAGATTCAGTATGATGAAGTGACAATTCGGGGATAGCTCGCAAACGCTAAGCTGCCGCCTTCTTAGCTCAGTGGTAGAGCACTGGTCTCGTAAACCAGGGGTCGTGAGTTCGAACCTCACAGAAGGCATTCATTTTTTTAACCTTCCTGCAAGGAGCGGAGCTATCTCGAGCAGCATCTAACACATGGCAGTACACTGAAGGAAAGGGATGTTCTACAACCTATGACAAGTATTCTACTGGCCTCAGAGGTTTTCTGAATGCATAGGCACAACAGTGGTTTGTATGCATTTTGCAGTATAATGTCATGCTTGGCGATGTCATTCGTTTACGAGCCTCGCTACAGTGTGCATGCACGTTATCCATGTGAAGAGGCGCAAGCAGATGCTACCATTCTGCGAGATTCCTGCAGAAGGTATACGAATTGCGTTGATATACAGAGCACAAGGGAGCCAAAGTCAAGGCCTCCGTGGCGCAATCGGCTAGCGCGTTCGGCTGTTAACCGAAAGGTTGGTGGTTCGAGCCCACCCGGGGGCGAAATCGTTTTAACCGGCACCGAGGTGAGGACATACGTCAACTTTGTTAGAGATACACAGCTAGCGTGACAATTTGGCTGTGTTTGAGTGATGCCACACAGCCTTATACACATTCAGCCAAGTGACACTGTAGGTAAAAACATGGCCCTACACAGACGTTCTACTGTTTTCCTATTTATTCGCCATGTGTGACTGCAGTAGAGCGACGCCCACTACAAAAGACGTATTCTTTACATTCAATTTCAGCGTATACGTCGCGACTGCCATATGACAGGGCCTGTCTCTCGATGTCGATTTGTATTTGGTGTCTCTTAAGTGTCGGTCTGCAGTGGGCCGCTGTTGGCCGAGAGACGTGCAGTCGCCTTACATGAAGCCCCATGGGCAACGCCAGTGCCACTGTGGACAACAGCATACTGTAGCCAGAGAGAGGAGCCGAAAGGTGCATTTCGCAGTCGAGCCACGCTATCCCACAAGCTGTGCACTAGGTCAGGATTGTGCAGACCGCAAACTTCTGGTGGCCCGACGCTCGTCGTCGATCGTAAGGGCGAAACAGTCAAGAGATTTGGAAAACGGCAATGTGGACACCCCCAGCAGCAGCTGTGTGCCAAATCCGATATCTGGTCGAGGGCTGCAAGATTCAGTATGATGAAGTGACAATTCGGGGATAGCTCGCAAACGCTAAGCTGCCGCCTTCTTAGCTCAGTGGTAGAGCACTGGTCTCGTAAACCAGGGGTCGTGAGTTCGAACCTCACAGAAGGCATTCATTTTTTTAACCTTCCTGCAAGGAGCGGAGCTATCTCGAGCAGCATCTAACACATGGCAGTACACTGAAGGAAAGGGATGTTCTACAACCTATGACAAGTATTCTACTGGCCTCAGAGGTTTTCTGAATGCATAGGCACAACAGTGGTTTGTATGCATTTTGCAGTATAATGTCATGCTTGGCGATGTCATTCGTTTACGAGCCTCGCTACAGTGTGCATGCACGTTATCCATGTGAAGAGGCGCAAGCAGATGCTACCATTCTGCGAGATTCCTGCAGAAGGTATACGAATTGCGTTGATATACAGAGCACAAGGGAGCCAAAGTCAAGGCCTCCGTGGCGCAATCGGCTAGCGCGTTCGGCTGTTAACCGAAAGGTTGGTGGTTCGAGCCCACCCGGGGGCGAAATCGTTTTAACCGGCACCGAGGTGAGGACATACGTCAACTTTGTTAGAGATACACAGCTAGCGTGACAATTTGGCTGTGTTTGAGTGATGCCACACAGCCTTATACACATTCAGCCAAGTGACACTGTAGGTAAAAACATGGCCCTACACAGACGTTCTACTGTTTTCCTATTTATTCGCCATGTGTGACTGCAGTAGAGCGACGCCCACTACAAAAGACGTATTCTTTACATTCAATTTCAGCGTATACGTCGCGACTGCCATATGACAGGGCCTGTCTCTCGATGTCGATTTGTATTTGGTGTCTCTTAAGTGTCGGTCTGCAGTGGGCCGCTGTTGGCCGAGAGACGTGCAGTCGCCTTACATGAAGCCCCATGGGCAACGCCAGTGCCACTGTGGACAACAGCATACTGTAGCCAGAGAGAGGAGCCGAAAGGTGCATTTCGCAGTCGAGCCACGCTATCCCACAAGCTGTGCACTAGGTCAGGATTGTGCAGACCGCAAACTTCTGGTGGCCCGACGCTCGTCGTCGATCGTAAGGGCGAAACAGTCAAGAGATTTGGAAAACGGCAATGTGGACACCCCCAGCAGCAGCTGTGTGCCAAATCCGATATCTGGTCGAGGGCTGCAAGATTCAGTATGATGAAGTGACAATTCGGGGATAGCTCGCAAACGCTAAGCTGCCGCCTTCTTAGCTCAGTGGTAGAGCACTGGTCTCGTAAACCAGGGGTCGTGAGTTCGAACCTCACAGAAGGCATTCATTTTTTTAACCTTCCTGCAAGGAGCGGAGCTATCTCGAGCAGCATCTAACACATGGCAGTACACTGAAGGAAAGGGATGTTCTACAACCTATGACAAGTATTCTACTGGCCTCAGAGGTTTTCTGAATGCATAGGCACAACAGTGGTTTGTATGCATTTTGCAGTATAATGTCATGCTTGGCGATGTCATTCGTTTACGAGCCTCGCTACAGTGTGCATGCACGTTATCCATGTGAAGAGGCGCAAGCAGATGCTACCATTCTGCGAGATTCCTGCAGAAGGTATACGAATTGCGTTGATATACAGAGCACAAGGGAGCCAAAGTCAAGGCCTCCGTGGCGCAATCGGCTAGCGCGTTCGGCTGTTAACCGAAAGGTTGGTGGTTCGAGCCCACCCGGGGGCGAAATCGTTTTAACCGGCACCGAGGTGAGGACATACGTCAACTTTGTTAGAGATACACAGCTAGCGTGACAATTTGGCTGTGTTTGAGTGATGCCACACAGCCTTATACACATTCAGCCAAGTGACACTGTAGGTAAAAACATGGCCCTACACAGACGTTCTACTGTTTTCCTATTTATTCGCCATGTGTGACTGCAGTAGAGCGACGCCCACTACAAAAGACGTATTCTTTACATTCAATTTCAGCGTATACGTCGCGTCTGCCATATGACAGGGCCTGTCTCTCGATGTCGATTTGTATTTGGTGTCTCTTAAGTGTCGGTCTGCAGTGGGCCGCTGTTGGCCGAGAGACGTGCAGTCGCCTTACATGAAGCCCCATGGGCAACGCCAGTGCCACTGTGGACAACAGCATACTGTAGCCAGAGAGAGGAGCCGAAAGGTGCATTTCGCAGTCGAGCCACGCTATCCCACAAGCTGTGCACTAGGTCAGGATTGTGCAGACCGCAAACTTCTGGTGGCCCGACGCTCGTCGTCGATCGTAAGGGCGAAACAGTCAAGAGATTTGGAAAACGGCAATGTGGACACCCCCAGCAGCAGCTGTGTGCCAAATCCGATATCTGGTCGAGGGCTGCAAGATTCAGTATGATGAAGTGACAATTCGGGGATAGCTCGCAAACGCTAAGCTGCCGCCTTCTTAGCTCAGTGGTAGAGCACTGGTCTCGTAAACCAGGGGTCGTGAGTTCGAACCTCACAGAAGGCATTCATTTTTTTAACCTTCCTGCAAGGAGCGGAGCTATCTCGAGCAGCATCTAACACATGGCAGTACACTGAATGAAAGGGATGTTCTACAACCTATGACAAGTATTCTACTGGCCTCAGAGGTTTTCTGAATGCATAGGCACAACAGTGGTTTGTATGCATTTTGCAGTATAATGTCATGCTTGGCGATGTCATTCGTTTACGAGCCTCGCTACAGTGTGCATGCACGTTATCCATGTGAAGAGGCGCAAGCAGATGCTACCATTCTGCGAGATTCCTGCAGAAGGTATACGAATTGCGTTGATATACAGAGCACAAGGGAGCCAAAGTCAAGGCCTCCGTGGCGCAATCGGCTAGCGCGTTCGGCTGTTAACCGAAAGGTTGGTGGTTCGAGCCCACCCGGGGGCGAAATCGTTTTAACCGGCACCGAGGTGAGGACATACGTCAACTTTGTTAGAGATACACAGCTAGCGTGACAATTTGCCTGTGTTTGAGTGATGCCACAGAGCCTTATACACATTCAGCCAAGTGACACTGTAGGTAAAAACATGGCCCTACACAGACGTTCTACTCTTTTCCTATTTATTCGTCATGTGTGCACTGCAGTAGAGCGACGCCCACTACAAAAGACGTATTCTTTACATTCAATTTCAGCGTATACGTCGCGACTGCCATATGACAGGGCCTGTCTCTCGATGTCGATTTGTATTTGGTGTCTCTTAAGTGTCGGTCTGCAGTGGGCCGCTGTTGGCCGAGAGACGTGCAGTCGCCTTACATGAAGCCCCATGGGCAACGCCAGTGCCACTGTGGACAACAGCATACTGTAGCCAGAGAGAGGAGCCGAAAGGTGCATTTCGCAGTCGAGCCACGCTATCCCACAAGCTGTGCACTAGGTCAGGATTGTGCAGACCGCAAACTTCTGGTGGCCCGACGCTCGTCGTCGATCGTAAGGGCGAAACAGTCAAGAGATTTGGAAAACGGCAATGTGGACACCCCCAGCAGCAGCTGTGTGCCAAATCCGATATCTGGTCGAGGGCTGCAAGATTCAGTATGATGAAGTGACAATTCGGGGATAGCTCGCAAACGCTAAGCTGCCGCCTTCTTAGCTCAGTGGTAGAGCACTGGTCTCGTAAACCACGGGTCGTGAGTTCGAACCTCACAGAAGGCATTCATTTTTTTAACCTTCCTGCAAGGAGCGGAGCTATCTCGAGCAGCATCTAACACATGGCAGTACACTGAAGGAAAGGGATGTTCTACAACCTATGACAAGTATTCTACTGGCCTCAGAGGTTTTCTGAATGCATAGGCACAACAGTGGTTTGTATGCATTTTGCAGTATAATGTCATGCTTGGCGATGTCATTCGTTTACGAGCCTCGCTACAGTGTGCATGCACGTTATCCATGTGAAGAGGCGCAAGCAGATGCTACCATTCTGCGAGATTCCTGCAGAAGGTATACGAATTGCGTTGATATACAGAGCACAAGGGAGCCAAAGTCAAGGCCTCCGTGGCGCAATCGGCTAGCGCGTTCGGCTGTTAACCGAAAGGTTGGTGGTTCGAGCCCACCCGGGGGCGAAATCGTTTTAACCGGCACCGAGGTGAGGACATACGTCAACTTTGTTAGAGATACACAGCTAGCGTGACAATTTGGCTGTGTTTGAGTGATGCCACACAGCCTTATACACATTCAGCCAAGTGACACTGTAGGTAAAAACATGGCCCTACACAGACGTTCTACTGTTTTCCTATTTATTCGCCATGTGTGACTGCAGTAGAGCGACGCCCACTACAAAAGACGTATTCTTTACATTCAATTTCAGCGTATACGTCGCGACTGCCATATGACAGGGCCTGTCTCTCGATGTCGATTTGTATTTGGTGTCTCTTAAGTGTCGGTCTGCAGTGGGCCGCTGTTGGCCGAGAGACGTGCAGTCGCCTTACATGAAGCCCCATGGGCAACGCCAGTGCCACTGTGGACAACAGCATACTGTAGCCAGAGAGAGGAGCCGAAAGGTGCATTTCGCAGTCGAGCCACGCTATCCCACAAGCTGTGCACTAGGTCAGGATTGTGCAGACCGCAAACTTCTGGTGGCCCGACGCTCGTCGTCGATCGTAAGGGCGAAACAGTCAAGAGATTTGGAAAACGGCAATGTGGACACCCCCAGCAGCAGCTGTGTGCCAAATCCGATATCTGGTCGAGGGCTGCAAGATTCAGTATGATGAAGTGACAATTCGGGGATAGCTCGCAAACGCTAAGCTGCCGCCTTCTTAGCTCAGTGGTAGAGCACTGGTCTCGTAAACCAGGGGTCGTGAGTTCGAACCTCACAGAAGGCATTCATTTTTTTAACCTTCCTGCAAGGAGCGGAGCTATCTCGAGCAGCATCTAACACATGGCAGTACACTGAAGGAAAGGGATGTTCTACAACCTATGACAAGTATTCTACTGGCCTCAGAGGTTTTCTGAATGCATAGGCACAACAGTGGTTTGTATGCATTTTGCAGTATAATGTCATGCTTGGCGATGTCATTCGTTTACGAGCCTCGCTACAGTGTGCATGCACGTTATCCATGTGAAGAGGCGCAAGCAGATGCTACCATTCTGCGAGATTCCTGCAGAAGGTATACGAATTGCGTTGATATACAGAGCACAAGGGAGCCAAAGTCAAGGCCTCCGTGGCGCAATCGGCTAGCGCGTTCGGCTGTTAACCGAAAGGTTGGTGGTTCGAGCCCACCCGGGGGCGAAATCGTTTTAACCGGCACCGAGGTGAGGACATACGTCAACTTTGTTAGAGATACACAGCTAGCGTGACAATTTGGCTGTGTTTGAGTGATGCCACACAGCCTTATACACATTCAGCCAAGTGACACTGTAGGTAAAAACATGGCCCTACACAGACGTTCTACTGTTTTCCTATTTATTCGCCATGTGTGACTGCAGTAGAGCGACGCCCACTACAAAAGACGTATTCTTTACATTCAATTTCAGCGTATACGTCGCGTCTGCCATATGACAGGGCCTGTCTCTCGATGTCGATTTGTATTTGGTGTCTCTTAAGTGTCGGTCTGCAGTGGGCCGCTGTTGGCCGAGAGACGTGCAGTCGCCTTACATGAAGCCCCATGGGCAACGCCAGTGCCACTGTGGACAACAGCATACTGTAGCCAGAGAGAGGAGCCGAAAGGTGCATTTCGCAGTCGAGCCACGCTATCCCACAAGCTGTGCACTAGGTCAGGATTGTGCAGACCGCAAACTTCTGGTGGCCCGACGCTCGTCGTCGATCGTAAGGGCGAAACAGTCAAGAGATTTGGAAAACGGCAATGTGGACACCCCCAGCAGCAGCTGTGTGCCAAATCCGATATCTGGTCGAGGGCTGCAAGATTCAGTATGATGAAGTGACAATTCGGGGATAGCTCGCAAACGCTAAGCTGCCGCCTTCTTAGCTCAGTGGTAGAGCACTGGTCTCGTAAACCAGGGGTCGTGAGTTCGAACCTCACAGAAGGCATTCATTTTTTTAACCTTCCTGCAAGGAGCGGAGCTATCTCGAGCAGCATCTAACACATGGCAGTACACTGAATGAAAGGGATGTTCTACAACCTATGACAAGTATTCTACTGGCCTCAGAGGTTTTCTGAATGCATAGGCACAACAGTGGTTTGTATGCATTTTGCAGTATAATGTCATGCTTGGCGATGTCATTCGTTTACGAGCCTCGCTACAGTGTGCATGCACGTTATCCATGTGAAGAGGCGCAAGCAGATGCTACCATTCTGCGAGATTCCTGCAGAAGGTATACGAATTGCGTTGATATACAGAGCACAAGGGAGCCAAAGTCAAGGCCTCCGTGGCGCAATCGGCTAGCGCGTTCGGCTGTTAACCGAAAGGTTGGTGGTTCGAGCCCACCCGGGGGCGAAATCGTTTTAACCGGCACCGAGGTGAGGACATACGTCAACTTTGTTAGAGATACACAGCTAGCGTGACAATTTGGCTGTGTTTGAGTGATGCCACACAGCCTTATACACATTCAGCCAAGTGACACTGTAGGTAAAAACATGGCCCTACACAGACGTTCTACTGTTTTCCTATTTATTCGCCATGTGTGACTGCAGTAGAGCGACGCCCACTACAAAAGACGTATTCTTTACATTCAATTTCAGCGTATACGTCGCGACTGCCATATGACAGGGCCTGTCTCTCGATGTCGATTTGTATTTGGTGTCTCTTAAGTGTCGGTCTGCAGTGGGCCGCTGTTGGCCGAGAGACGTGCAGTCGCCTTACATGAAGCCCCATGGGCAACGCCAGTGCCACTGTGGACAACAGCATACTGTAGCCAGAGAGAGGAGCCGAAAGGTGCATTTCGCAGTCGAGCCACGCTATCCCACAAGCTGTGCACTAGGTCAGGATTGTGCAGACCGCAAACTTCTGGTGGCCCGACGCTCGTCGTCGATCGTAAGGGCGAAACAGTCAAGAGATTTGGAAAACGGCAATGTGGACACCCCCAGCAGCAGCTGTGTGCCAAATCCGATATCTGGTCGAGGGCTGCAAGATTCAGTATGATGAAGTGACAATTCGGGGATAGCTCGCAAACGCTAAGCTGCCGCCTTCTTAGCTCAGTGGTAGAGCACTGGTCTCGTAAACCAGGGGTCGTGAGTTCGAACCTCACAGAAGGCATTCATTTTTTTAACCTTCCTGCAAGGAGCGGAGCTATCTCGAGCAGCATCTAACACATGGCAGTACACTGAAGGAAAGGGATGTTCTACAACCTATGACAAGTATTCTACTGGCCTCAGAGGTTTTCTGAATGCATAGGCACAACAGTGGTTTGTATGCATTTTGCAGTATAATGTCATGCTTGGCGATGTCATTCGTTTACGAGCCTCGCTACAGTGTGCATGCACGTTATCCATGTGAAGAGGCGCAAGCAGATGCTACCATTCTGCGAGATTCCTGCAGAAGGTATACGAATTGCGTTGATATACAGAGCACAAGGGAGCCAAAGTCAAGGCCTCCGTGGCGCAATCGGCTAGCGCGTTCGGCTGTTAACCGAAAGGTTGGTGGTTCGAGCCCACCTGGGGGCGAAATCGTTTTAACCGGCACCGAGGTGAGGACATACGTCAACTTTGTTAGAGATACACAGCTAGCGTGACAATTTGGCTGTGTTTGAGTGATGCCACACAGCCTTATACACATTCAGCCAAGTGACACTGTAGGTAAAAACATGGCCCTACACAGACGTTCTACTGTTTTCCTATTTATTCGCCATGTGTGACTGCAGTAGAGCGACGCCCACTACAAAAGACGTATTCTTTACATTCAATTTCAGCGTATACGTCGCGACTGCCATATGACAGGGCCTGTCTCTCGATGTCGATTTGTATTTGGTGTCTCTTAAGTGTCGGTCTGCAGTGGGCCGCTGTTGGCCGAGAGACGTGCAGTCGCCTTACATGAAGCCCCATGGGCAACGCCAGTGCCACTGTGGACAACAGCATACTGTAGCCAGAGAGAGGAGCCGAAAGGTGCATTTCGCAGTCGAGCCACGCTATCCCACAAGCTGTGCACTAGGTCAGGATTGTGCAGACCGCAAACTTCTGGTGGCCCGACGCTCGTCGTCGATCGTAAGGGCGAAACAGTCAAGAGATTTGGAAAACGGCAATGTGGACACCCCCAGCAGCAGCTGTGTGCCAAATCCGATATCTGGTCGAGGGCTGCAAGATTCAGTATGATGAAGTGACAATTCGGGGATAGCTCGCAAACGCTAAGCTGCCGCCTTCTTAGCTCAGTGGTAGAGCACTGGTCTCGTAAACCAGGGGTCGTGAGTTCGAACCTCACAGAAGGCATTCATTTTTTTAACCTTCCTGCAAGGAGCGGAGCTATCTCGAGCAGCATCTAACACATGGCAGTACACTGAAGGAAAGGGATGTTCTACAACCTATGACAAGTATTCTACTGGCCTCAGAGGTTTTCTGAATGCATAGGCACAACAGTGGTTTGTATGCATTTTGCAGTATAATGTCATGCTTGGCGATGTCATTCGTTTACGAGCCTCGCTACAGTGTGCATGCACGTTATCCATGTGAAGAGGCGCAAGCAGATGCTACCATTCTGCGAGATTCCTGCAGAAGGTATACGAATTGCGTTGATATACAGAGCACAAGGGAGCCAAAGTCAAGGCCTCCGTGGCGCAATCGGCTAGCGCGTTCGGCTGTTAACCGAAAGGTTGGTGGTTCGAGCCCACCTGGGGGCGAAATCGTTTTAACCGGCACCGAGGTGAGGACAAACGTCAACTTTGTTAGAGATACACAGCTAGCGTGACAATTTGGCTGTGTTTGAGTGATGCCACACAGCCTTATACACATTCAGCCAAGTGACACTGTAGGTAAAAACATGGCCCTACACAGACGTTCTACTGTTTTCCTATTTATTCGCCATGTGTGACTGCAGTAGAGCGACGCCCACTACAAAAGACGTATTCTTTACATTCAATTTCAGCGTATACGTCGCGACTGCCATATGACAGGGCCTGTCTCTCGATGTCGATTTGTATTTGGTGTCTCTTAAGTGTCGGTCTGCAGTGGGCCGCTGTTGGCCGAGAGACGTGCAGTCGCCTTACATGAAGCCCCATGGGCAACGCCAGTGCCACTGTGGACAACAGCATACTGTAGCCAGAGAGAGGAGCCGAAAGGTGCATTTCGCAGTCGAGCCACGCTATCCCACAAGCTGTGCACTAGGTCAGGATTGTGCAGACCGCAAACTTCTGGTGGCCCGACGCTCGTCGTCGATCGTAAGGGCGAAACAGTCAAGAGATTTGGAAAACGGCAATGTGGACACCCCCAGCAGCAGCTGTGTGCCAAATCCGATATCTGGTCGAGGGCTGCAAGATTCAGTATGATGAAGTGACAATTCGGGGATAGCTCGCAAACGCTAAGCTGCCGCCTTCTTAGCTCAGTGGTAGAGCACTGGTCTCGTAAACCAGGGGTCGTGAGTTCGAACCTCACAGAAGGCATTCATTTTTTTAACCTTCCTGCAAGGAGCGGAGCTATCTCGAGCAGCATCTAACACATGGCAGTACACTGAAGGAAAGGGATGTTCTACAACCTATGACAAGTATTCTACTGGCCTCAGAGGTTTTCTGAATGCATAGGCACAACAGTGGTTTGTATGCATTTTGCAGTATAATGTCATGCTTGGCGATGTCATTCGTTTACGAGCCTCGCTACAGTGTGCATGCACGTTATCCATGTGAAGAGGCGCAAGCAGATGCTACCATTCTGCGAGATTCCTGCAGAAGGTATACGAATTGCGTTGATATACAGAGCACAAGGGAGCCAAAGTCAAGGCCTCCGTGGCGCAATCGGCTAGCGCGTTCGGCTGTTAACCGAAAGGTTGGTGGTTCGAGCCCACCTGGGGGCGAAATCGTTTTAACCGGCACCGAGGTGAGGACAAACGTCAACTTTGTTAGAGATACACAGCTAGCGTGACAATTTGGCTGTGTTTGAGTGATGCCACACAGCCTTATACACATTCAGCCAAGTGACACTGTAGGTAAAAACATGGCCCTACACAGACGTTCTACTGTTTTCCTATTTATTCGCCATGTGTGACTGCAGTAGAGCGACGCCCACTACAAAAGACGTATTCTTTACATTCAATTTCAGCGTATACGTCGCGACTGCCATATGACAGGGCCTGTCTCTCGATGTCGATTTGTATTTGGTGTCTCTTAAGTGTCGGTCTGCAGTGGGCCGCTGTTGGCCGAGAGACGTGCAGTCGCCTTACATGAAGCCCCATGGGCAACGCCAGTGCCACTGTGGACAACAGCATACTGTAGCCAGAGAGAGGAGCCGAAAGGTGCATTTCGCAGTCGAGCCACGCTATCCCACAAGCTGTGCACTAGGTCAGGATTGTGCAGACCGCAAACTTCTGGTGGCCCGACGCTCGTCGTCGATCGTAAGGGCGAAACAGTCAAGAGATTTGGAAAACGGCAATGTGGACACCCCCAGCAGCAGCTGTGTGCCAAATCCGATATCTGGTCGAGGGCTGCAAGATTCAGTATGATGAAGTGACAATTCGGGGATAGCTCGCAAACGCTAAGCTGCCGCCTTCTTAGCTCAGTGGTAGAGCACTGGTCTCGTAAACCAGGGGTCGTGAGTTCGAACCTCACAGAAGGCATTCATTTTTTTAACCTTCCTGCAAGGAGCGGAGCTATCTCGAGCAGCATCTAACACATGGCAGTACACTGAATGAAAGGGATGTTCTACAACCTATGACAAGTATTCTACTGGCCTCAGAGGTTTTCTGAATGCATAGGCACAACAGTGGTTTGTATGCATTTTGCAGTATAATGTCATGCTTGGCGATGTCATTCGTTTACGAGCCTCGCTACAGTGTGCATGCACGTTATCCATGTGAAGAGGCGCAAGCAGATGCTACCATTCTGCAAGATTCCTGCAGAAGGTATACGAATTGCGTTGATATACAGAGCACAAGAGAGCCAAAGTCAAGGCCTCCGTGGCGCAATCGGCTAGCGCGTTCGGCTGTTAACCGAAAGGTTGGTGGTTCGAGCCCACCCGGGGGCGAAATCGTTTTAACCGGCACCGAGGTGAGGACATACGTCAACTTTGTTAGAGATACACAGCTAGCGTGACAATTTGGCTGTGTTTGAGTGATGCCACACAGCCTTATACACATTCAGCCAAGTGACACTGTAGGTAAAAACATGGCCCTACACAGACGTTCTACTGTTTTCCTATTTATTCGCCATGTGTGACTGCAGTAGAGCGACGCCCACTACAAAAGACGTATTCTTTACATTCAATTTCAGCGTATACGTCGCGACTGCCATATGACAGGGCCTGTCTCTCGATGTCGATTTGTATTTGGTGTCTCTTAAGTGTCGGTCTGCAGTGGGCCGCTGTTGGCCGAGAGACGTGCAGTCGCCTTACATGAAGCCCCATGGGCAACGCCAGTGCCACTGTGGACAACAGCATACTGTAGCCAGAGAGAGGAGCCGAAAGGTGCATTTCGCAGTCGAGCCACGCTATCCCACAAGCTGTGCACTAGGTCAGGATTGTGCAGACCGCAAACTTCTGGTGGCCCGACGCTCGTCGTCGATCGTAAGGGCGAAACAGTCAAGAGATTTGGAAAACGGCAATGTGGACACCCCCAGCAGCAGCTGTGTGCCAAATCCGATATCTGGTCGAGGGCTGCAAGATTCAGTATGATGAAGTGACAATTCGGGGATAGCTCGCAAACGCTAAGCTGCCGCCTTCTTAGCTCAGTGGTAGAGCACTGGTCTCGTAAACCAGGGGTCGTGAGTTCGAACCTCACAGAAGGCATTCATTTTTTTAACCTTCCTGCAAGGAGCGGAGCTATCTCGAGCAGCATCTAACACATGGCAGTACACTGAAGGAAAGGGATGTTCTACAACCTATGACAAGTATTCTACTGGCCTCAGAGGTTTTCTGAATGCATAGGCACAACAGTGGTTTGTATGCATTTTGCAGTATAATGTCATGCTTGGCGATGTCATTCGTTTACGAGCCTCGCTACAGTGTGCATGCACGTTATCCATGTGAAGAGGCGCAAGCAGATGCTACCATTCTGCGAGATTCCTGCAGAAGGTATACGAATTGCGTTGATATACAGAGCACAAGGGAGCCAAAGTCAAGGCCTCCGTGGCGCAATCGGCTAGCGCGTTCGGCTGTTAACCGAAAGGTTGGTGGTTCGAGCCCACCTGGGGGCGAAATCGTTTTAACCGGCACCGAGGTGAGGACAAACGTCAACTTTGTTAGAGATACACAGCTAGCGTGACAATTTGGCTGTGTTTGAGTGATGCCACACAGCCTTATACACATTCAGCCAAGTGACACTGTAGGTAAAAACATGGCCCTACACAGACGTTCTACTGTTTTCCTATTTATTCGCCATGTGTGACTGCAGTAGAGCGACGCCCACTACAAAAGACGTATTCTTTACATTCAATTTCAGCGTATACGTCGCGACTGCCATATGACAGGGCCTGTCTCTCGATGTCGATTTGTATTTGGTGTCTCTTAAGTGTCGGTCTGCAGTGGGCCGCTGTTGGCCGAGAGACGTGCAGTCGCCTTACATGAAGCCCCATGGGCAACGCCAGTGCCACTGTGGACAACAGCATACTGTAGCCAGAGAGAGGAGCCGAAAGGTGCATTTCGCAGTCGAGCCACGCTATCCCACAAGCTGTGCACTAGGTCAGGATTGTGCAGACCGCAAACTTCTGGTGGCCCGACGCTCGTCGTCGATCGTAAGGGCGAAACAGTCAAGAGATTTGGAAAACGGCAATGTGGACACCCCCAGCAGCAGCTGTGTGCCAAATCCGATATCTGGTCGAGGGCTGCAAGATTCAGTATGATGAAGTGACAATTCGGGGATAGCTCGCAAACGCTAAGCTGCCGCCTTCTTAGCTCAGTGGTAGAGCACTGGTCTCGTAAACCAGGGGTCGTGAGTTCGAACCTCACAGAAGGCATTCATTTTTTTAACCTTCCTGCAAGGAGCGGAGCTATCTCGAGCAGCATCTAACACATGGCAGTACACTGAAGGAAAGGGATGTTCTACAACCTATGACAAGTATTCTACTGGCCTCAGAGGTTTTCTGAATGCATAGGCACAACAGTGGTTTGTATGCATTTTGCAGTATAATGTCATGCTTGGCGATGTCATTCGTTTACGAGCCTCGCTACAGTGTGCATGCACGTTATCCATGTGAAGAGGCGCAAGCAGATGCTACCATTCTGCGAGATTCCTGCAGAAGGTATACGAATTGCGTTGATATACAGAGCACAAGGGAGCCAAAGTCAAGGCCTCCGTGGCGCAATCGGCTAGCGCGTTCGGCTGTTAACCGAAAGGTTGGTGGTTCGAGCCCACCTGGGGGCGAAATCGTTTTAACCGGCACCGAGGTGAGGACAAACGTCAACTTTGTTAGAGATACACAGCTAGCGTGACAATTTGGCTGTGTTTGAGTGATGCCACACAGCCTTATACACATTCAGCCAAGTGACACTGTAGGTAAAAACATGGCCCTACACAGACGTTCTACTGTTTTCCTATTTATTCGCCATGTGTGACTGCAGTAGAGCGACGCCCACTACAAAAGACGTATTCTTTACATTCAATTTCAGCGTATACGTCGCGACTGCCATATGACAGGGCCTGTCTCTCGATGTCGATTTGTATTTGGTGTCTCTTAAGTGTCGGTCTGCAGTGGGCCGCTGTTGGCCGAGAGACGTGCAGTCGCCTTACATGAAGCCCCATGGGCAACGCCAGTGCCACTGTGGACAACAGCATACTGTAGCCAGAGAGAGGAGCCGAAAGGTGCATTTCGCAGTCGAGCCACGCTATCCCACAAGCTGTGCACTAGGTCAGGATTGTGCAGACCGCAAACTTCTGGTGGCCCGACGCTCGTCGTCGATCGTAAGGGCGAAACAGTCAAGAGATTTGGAAAACGGCAATGTGGACACCCCCAGCAGCAGCTGTGTGCCAAATCCGATATCTGGTCGAGGGCTGCAAGATTCAGTATGATGAAGTGACAATTCGGGGATAGCTCGCAAACGCTAAGCTGCCGCCTTCTTAGCTCAGTGGTAGAGCACTGGTCTCGTAAACCAGGGGTCGTGAGTTCGAACCTCACAGAAGGCATTCATTTTTTTAACCTTCCTGCAAGGAGCGGAGCTATCTCGAGCAGCATCTAACACATGGCAGTACACTGAAGGAAAGGGATGTTCTACAACCTATGACAAGTATTCTACTGGCCTCAGAGGTTTTCTGAATGCATAGGCACAACAGTGGTTTGTATGCATTTTGCAGTATAATGTCATGCTTGGCGATGTCATTCGTTTACGAGCCTCGCTACAGTGTGCATGCACGTTATCCATGTGAAGAGGCGCAAGCAGATGCTACCATTCTGCGAGATTCCTGCAGAAGGTATACGAATTGCGTTGATATACAGAGCACAAGGGAGCCAAAGTCAAGGCCTCCGTGGCGCAATCGGCTAGCGCGTTCGGCTGTTAACCGAAAGGTTGGTGGTTCGAGCCCACCTGGGGGCGAAATCGTTTTAACCGGCACCGAGGTGAGGACAAACGTCAACTTTGTTAGAGATACACAGCTAGCGTGACAATTTGGCTGTGTTTGAGTGATGCCACACAGCCTTATACACATTCAGCCAAGTGACACTGTAGGTAAAAACATGGCCCTACACAGACGTTCTACTGTTTTCCTATTTATTCGCCATGTGTGACTGCAGTAGAGCGACGCCCACTACAAAAGACGTATTCTTTACATTCAATTTCAGCGTATACGTCGCGACTGCCATATGACAGGGCCTGTCTCTCGATGTCGATTTGTATTTGGTGTCTCTTAAGTGTCGGTCTGCAGTGGGCCGCTGTTGGCCGAGAGACGTGCAGTCGCCTTACATGAAGCCCCATGGGCAACGCCAGTGCCACTGTGGACAACAGCATACTGTAGCCAGAGAGAGGAGCCGAAAGGTGCATTTCGCAGTCGAGCCACGCTATCCCACAAGCTGTGCACTAGGTCAGGATTGTGCAGACCGCAAACTTCTGGTGGCCCGACGCTCGTCGTCGATCGTAAGGGCGAAACAGTCAAGAGATTTGGAAAACGGCAATGTGGACACCCCCAGCAGCAGCTGTGTGCCAAATCCGATATCTGGTCGAGGGCTGCAAGATTCAGTATGATGAAGTGACAATTCGGGGATAGCTCGCAAACGCTAAGCTGCCGCCTTCTTAGCTCAGTGGTAGAGCACTGGTCTCGTAAACCAGGGGTCGTGAGTTCGAACCTCACAGAAGGCATTCATTTTTTTAACCTTCCTGCAAGGAGCGGAGCTATCTCGAGCAGCATCTAACACATGGCAGTACACTGAAGGAAAGGGATGTTCTACAACCTATGACAAGTATTCTACTGGCCTCAGAGGTTTTCTGAATGCATAGGCACAACAGTGGTTTGTATGCATTTTGCAGTATAATGTCATGCTTGGCGATGTCATTCGTTTACGAGCCTCGCTACAGTGTGCATGCACGTTATCCATGTGAAGAGGCGCAAGCAGATGCTACCATTCTGCGAGATTCCTGCAGAAGGTATACGAATTGCGTTGATATACAGAGCACAAGGGAGCCAAAGTCAAGGCCTCCGTGGCGCAATCGGCTAGCGCGTTCGGCTGTTAACCGAAAGGTTGGTGGTTCGAGCCCACCTGGGGGCGAAATCGTTTTAACCGGCACCGAGGTGAGGACAAACGTCAACTTTGTTAGAGATACACAGCTAGCGTGACAATTTGGCTGTGTTTGAGTGATGCCACACAGCCTTATACACATTCAGCCAAGTGACACTGTAGGTAAAAACATGGCCCTACACAGACGTTCTACTGTTTTCCTATTTATTCGCCATGTGTGACTGCAGTAGAGCGACGCCCACTACAAAAGACGTATTCTTTACATTCAATTTCAGCGTATACGTCGCGACTGCCATATGACAGGGCCTGTCTCTCGATGTCGATTTGTATTTGGTGTCTCTTAAGTGTCGGTCTGCAGTGGGCCGCTGTTGGCCGAGAGACGTGCAGTCGCCTTACATGAAGCCCCATGGGCAACGCCAGTGCCACTGTGGACAACAGCATACTGTAGCCAGAGAGAGGAGCCGAAAGGTGCATTTCGCAGTCGAGCCACGCTATCCCACAAGCTGTGCACTAGGTCAGGATTGTGCAGACCGCAAACTTCTGGTGGCCCGACGCTCGTCGTCGATCGTAAGGGCGAAACAGTCAAGAGATTTGGAAAACGGCAATGTGGACACCCCCAGCAGCAGCTGTGTGCCAAATCCGATATCTGGTCGAGGGCTGCAAGATTCAGTATGATGAAGTGACAATTCGGGGATAGCTCGCAAACGCTAAGCTGCCGCCTTCTTAGCTCAGTGGTAGAGCACTGGTCTCGTAAACCAGGGGTCGTGAGTTCGAACCTCACAGAAGGCATTCATTTTTTTAACCTTCCTGCAAGGAGCGGAGCTATCTCGAGCAGCATCTAACACATGGCAGTACACTGAAGGAAAGGGATGTTCTACAACCTATGACAAGTATTCTACTGGCCTCAGAGGTTTTCTGAATGCATAGGCACAACAGTGGTTTGTATGCATTTTGCAGTATAATGTCATGCTTGGCGATGTCATTCGTTTACGAGCCTCGCTACAGTGTGCATGCACGTTATCCATGTGAAGAGGCGCAAGCAGATGCTACCATTCTGCGAGATTCCTGCAGAAGGTATACGAATTGCGTTGATATACAGAGCACAAGGGAGCCAAAGTCAAGGCCTCCGTGGCGCAATCGGCTAGCGCGTTCGGCTGTTAACCGAAAGGTTGGTGGTTCGAGCCCACCTGGGGGCGAAATCGTTTTAACCGGCACCGAGGTGAGGACAAACGTCAACTTTGTTAGAGATACACAGCTAGCGTGACAATTTGGCTGTGTTTGAGTGATGCCACACAGCCTTATACACATTCAGCCAAGTGACACTGTAGGTAAAAACATGGCCCTACACAGACGTTCTACTGTTTTCCTATTTATTCGCCATGTGTGACTGCAGTAGAGCGACGCCCACTACAAAAGACGTATTCTTTACATTCAATTTCAGCGTATACGTCGCGACTGCCATATGACAGGGCCTGTCTCTCGATGTCGATTTGTATTTGGTGTCTCTTAAGTGTCGGTCTGCAGTGGGCCGCTGTTGGCCGAGAGACGTGCAGTCGCCTTACATGAAGCCCCATGGGCAACGCCAGTGCCACTGTGGACAACAGCATACTGTAGCCAGAGAGAGGAGCCGAAAGGTGCATTTCGCAGTCGAGCCACGCTATCCCACAAGCTGTGCACTAGGTCAGGATTGTGCAGACCGCAAACTTCTGGTGGCCCGACGCTCGTCGTCGATCGTAAGGGCGAAACAGTCAAGAGATTTGGAAAACGGCAATGTGGACACCCCCAGCAGCAGCTGTGTGCCAAATCCGATATCTGGTCGAGGGCTGCAAGATTCAGTATGATGAAGTGACAATTCGGGGATAGCTCGCAAACGCTAAGCTGCCGCCTTCTTAGCTCAGTGGTAGAGCACTGGTCTCGTAAACCAGGGGTCGTGAGTTCGAACCTCACAGAAGGCATTCATTTTTTTAACCTTCCTGCAAGGAGCGGAGCTATCTCGAGCAGCATCTAACACATGGCAGTACACTGAAGGAAAGGGATGTTCTACAACCTATGACAAGTATTCTACTGGCCTCAGAGGTTTTCTGAATGCATAGGCACAACAGTGGTTTGTATGCATTTTGCAGTATAATGTCATGCTTGGCGATGTCATTCGTTTACGAGCCTCGCTACAGTGTGCATGCACGTTATCCATGTGAAGAGGCGCAAGCAGATGCTACCATTCTGCGAGATTCCTGCAGAAGGTATACGAATTGCGTTGATATACAGAGCACAAGGGAGCCAAAGTCAAGGCCTCCGTGGCGCAATCGGCTAGCGCGTTCGGCTGTTAACCGAAAGGTTGGTGGTTCGAGCCCACCTGGGGGCGAAATCGTTTTAACCGGCACCGAGGTGAGGACAAACGTCAACTTTGTTAGAGATACACAGCTAGCGTGACAATTTGGCTGTGTTTGAGTGATGCCACACAGCCTTATACACATTCAGCCAAGTGACACTGTAGGTAAAAACATGGCCCTACACAGACGTTCTACTGTTTTCCTATTTATTCGCCATGTGTGACTGCAGTAGAGCGACGCCCACTACAAAAGACGTATTCTTTACATTCAATTTCAGCGTATACGTCGCGACTGCCATATGACAGGGCCTGTCTCTCGATGTCGATTTGTATTTGGTGTCTCTTAAGTGTCGGTCTGCAGTGGGCCGCTGTTGGCCGAGAGACGTGCAGTCGCCTTACATGAAGCCCCATGGGCAACGCCAGTGCCACTGTGGACAACAGCATACTGTAGCCAGAGAGAGGAGCCGAAAGGTGCATTTCGCAGTCGAGCCACGCTATCCCACAAGCTGTGCACTAGGTCAGGATTGTGCAGACCGCAAACTTCTGGTGGCCCGACGCTCGTCGTCGATCGTAAGGGCGAAACAGTCAAGAGATTTGGAAAACGGCAATGTGGACACCCCCAGCAGCAGCTGTGTGCCAAATCCGATATCTGGTCGAGGGCTGCAAGATTCAGTATGATGAAGTGACAATTCGGGGATAGCTCGCAAACGCTAAGCTGCCGCCTTCTTAGCTCAGTGGTAGAGCACTGGTCTCGTAAACCAGGGGTCGTGAGTTCGAACCTCACAGAAGGCATTCATTTTTTTAACCTTCCTGCAAGGAGCGGAGCTATCTCGAGCAGCATCTAACACATGGCAGTACACTGAAGGAAAGGGATGTTCTACAACCTATGACAAGTATTCTACTGGCCTCAGAGGTTTTCTGAATGCATAGGCACAACAGTGGTTTGTATGCATTTTGCAGTATAATGTCATGCTTGGCGATGTCATTCGTTTACGAGCCTCGCTACAGTGTGCATGCACGTTATCCATGTGAAGAGGCGCAAGCAGATGCTACCATTCTGCGAGATTCCTGCAGAAGGTATACGAATTGCGTTGATATACAGAGCACAAGGGAGCCAAAGTCAAGGCCTCCGTGGCGCAATCGGCTAGCGCGTTCGGCTGTTAACCGAAAGGTTGGTGGTTCGAGCCCACCTGGGGGCGAAATCGTTTTAACCGGCACCGAGGTGAGGACAAACGTCAACTTTGTTAGAGATACACAGCTAGCGTGACAATTTGGCTGTGTTTGAGTGATGCCACACAGCCTTATACACATTCAGCCAAGTGACACTGTAGGTAAAAACATGGCCCTACACAGACGTTCTACTGTTTTCCTATTTATTCGCCATGTGTGACTGCAGTAGAGCGACGCCCACTACAAAAGACGTATTCTTTACATTCAATTTCAGCGTATACGTCGCGACTGCCATATGACAGGGCCTGTCTCTCGATGTCGATTTGTATTTGGTGTCTCTTAAGTGTCGGTCTGCAGTGGGCCGCTGTTGGCCGAGAGACGTGCAGTCGCCTTACATGAAGCCCCATGGGCAACGCCAGTGCCACTGTGGACAACAGCATACTGTAGCCAGAGAGAGGAGCCGAAAGGTGCATTTCGCAGTCGAGCCACGCTATCCCACAAGCTGTGCACTAGGTCAGGATTGTGCAGACCGCAAACTTCTGGTGGCCCGACGCTCGTCGTCGATCGTAAGGGCGAAACAGTCAAGAGATTTGGAAAACGGCAATGTGGACACCCCCAGCAGCAGCTGTGTGCCAAATCCGATATCTGGTCGAGGGCTGCAAGATTCAGTATGATGAAGTGACAATTCGGGGATAGCTCGCAAACGCTAAGCTGCCGCCTTCTTAGCTCAGTGGTAGAGCACTGGTCTCGTAAACCAGGGGTCGTGAGTTCGAACCTCACAGAAGGCATTCATTTTTTTAACCTTCCTGCAAGGAGCGGAGCTATCTCGAGCAGCATCTAACACATGGCAGTACACTGAAGGAAAGGGATGTTCTACAACCTATGACAAGTATTCTACTGGCCTCAGAGGTTTTCTGAATGCATAGGCACAACAGTGGTTTGTATGCATTTTGCAGTATAATGTCATGCTTGGCGATGTCATTCGTTTACGAGCCTCGCTACAGTGTGCATGCACGTTATCCATGTGAAGAGGCGCAAGCAGATGCTACCATTCTGCGAGATTCCTGCAGAAGGTATACGAATTGCGTTGATATACAGAGCACAAGGGAGCCAAAGTCAAGGCCTCCGTGGCGCAATCGGCTAGCGCGTTCGGCTGTTAACCGAAAGGTTGGTGGTTCGAGCCCACCTGGGGGCGAAATCGTTTTAACCGGCACCGAGGTGAGGACAAACGTCAACTTTGTTAGAGATACACAGCTAGCGTGACAATTTGGCTGTGTTTGAGTGATGCCACACAGCCTTATACACATTCAGCCAAGTGACACTGTAGGTAAAAACATGGCCCTACACAGACGTTCTACTGTTTTCCTATTTATTCGCCATGTGTGACTGCAGTAGAGCGACGCCCACTACAAAAGACGTATTCTTTACATTCAATTTCAGCGTATACGTCGCGACTGCCATATGACAGGGCCTGTCTCTCGATGTCGATTTGTATTTGGTGTCTCTTAAGTGTCGGTCTGCAGTGGGCCGCTGTTGGCCGAGAGACGTGCAGTCGCCTTACATGAAGCCCCATGGGCAACGCCAGTGCCACTGTGGACAACAGCATACTGTAGCCAGAGAGAGGAGCCGAAAGGTGCATTTCGCAGTCGAGCCACGCTATCCCACAAGCTGTGCACTAGGTCAGGATTGTGCAGACCGCAAACTTCTGGTGGCCCGACGCTCGTCGTCGATCGTAAGGGCGAAACAGTCAAGAGATTTGGAAAACGGCAATGTGGACACCCCCAGCAGCAGCTGTGTGCCAAATCCGATATCTGGTCGAGGGCTGCAAGATTCAGTATGATGAAGTGACAATTCGGGGATAGCTCGCAAACGCTAAGCTGCCGCCTTCTTAGCTCAGTGGTAGAGCACTGGTCTCGTAAACCAGGGGTCGTGAGTTCGAACCTCACAGAAGGCATTCATTTTTTTAACCTTCCTGCAAGGAGCGGAGCTATCTCGAGCAGCATCTAACACATGGCAGTACACTGAAGGAAAGGGATGTTCTACAACCTATGACAAGTATTCTACTGGCCTCAGAGGTTTTCTGAATGCATAGGCACAACAGTGGTTTGTATGCATTTTGCAGTATAATGTCATGCTTGGCGATGTCATTCGTTTACGAGCCTCGCTACAGTGTGCATGCACGTTATCCATGTGAAGAGGCGCAAGCAGATGCTACCATTCTGCGAGATTCCTGCAGAAGGTATACGAATTGCGTTGATATACAGAGCACAAGGGAGCCAAAGTCAAGGCCTCCGTGGCGCAATCGGCTAGCGCGTTCGGCTGTTAACCGAAAGGTTGGTGGTTCGAGCCCACCTGGGGGCGAAATCGTTTTAACCGGCACCGAGGTGAGGACAAACGTCAACTTTGTTAGAGATACACAGCTAGCGTGACAATTTGGCTGTGTTTGAGTGATGCCACACAGCCTTATACACATTCAGCCAAGTGACACTGTAGGTAAAAACATGGCCCTACACAGACGTTCTACTGTTTTCCTATTTATTCGCCATGTGTGACTGCAGTAGAGCGACGCCCACTACAAAAGACGTATTCTTTACATTCAATTTCAGCGTATACGTCGCGACTGCCATATGACAGGGCCTGTCTCTCGATGTCGATTTGTATTTGGTGTCTCTTAAGTGTCGGTCTGCAGTGGGCCGCTGTTGGCCGAGAGACGTGCAGTCGCCTTACATGAAGCCCCATGGGCAACGCCAGTGCCACTGTGGACAACAGCATACTGTAGCCAGAGAGAGGAGCCGAAAGGTGCATTTCGCAGTCGAGCCACGCTATCCCACAAGCTGTGCACTAGGTCAGGATTGTGCAGACCGCAAACTTCTGGTGGCCCGACGCTCGTCGTCGATCGTAAGGGCGAAACAGTCAAGAGATTTGGAAAACGGCAATGTGGACACCCCCAGCAGCAGCTGTGTGCCAAATCCGATATCTGGTCGAGGGCTGCAAGATTCAGTATGATGAAGTGACAATTCGGGGATAGCTCGCAAACGCTAAGCTGCCGCCTTCTTAGCTCAGTGGTAGAGCACTGGTCTCGTAAACCAGGGGTCGTGAGTTCGAACCTCACAGAAGGCATTCATTTTTTTAACCTTCCTGCAAGGAGCGGAGCTATCTCGAGCAGCATCTAACACATGGCAGTACACTGAATGAAAGGGATGTTCTACAACCTATGACAAGTATTCTACTGGCCTCAGAGGTTTTCTGAATGCATAGGCACAACAGTGGTTTGTATGCATTTTGCAGTATAATGTCATGCTTGGCGATGTCATTCGTTTACGAGCCTCGCTACAGTGTGCATGCACGTTATCCATGTGAAGAGGCGCAAGCAGATGCTACCATTCTGCAAGATTCCTGCAGAAGGTATACGAATTGCGTTGATATACAGAGCACAAGAGAGCCAAAGTCAAGGCCTCCGTGGCGCAATCGGCTAGCGCGTTCGGCTGTTAACCGAAAGGTTGGTGGTTCGAGCCCACCCGGGGGCGAAATCGTTTTAACCGGCACCGAGGTGAGGACATACGTCAACTTTGTTAGAGATACACAGCTAGCGTGACAATTTGGCTGTGTTTGAGTGATGCCACACAGCCTTATACACATTCAGCCAAGTGACACTGTAGGTAAAAACATGGCCCTACACAGACGTTCTACTGTTTTCCTATTTATTCGCCATGTGTGACTGCAGTAGAGCGACGCCCACTACAAAAGACGTATTCTTTACATTCAATTTCAGCGTATACGTCGCGACTGCCATATGACAGGGCCTGTCTCTCGATGTCGATTTGTATTTGGTGTCTCTTAAGTGTCGGTCTGCAGTGGGCCGCTGTTGGCCGAGAGACGTGCAGTCGCCTTACATGAAGCCCCATGGGCAACGCCAGTGCCACTGTGGACAACAGCATACTGTAGCCAGAGAGAGGAGCCGAAAGGTGCATTTCGCAGTCGAGCCACGCTATCCCACAAGCTGTGCACTAGGTCAGGATTGTGCAGACCGCAAACTTCTGGTGGCCCGACGCTCGTCGTCGATCGTAAGGGCGAAACAGTCAAGAGATTTGGAAAACGGCAATGTGGACACCCCCAGCAGCAGCTGTGTGCCAAATCCGATATCTGGTCGAGGGCTGCAAGATTCAGTATGATGAAGTGACAATTCGGGGATAGCTCGCAAACGCTAAGCTGCCGCCTTCTTAGCTCAGTGGTAGAGCACTGGTCTCGTAAACCAGGGGTCGTGAGTTCGAACCTCACAGAAGGCATTCATTTTTTTAACCTTCCTGCAAGGAGCGGAGCTATCTCGAGCAGCATCTAACACATGGCAGTACACTGAAGGAAAGGGATGTTCTACAACCTATGACAAGTATTCTACTGGCCTCAGAGGTTTTCTGAATGCATAGGCACAACAGTGGTTTGTATGCATTTTGCAGTATAATGTCATGCTTGGCGATGTCATTCGTTTACGAGCCTCGCTACAGTGTGCATGCACGTTATCCATGTGAAGAGGCGCAAGCAGATGCTACCATTCTGCGAGATTCCTGCAGAAGGTATACGAATTGCGTTGATATACAGAGCACAAGGGAGCCAAAGTCAAGGCCTCCGTGGCGCAATCGGCTAGCGCGTTCGGCTGTTAACCGAAAGGTTGGTGGTTCGAGCCCACCTGGGGGCGAAATCGTTTTAACCGGCACCGAGGTGAGGACAAACGTCAACTTTGTTAGAGATACACAGCTAGCGTGACAATTTGGCTGTGTTTGAGTGATGCCACACAGCCTTATACACATTCAGCCAAGTGACACTGTAGGTAAAAACATGGCCCTACACAGACGTTCTACTGTTTTCCTATTTATTCGCCATGTGTGACTGCAGTAGAGCGACGCCCACTACAAAAGACGTATTCTTTACATTCAATTTCAGCGTATACGTCGCGACTGCCATATGACAGGGCCTGTCTCTCGATGTCGATTTGTATTTGGTGTCTCTTAAGTGTCGGTCTGCAGTGGGCCGCTGTTGGCCGAGAGACGTGCAGTCGCCTTACATGAAGCCCCATGGGCAACGCCAGTGCCACTGTGGACAACAGCATACTGTAGCCAGAGAGAGGAGCCGAAAGGTGCATTTCGCAGTCGAGCCACGCTATCCCACAAGCTGTGCACTAGGTCAGGATTGTGCAGACCGCAAACTTCTGGTGGCCCGACGCTCGTCGTCGATCGTAAGGGCGAAACAGTCAAGAGATTTGGAAAACGGCAATGTGGACACCCCCAGCAGCAGCTGTGTGCCAAATCCGATATCTGGTCGAGGGCTGCAAGATTCAGTATGATGAAGTGACAATTCGGGGATAGCTCGCAAACGCTAAGCTGCCGCCTTCTTAGCTCAGTGGTAGAGCACTGGTCTCGTAAACCAGGGGTCGTGAGTTCGAACCTCACAGAAGGCATTCATTTTTTTAACCTTCCTGCAAGGAGCGGAGCTATCTCGAGCAGCATCTAACACATGGCAGTACACTGAAGGAAAGGGATGTTCTACAACCTATGACAAGTATTCTACTGGCCTCAGAGGTTTTCTGAATGCATAGGCACAACAGTGGTTTGTATGCATTTTGCAGTATAATGTCATGCTTGGCGATGTCATTCGTTTACGAGCCTCGCTACAGTGTGCATGCACGTTATCCATGTGAAGAGGCGCAAGCAGATGCTACCATTCTGCGAGATTCCTGCAGAAGGTATACGAATTGCGTTGATATACAGAGCACAAGGGAGCCAAAGTCAAGGCCTCCGTGGCGCAATCGGCTAGCGCGTTCGGCTGTTAACCGAAAGGTTGGTGGTTCGAGCCCACCTGGGGGCGAAATCGTTTTAACCGGCACCGAGGTGAGGACAAACGTCAACTTTGTTAGAGATACACAGCTAGCGTGACAATTTGGCTGTGTTTGAGTGATGCCACACAGCCTTATACACATTCAGCCAAGTGACACTGTAGGTAAAAACATGGCCCTACACAGACGTTCTACTGTTTTCCTATTTATTCGCCATGTGTGACTGCAGTAGAGCGACGCCCACTACAAAAGACGTATTCTTTACATTCAATTTCAGCGTATACGTCGCGACTGCCATATGACAGGGCCTGTCTCTCGATGTCGATTTGTATTTGGTGTCTCTTAAGTGTCGGTCTGCAGTGGGCCGCTGTTGGCCGAGAGACGTGCAGTCGCCTTACATGAAGCCCCATGGGCAACGCCAGTGCCACTGTGGACAACAGCATACTGTAGCCAGAGAGAGGAGCCGAAAGGTGCATTTCGCAGTCGAGCCACGCTATCCCACAAGCTGTGCACTAGGTCAGGATTGTGCAGACCGCAAACTTCTGGTGGCCCGACGCTCGTCGTCGATCGTAAGGGCGAAACAGTCAAGAGATTTGGAAAACGGCAATGTGGACACCCCCAGCAGCAGCTGTGTGCCAAATCCGATATCTGGTCGAGGGCTGCAAGATTCAGTATGATGAAGTGACAATTCGGGGATAGCTCGCAAACGCTAAGCTGCCGCCTTCTTAGCTCAGTGGTAGAGCACTGGTCTCGTAAACCAGGGGTCGTGAGTTCGAACCTCACAGAAGGCATTCATTTTTTTAACCTTCCTGCAAGGAGCGGAGCTATCTCGAGCAGCATCTAACACATGGCAGTACACTGAAGGAAAGGGATGTTCTACAACCTATGACAAGTATTCTACTGGCCTCAGAGGTTTTCTGAATGCATAGGCACAACAGTGGTTTGTATGCATTTTGCAGTATAATGTCATGCTTGGCGATGTCATTCGTTTACGAGCCTCGCTACAGTGTGCATGCACGTTATCCATGTGAAGAGGCGCAAGCAGATGCTACCATTCTGCGAGATTCCTGCAGAAGGTATACGAATTGCGTTGATATACAGAGCACAAGGGAGCCAAAGTCAAGGCCTCCGTGGCGCAATCGGCTAGCGCGTTCGGCTGTTAACCGAAAGGTTGGTGGTTCGAGCCCACCTGGGGGCGAAATCGTTTTAACCGGCACCGAGGTGAGGACAAACGTCAACTTTGTTAGAGATACACAGCTAGCGTGACAATTTGGCTGTGTTTGAGTGATGCCACACAGCCTTATACACATTCAGCCAAGTGACACTGTAGGTAAAAACATGGCCCTACACAGACGTTCTACTGTTTTCCTATTTATTCGCCATGTGTGACTGCAGTAGAGCGACGCCCACTACAAAAGACGTATTCTTTACATTCAATTTCAGCGTATACGTCGCGACTGCCATATGACAGGGCCTGTCTCTCGATGTCGATTTGTATTTGGTGTCTCTTAAGTGTCGGTCTGCAGTGGGCCGCTGTTGGCCGAGAGACGTGCAGTCGCCTTACATGAAGCCCCATGGGCAACGCCAGTGCCACTGTGGACAACAGCATACTGTAGCCAGAGAGAGGAGCCGAAAGGTGCATTTCGCAGTCGAGCCACGCTATCCCACAAGCTGTGCACTAGGTCAGGATTGTGCAGACCGCAAACTTCTGGTGGCCCGACGCTCGTCGTCGATCGTAAGGGCGAAACAGTCAAGAGATTTGGAAAACGGCAATGTGGACACCCCCAGCAGCAGCTGTGTGCCAAATCCGATATCTGGTCGAGGGCTGCAAGATTCAGTATGATGAAGTGACAATTCGGGGATAGCTCGCAAACGCTAAGCTGCCGCCTTCTTAGCTCAGTGGTAGAGCACTGGTCTCGTAAACCAGGGGTCGTGAGTTCGAACCTCACAGAAGGCATTCATTTTTTTAACCTTCCTGCAAGGAGCGGAGCTATCTCGAGCAGCATCTAACACATGGCAGTACACTGAATGAAAGGGATGTTCTACAACCTATGACAAGTATTCTACTGGCCTCAGAGGTTTTCTGAATGCATAGGCACAACAGTGGTTTGTATGCATTTTGCAGTATAATGTCATGCTTGGCGATGTCATTCGTTTACGAGCCTCGCTACAGTGTGCATGCACGTTATCCATGTGAAGAGGCGCAAGCAGATGCTACCATTCTGCGAGATTCCTGCAGAAGGTATACGAATTGCGTTGATATACAGAGCACAAGGGAGCCAAAGTCAAGGCCTCCGTGGCGCAATCGGCTAGCGCGTTCGGCTGTTAACCGAAAGGTTGGTGGTTCGAGCCCACCTGGGGGCGAAATCGTTTTAACCGGCACCGAGGTGAGGACAAACGTCAACTTTGTTAGAGATACACAGCTAGCGTGACAATTTGGCTGTGTTTGAGTGATGCCACACAGCCTTATACACATTCAGCCAAGTGACACTGTAGGTAAAAACATGGCCCTACACAGACGTTCTACTGTTTTCCTATTTATTCGCCATGTGTGACTGCAGTAGAGCGACGCCCACTACAAAAGACGTATTCTTTACATTCAATTTCAGCGTATACGTCGCGACTGCCATATGACAGGGCCTGTCTCTCGATGTCGATTTGTATTTGGTGTCTCTTAAGTGTCGGTCTGCAGTGGGCCGCTGTTGGCCGAGAGACGTGCAGTCGCCTTACATGAAGCCCCATGGGCAACGCCAGTGCCACTGTGGACAACAGCATACTGTAGCCAGAGAGAGGAGCCGAAAGGTGCATTTCGCAGTCGAGCCACGCTATCCCACAAGCTGTGCACTAGGTCAGGATTGTGCAGACCGCAAACTTCTGGTGGCCCGACGCTCGTCGTCGATCGTAAGGGCGAAACAGTCAAGAGATTTGGAAAACGGCAATGTGGACACCCCCAGCAGCAGCTGTGTGCCAAATCCGATATCTGGTCGAGGGCTGCAAGATTCAGTATGATGAAGTGACAATTCGGGGATAGCTCGCAAACGCTAAGCTGCCGCCTTCTTAGCTCAGTGGTAGAGCACTGGTCTCGTAAACCAGGGGTCGTGAGTTCGAACCTCACAGAAGGCATTCATTTTTTTAACCTTCCTGCAAGGAGCGGAGCTATCTCGAGCAGCATCTAACACATGGCAGTACACTGAAGGAAAGGGATGTTCTACAACCTATGACAAGTATTCTACTGGCCTCAGAGGTTTTCTGAATGCATAGGCACAACAGTGGTTTGTATGCATTTTGCAGTATAATGTCATGCTTGGCGATGTCATTCGTTTACGAGCCTCGCTACAGTGTGCATGCACGTTATCCATGTGAAGAGGCGCAAGCAGATGCTACCATTCTGCGAGATTCCTGCAGAAGGTATACGAATTGCGTTGATATACAGAGCACAAGGGAGCCAAAGTCAAGGCCTCCGTGGCGCAATCGGCTAGCGCGTTCGGCTGTTAACCGAAAGGTTGGTGGTTCGAGCCCACCTGGGGGCGAAATCGTTTGAACCGGCACCGAGGTGAGGACAAACGTCAACTTTGTTAGAGATACACAGCTAGCGTGACAATTTGGCTGTGTTTGAGTGATGCCACACAGCCTTATACACATTCAGCCAAGTGACACTGTAGGTAAAAACATGGCCCTACACAGACGTTCTACTGTTTTCCTATTTATTCGCCATGTGTGACTGCAGTAGAGCGACGCCCACTACAAAAGACGTATTCTTTACATTCAATTTCAGCGTATACGTCGCGACTGCCATATGACAGGGCCTGTCTCTCGATGTCGATTTGTATTTGGTGTCTCTTAAGTGTCGGTCTGCAGTGGGCCGCTGTTGGCCGAGAGACGTGCAGTCGCCTTACATGAAGCCCCATGGGCAACGCCAGTGCCACTGTGGACAACAGCATACTGTAGCCAGAGAGAGGAGCCGAAAGGTGCATTTCGCAGTCGAGCCACGCTATCCCACAAGCTGTGCACTAGGTCAGGATTGTGCAGACCGCAAACTTCTGGTGGCCCGACGCTCGTCGTCGATCGTAAGGGCGAAACAGTCAAGAGATTTGGAAAACGGCAATGTGGACACCCCCAGCAGCAGCTGTGTGCCAAATCCGATATCTGGTCGAGGGCTGCAAGATTCAGTATGATGAAGTGACAATTCGGGGATAGCTCGCAAACGCTAAGCTGCCGCCTTCTTAGCTCAGTGGTAGAGCACTGGTCTCGTAAACCAGGGGTCGTGAGTTCGAACCTCACAGAAGGCATTCATTTTTTTAACCTTCCTGCAAGGAGCGGAGCTATCTCGAGCAGCATCTAACACATGGCAGTACACTGAATGAAAGGGATGTTCTACAACCTATGACAAGTATTCTACTGGCCTCAGAGGTTTTCTGAATGCATAGGCACAACAGTGGTTTGTATGCATTTTGCAGTATAATGTCATGCTTGGCGATGTCATTCGTTTACGAGCCTCGCTACAGTGTGCATGCACGTTATCCATGTGAAGAGGCGCAAGCAGATGCTACCATTCTGCAAGATTCCTGCAGAAGGTATACGAATTGCGTTGATATACAGAGCACAAGAGAGCCAAAGTCAAGGCCTCCGTGGCGCAATCGGCTAGCGCGTTCGGCTGTTAACCGAAAGGTTGGTGGTTCGAGCCCACCCGGGGGCGAAATCGTTTTAACCGGCACCGAGGTGAGGACATACGTCAACTTTGTTAGAGATACACAGCTAGCGTGACAATTTGGCTGTGTTTGAGTGATGCCACACAGCCTTATACACATTCAGCCAAGTGACACTGTAGGTAAAAACATGGCCCTACACAGACGTTCTACTGTTTTCCTATTTATTCGCCATGTGTGACTGCAGTAGAGCGACGCCCACTACAAAAGACGTATTCTTTACATTCAATTTCAGCGTATACGTCGCGACTGCCATATGACAGGGCCTGTCTCTCGATGTCGATTTGTATTTGGTGTCTCTTAAGTGTCGGTCTGCAGTGGGCCGCTGTTGGCCGAGAGACGTGCAGTCGCCTTACATGAAGCCCCATGGGCAACGCCAGTGCCACTGTGGACAACAGCATACTGTAGCCAGAGAGAGGAGCCGAAAGGTGCATTTCGCAGTCGAGCCACGCTATCCCACAAGCTGTGCACTAGGTCAGGATTGTGCAGACCGCAAACTTCTGGTGGCCCGACGCTCGTCGTCGATCGTAAGGGCGAAACAGTCAAGAGATTTGGAAAACGGCAATGTGGACACCCCCAGCAGCAGCTGTGTGCCAAATCCGATATCTGGTCGAGGGCTGCAAGATTCAGTATGATGAAGTGACAATTCGGGGATAGCTCGCAAACGCTAAGCTGCCGCCTTCTTAGCTCAGTGGTAGAGCACTGGTCTCGTAAACCAGGGGTCGTGAGTTCGAACCTCACAGAAGGCATTCATTTTTTTAACCTTCCTGCAAGGAGCGGAGCTATCTCGAGCAGCATCTAACACATGGCAGTACACTGAAGGAAAGGGATGTTCTACAACCTATGACAAGTATTCTACTGGCCTCAGAGGTTTTCTGAATGCATAGGCACAACAGTGGTTTGTATGCATTTTGCAGTATAATGTCATGCTTGGCGATGTCATTCGTTTACGAGCCTCGCTACAGTGTGCATGCACGTTATCCATGTGAAGAGGCGCAAGCAGATGCTACCATTCTGCGAGATTCCTGCAGAAGGTATACGAATTGCGTTGATATACAGAGCACAAGGGAGCCAAAGTCAAGGCCTCCGTGGCGCAATCGGCTAGCGCGTTCGGCTGTTAACCGAAAGGTTGGTGGTTCGAGCCCACCCGGGGGCGAAATCGTTTTAACCGGCACCGAGGTGAGGACATACGTCAACTTTGTTAGAGATACACAGCTAGCGTGACAATTTGGCTGTGTTTGAGTGATGCCACACAGCCTTATACACATTCAGCCAAGTGACACTGTAGGTAAAAACATGGCCCTACACAGACGTTCTACTGTTTTCCTATTTATTCGCCATGTGTGACTGCAGTAGAGCGACGCCCACTACAAAAGACGTATTCTTTACATTCAATTTCAGCGTATACGTCGCGACTGCCATATGACAGGGCCTGTCTCTCGATGTCGATTTGTATTTGGTGTCTCTTAAGTGTCGGTCTGCAGTGGGCCGCTGTTGGCCGAGAGACGTGCAGTCGCCTTACATGAAGCCCCATGGGCAA
The DNA here is from genome assembly GCF_023898315.1 of Schistocerca nitens. Taxonomy (NCBI): domain Eukaryota; kingdom Metazoa; phylum Arthropoda; class Insecta; order Orthoptera; family Acrididae; genus Schistocerca; species Schistocerca nitens. Next base: position 115,248,507 of record NC_064619.1, on the reverse strand, counting down.
CGCCAGTGCCACTGTGGACAACAGCATACTGTAGCCAGAGAGAGGAGCCGAAAGGTGCATTTCGCAGTCGAGCCACGCTATCCCACAAGCTGTGCACTAGGTCAGGATTGTGCAGACCGCAAACTTCTGGTGGCCCGACGCTCGTCGTCGATCGTAAGGGCGAAACAGTCAAGAGATTTGGAAAACGGCAATGTGGACACCCCCAGCAGCAGCTGTGTGCCAAATCCGATATCTGGTCGAGGGCTGCAAGATTCAGTATGATGAAGTGACAATTCGGGGATAGCTCGCAAACGCTAAGCTGCCGCCTTCTTAGCTCAGTGGTAGAGCACTGGTCTCGTAAACCAGGGGTCGTGAGTTCGAACCTCACAGAAGGCATTCATTTTTTTAACCTTCCTGCAAGGAGCGGAGCTATCTCGAGCAGCATCTAACACATGGCAGTACACTGAAGGAAAGGGATGTTCTACAACCTATGACAAGTATTCTACTGGCCTCAGAGGTTTTCTGAATGCATAGGCACAACAGTGGTTTGTATGCATTTTGCAGTATAATGTCATGCTTGGCGATGTCATTCGTTTACGAGCCTCGCTACAGTGTGCATGCACGTTATCCATGTGAAGAGGCGCAAGCAGATGCTACCATTCTGCGAGATTCCTGCAGAAGGTATACGAATTGCGTTGATATACAGAGCACAAGGGAGCCAAAGTCAAGGCCTCCGTGGCGCAATCGGCTAGCGCGTTCGGCTGTTAACCGAAAGGTTGGTGGTTCGAGCCCACCCGGGGGCGAAATCGTTTTAACCGGCACCGAGGTGAGGACATACGTCAACTTTGTTAGAGATACACAGCTAGCGTGACAATTTGGCTGTGTTTGAGTGATGCCACACAGCCTTATACACATTCAGCCAAGTGACACTGTAGGTAAAAACATGGCCCTACACAGACGTTCTACTGTTTTCCTATTTATTCGCCATGTGTGACTGCAGTAGAGCGACGCCCACTACAAAAGACGTATTCTTTACATTCAATTTCAGCGTATACGTCGCGACTGCCATATGACAGGGCCTGTCTCTCGATGTCGATTTGTATTTGGTGTCTCTTAAGTGTCGGTCTGCAGTGGGCCGCTGTTGGCCGAGAGACGTGCAGTCGCCTTACATGAAGCCCCATGGGCAACGCCAGTGCCACTGTGGACAACAGCATACTGTAGCCAGAGAGAGGAGCCGAAAGGTGCATTTCGCAGTCGAGCCACGCTATCCCACAAGCTGTGCACTAGGTCAGGATTGTGCAGACCGCAAACTTCTGGTGGCCCGACGCTCGTCGTCGATCGTAAGGGCGAAACAGTCAAGAGATTTGGAAAACGGCAATGTGGACACCCCCAGCAGCAGCTGTGTGCCAAATCCGATATCTGGTCGAGGGCTGCAAGATTCAGTATGATGAAGTGACAATTCGGGGATAGCTCGCAAACGCTAAGCTGCCGCCTTCTTAGCTCAGTGGTAGAGCACTGGTCTCGTAAACCAGGGGTCGTGAGTTCGAACCTCACAGAAGGCATTCATTTTTTTAACCTTCCTGCAAGGAGCGGAGCTATCTCGAGCAGCATCTAACACATGGCAGTACACTGAAGGAAAGGGATGTTCTACAACCTATGACAAGTATTCTACTGGCCTCAGAGGTTTTCTGAATGCATAGGCACAACAGTGGTTTGTATGCATTTTGCAGTATAATGTCATGCTTGGCGATGTCATTCGTTTACGAGCCTCGCTACAGTGTGCATGCACGTTATCCATGTGAAGAGGCGCAAGCAGATGCTACCATTCTGCGAGATTCCTGCAGAAGGTATACGAATTGCGTTGATATACAGAGCACAAGGGAGCCAAAGTCAAGGCCTCCGTGGCGCAATCGGCTAGCGCGTTCGGCTGTTAACCGAAAGGTTGGTGGTTCGAGCCCACCCGGGGGCGAAATCGTTTTAACCGGCACCGAGGTGAGGACATACGTCAACTTTGTTAGAGATACACAGCTAGCGTGACAATTTGGCTGTGTTTGAGTGATGCCACACAGCCTTATACACATTCAGCCAAGTGACACTGTAGGTAAAAACATGGCCCTACACAGACGTTCTACTGTTTTCCTATTTATTCGCCATGTGTGACTGCAGTAGAGCGACGCCCACTACAAAAGACGTATTCTTTACATTCAATTTCAGCGTATACGTCGCGACTGCCATATGACAGGGCCTGTCTCTCGATGTCGATTTGTATTTGGTGTCTCTTAAGTGTCGGTCTGCAGTGGGCCGCTGTTGGCCGAGAGACGTGCAGTCGCCTTACATGAAGCCCCATGGGCAACGCCAGTGCCACTGTGGACAACAGCATACTGTAGCCAGAGAGAGGAGCCGAAAGGTGCATTTCGCAGTCGAGCCACGCTATCCCACAAGCTGTGCACTAGGTCAGGATTGTGCAGACCGCAAACTTCTGGTGGCCCGACGCTCGTCGTCGATCGTAAGGGCGAAACAGTCAAGAGATTTGGAAAACGGCAATGTGGACACCCCCAGCAGCAGCTGTGTGCCAAATCCGATATCTGGTCGAGGGCTGCAAGATTCAGTATGATGAAGTGACAATTCGGGGATAGCTCGCAAACGCTAAGCTGCCGCCTTCTTAGCTCAGTGGTAGAGCACTGGTCTCGTAAACCAGGGGTCGTGAGTTCGAACCTCACAGAAGGCATTCATTTTTTTAACCTTCCTGCAAGGAGCGGAGCTATCTCGAGCAGCATCTAACACATGGCAGTACACTGAAGGAAAGGGATGTTCTACAACCTATGACAAGTATTCTACTGGCCTCAGAGGTTTTCTGAATGCATAGGCACAACAGTGGTTTGTATGCATTTTGCAGTATAATGTCATGCTTGGCGATGTCATTCGTTTACGAGCCTCGCTACAGTGTGCATGCACGTTATCCATGTGAAGAGGCGCAAGCAGATGCTACCATTCTGCGAGATTCCTGCAGAAGGTATACGAATTGCGTTGATATACAGAGCACAAGGGAGCCAAAGTCAAGGCCTCCGTGGCGCAATCGGCTAGCGCGTTCGGCTGTTAACCGAAAGGTTGGTGGTTCGAGCCCACCCGGGGGCGAAATCGTTTTAACCGGCACCGAGGTGAGGACATACGTCAACTTTGTTAGAGATACACAGCTAGCGTGACAATTTGGCTGTGTTTGAGTGATGCCACACAGCCTTATACACATTCAGCCAAGTGACACTGTAGGTAAAAACATGGCCCTACACAGACGTTCTACTGTTTTCCTATTTATTCGCCATGTGTGACTGCAGTAGAGCGACGCCCACTACAAAAGACGTATTCTTTACATTCAATTTCAGCGTATACGTCGCGACTGCCATATGACAGGGCCTGTCTCTCGATGTCGATTTGTATTTGGTGTCTCTTAAGTGTCGGTCTGCAGTGGGCCGCTGTTGGCCGAGAGACGTGCAGTCGCCTTACATGAAGCCCCATGGGCAACGCCAGTGCCACTGTGGACAACAGCATACTGTAGCCAGAGAGAGGAGCCGAAAGGTGCATTTCGCAGTCGAGCCACGCTATCCCACAAGCTGTGCACTAGGTCAGGATTGTGCAGACCGCAAACTTCTGGTGGCCCGACGCTCGTCGTCGATCGTAAGGGCGAAACAGTCAAGAGATTTGGAAAACGGCAATGTGGACACCCCCAGCAGCAGCTGTGTGCCAAATCCGATATCTGGTCGAGGGCTGCAAGATTCAGTATGATGAAGTGACAATTCGGGGATAGCTCGCAAACGCTAAGCTGCCGCCTTCTTAGCTCAGTGGTAGAGCACTGGTCTCGTAAACCAGGGGTCGTGAGTTCGAACCTCACAGAAGGCATTCATTTTTTTAACCTTCCTGCAAGGAGCGGAGCTATCTCGAGCAGCATCTAACACATGGCAGTACACTGAAGGAAAGGGATGTTCTACAACCTATGACAAGTATTCTACTGGCCTCAGAGGTTTTCTGAATGCATAGGCACAACAGTGGTTTGTATGCATTTTGCAGTATAATGTCATGCTTGGCGATGTCATTCGTTTACGAGCCTCGCTACAGTGTGCATGCACGTTATCCATGTGAAGAGGCGCAAGCAGATGCTACCATTCTGCGAGATTCCTGCAGAAGGTATACGAATTGCGTTGATATACAGAGCACAAGGGAGCCAAAGTCAAGGCCTCCGTGGCGCAATCGGCTAGCGCGTTCGGCTGTTAACCGAAAGGTTGGTGGTTCGAGCCCACCCGGGGGCGAAATCGTTTTAACCGGCACCGAGGTGAGGACATACGTCAACTTTGTTAGAGATACACAGCTAGCGTGACAATTTGGCTGTGTTTGAGTGATGCCACACAGCCTTATACACATTCAGCCAAGTGACACTGTAGGTAAAAACATGGCCCTACACAGACGTTCTACTGTTTTCCTATTTATTCGCCATGTGTGACTGCAGTAGAGCGACGCCCACTACAAAAGACGTATTCTTTACATTCAATTTCAGCGTATACGTCGCGACTGCCATATGACAGGGCCTGTCTCTCGATGTCGATTTGTATTTGGTGTCTCTTAAGTGTCGGTCTGCAGTGGGCCGCTGTTGGCCGAGAGACGTGCAGTCGCCTTACATGAAGCCCCATGGGCAACGCCAGTGCCACTGTGGACAACAGCATACTGTAGCCAGAGAGAGGAGCCGAAAGGTGCATTTCGCAGTCGAGCCACGCTATCCCACAAGCTGTGCACTAGGTCAGGATTGTGCAGACCGCAAACTTCTGGTGGCCCGACGCTCGTCGTCGATCGTAAGGGCGAAACAGTCAAGAGATTTGGAAAACGGCAATGTGGACACCCCCAGCAGCAGCTGTGTGCCAAATCCGATATCTGGTCGAGGGCTGCAAGATTCAGTATGATGAAGTGACAATTCGGGGATAGCTCGCAAACGCTAAGCTGCCGCCTTCTTAGCTCAGTGGTAGAGCACTGGTCTCGTAAACCAGGGGTCGTGAGTTCGAACCTCACAGAAGGCATTCATTTTTTTAACCTTCCTGCAAGGAGCGGAGCTATCTCGAGCAGCATCTAACACATGGCAGTACACTGAAGGAAAGGGATGTTCTACAACCTATGACAAGTATTCTACTGGCCTCAGAGGTTTTCTGAATGCATAGGCACAACAGTGGTTTGTATGCATTTTGCAGTATAATGTCATGCTTGGCGATGTCATTCGTTTACGAGCCTCGCTACAGTGTGCATGCACGTTATCCATGTGAAGAGGCGCAAGCAGATGCTACCATTCTGCGAGATTCCTGCAGAAGGTATACGAATTGCGTTGATATACAGAGCACAAGGGAGCCAAAGTCAAGGCCTCCGTGGCGCAATCGGCTAGCGCGTTCGGCTGTTAACCGAAAGGTTGGTGGTTCGAGCCCACCCGGGGGCGAAATCGTTTTAACCGGCACCGAGGTGAGGACATACGTCAACTTTGTTAGAGATACACAGCTAGCGTGACAATTTGGCTGTGTTTGAGTGATGCCACACAGCCTTATACACATTCAGCCAAGTGACACTGTAGGTAAAAACATGGCCCTACACAGACGTTCTACTGTTTTCCTATTTATTCGCCATGTGTGACTGCAGTAGAGCGACGCCCACTACAAAAGACGTATTCTTTACATTCAATTTCAGCGTATACGTCGCGACTGCCATATGACAGGGCCTGTCTCTCGATGTCGATTTGTATTTGGTGTCTCTTAAGTGTCGGTCTGCAGTGGGCCGCTGTTGGCCGAGAGACGTGCAGTCGCCTTACATGAAGCCCCATGGGCAACGCCAGTGCCACTGTGGACAACAGCATACTGTAGCCAGAGAGAGGAGCCGAAAGGTGCATTTCGCAGTCGAGCCACGCTATCCCACAAGCTGTGCACTAGGTCAGGATTGTGCAGACCGCAAACTTCTGGTGGCCCGACGCTCGTCGTCGATCGTAAGGGCGAAACAGTCAAGAGATTTGGAAAACGGCAATGTGGACACCCCCAGCAGCAGCTGTGTGCCAAATCCGATATCTGGTCGAGGGCTGCAAGATTCAGTATGATGAAGTGACAATTCGGGGATAGCTCGCAAACGCTAAGCTGCCGCCTTCTTAGCTCAGTGGTAGAGCACTGGTCTCGTAAACCAGGGGTCGTGAGTTCGAACCTCACAGAAGGCATTCATTTTTTTAACCTTCCTGCAAGGAGCGGAGCTATCTCGAGCAGCATCTAACACATGGCAGTACACTGAATGAAAGGGATGTTCTACAACCTATGACAAGTATTCTACTGGCCTCAGAGGTTTTCTGAATGCATAGGCACAACAGTGGTTTGTATGCATTTTGCAGTATAATGTCATGCTTGGCGATGTCATTCGTTTACGAGCCTCGCTACAGTGTGCATGCACGTTATCCATGTGAAGAGGCGCAAGCAGATGCTACCATTCTGCGAGATTCCTGCAGAAGGTATACGAATTGCGTTGATATACAGAGCACAAGGGAGCCAAAGTCAAGGCCTCCGTGGCGCAATCGGCTAGCGCGTTCGGCTGTTAACCGAAAGGTTGGTGGTTCGAGCCCACCCGGGGGCGAAATCGTTTTAACCGGCACCGAGGTGAGGACATACGTCAACTTTGTTAGAGATACACAGCTAGCGTGACAATTTGGCTGTGTTTGAGTGATGCCACACAGCCTTATACACATTCAGCCAAGTGACACTGTAGGTAAAAACATGGCCCTACACAGACGTTCTACTGTTTTCCTATTTATTCGCCATGTGTGACTGCAGTAGAGCGACGCCCACTACAAAAGACGTATTCTTTACATTCAATTTCAGCGTATACGTCGCGACTGCCATATGACAGGGCCTGTCTCTCGATGTCGATTTGTATTTGGTGTCTCTTAAGTGTCGGTCTGCAGTGGGCCGCTGTTGGCCGAGAGACGTGCAGTCGCCTTACATGAAGCCCCATGGGCAACGCCAGTGCCACTGTGGACAACAGCATACTGTAGCCAGAGAGAGGAGCCGAAAGGTGCATTTCGCAGTCGAGCCACGCTATCCCACAAGCTGTGCACTAGGTCAGGATTGTGCAGACCGCAAACTTCTGGTGGCCCGACGCTCGTCGTCGATCGTAAGGGCGAAACAGTCAAGAGATTTGGAAAACGGCAATGTGGACACCCCCAGCAGCAGCTGTGTGCCAAATCCGATATCTGGTCGAGGGCTGCAAGATTCAGTATGATGAAGTGACAATTCGGGGATAGCTCGCAAACGCTAAGCTGCCGCCTTCTTAGCTCAGTGGTAGAGCACTGGTCTCGTAAACCAGGGGTCGTGAGTTCGAACCTCACAGAAGGCATTCATTTTTTTAACCTTCCTGCAAGGAGCGGAGCTATCTCGAGCAGCATCTAACACATGGCAGTACACTGAAGGAAAGGGATGTTCTACAACCTATGACAAGTATTCTACTGGCCTCAGAGGTTTTCTGAATGCATAGGCACAACAGTGGTTTGTATGCATTTTGCAGTATAATGTCATGCTTGGCGATGTCATTCGTTTACGAGCCTCGCTACAGTGTGCATGCACGTTATCCATGTGAAGAGGCGCAAGCAGATGCTACCATTCTGCGAGATTCCTGCAGAAGGTATACGAATTGCGTTGATATACAGAGCACAAGGGAGCCAAAGTCAAGGCCTCCGTGGCGCAATCGGCTAGCGCGTTCGGCTGTTAACCGAAAGGTTGGTGGTTCGAGCCCACCCGGGGGCGAAATCGTTTTAACCGGCACCGAGGTGAGGACATACGTCAACTTTGTTAGAGATACACAGCTAGCGTGACAATTTGGCTGTGTTTGAGTGATGCCACACAGCCTTATACACATTCAGCCAAGTGACACTGTAGGTAAAAACATGGCCCTACACAGACGTTCTACTGTTTTCCTATTTATTCGCCATGTGTGACTGCAGTAGAGCGACGCCCACTACAAAAGACGTATTCTTTACATTCAATTTCAGCGTATACGTCGCGACTGCCATATGACAGGGCCTGTCTCTCGATGTCGATTTGTATTTGGTGTCTCTTAAGTGTCGGTCTGCAGTGGGCCGCTGTTGGCCGAGAGACGTGCAGTCGCCTTACATGAAGCCCCATGGGCAACGCCAGTGCCACTGTGGACAACAGCATACTGTAGCCAGAGAGAGGAGCCGAAAGGTGCATTTCGCAGTCGAGCCACGCTATCCCACAAGCTGTGCACTAGGTCAGGATTGTGCAGACCGCAAACTTCTGGTGGCCCGACGCTCGTCGTCGATCGTAAGGGCGAAACAGTCAAGAGATTTGGAAAACGGCAATGTGGACACCCCCAGCAGCAGCTGTGTGCCAAATCCGATATCTGGTCGAGGGCTGCAAGATTCAGTATGATGAAGTGACAATTCGGGGATAGCTCGCAAACGCTAAGCTGCCGCCTTCTTAGCTCAGTGGTAGAGCACTGGTCTCGTAAACCAGGGGTCGTGAGTTCGAACCTCACAGAAGGCATTCATTTTTTTAACCTTCCTGCAAGGAGCGGAGCTATCTCGAGCAGCATCTAACACATGGCAGTACACTGAAGGAAAGGGATGTTCTACAACCTATGACAAGTATTCTACTGGCCTCAGAGGTTTTCTGAATGCATAGGCACAACAGTGGTTTGTATGCATTTTGCAGTATAATGTCATGCTTGGCGATGTCATTCGTTTACAAGCCTCGCTACAGTGTGCATGCACGTTATCCATGTGAAGAGGCGCAAGCAGATGCTACCATTCTGCGAGATTCCTGCAGAAGGTATACGAATTGCGTTGATATACAGAGCACAAGGGAGCCAAAGTCAAGGCCTCCGTGGCGCAATCGGCTAGCGCGTTCGGCTGTTAACCGAAAGGTTGGTGGTTCGAGCCCACCCGGGGGCGAAATCGTTTTAACCGGCACCGAGGTGAGGACATACGTCAACTTTGTTAGAGATACACAGCTAGCGTGACAATTTGGCTGTGTTTGAGTGATGCCACACAGCCTTATACACATTCAGCCAAGTGACACTGTAGGTAAAAACATGGCCCTACACAGACGTTCTACTGTTTTCCTATTTATTCGCCATGTGTGACTGCAGTAGAGCGACGCCCACTACAAAAGACGTATTCTTTACATTCAATTTCAGCGTATACGTCGCGACTGCCATATGACAGGGCCTGTCTCTCGATGTCGATTTGTATTTGGTGTCTCTTAAGTGTCGGTCTGCAGTGGGCCGCTGTTGGCCGAGAGACGTGCAGTCGCCTTACATGAAGCCCCATGGGCAACGCCAGTGCCACTGTGGACAACAGCATACTGTAGCCAGAGAGAGGAGCCGAAAGGTGCATTTCGCAGTCGAGCCACGCTATCCCACAAGCTGTGCACTAGGTCAGGATTGTGCAGACCGCAAACTTCTGGTGGCCCGACGCTCGTCGTCGATCGTAAGGGCGAAACAGTCAAGAGATTTGGAAAACGGCAATGTGGACACCCCCAGCAGCAGCTGTGTGCCAAATCCGATATCTGGTCGAGGGCTGCAAGATTCAGTATGATGAAGTGACAATTCGGGGATAGCTCGCAAACGCTAAGCTGCCGCCTTCTTAGCTCAGTGGTAGAGCACTGGTCTCGTAAACCAGGGGTCGTGAGTTCGAACCTCACAGAAGGCATTCATTTTTTTAACCTTCCTGCAAGGAGCGGAGCTATCTCGAGCAGCATCTAACACATGGCAGTACACTGAATGAAAGGGATGTTCTACAACCTATGACAAGTATTCTACTGGCCTCAGAGGTTTTCTGAATGCATAGGCACAACAGTGGTTTGTATGCATTTTGCAGTATAATGTCATGCTTGGCGATGTCATTCGTTTACGAGCCTCGCTACAGTGTGCATGCACGTTATCCATGTGAAGAGGCGCAAGCAGATGCTACCATTCTGCGAGATTCCTGCAGAAGGTATACGAATTGCGTTGATATACAGAGCACAAGGGAGCCAAAGTCAAGGCCTCCGTGGCGCAATCGGCTAGCGCGTTCGGCTGTTAACCGAAAGGTTGGTGGTTCGAGCCCACCCGGGGGCGAAATCGTTTTAACCGGCACCGAGGTGAGGACATACGTCAACTTTGTTAGAGATACACAGCTAGCGTGACAATTTGGCTGTGTTTGAGTGATGCCACACAGCCTTATACACATTCAGCCAAGTGACACTGTAGGTAAAAACATGGCCCTACACAGACGTTCTACTGTTTTCCTATTTATTCGCCATGTGTGACTGCAGTAGAGCGACGCCCACTACAAAAGACGTATTCTTTACATTCAATTTCAGCGTATACGTCGCGACTGCCATATGACAGGGCCTGTCTCTCGATGTCGATTTGTATTTGGTGTCTCTTAAGTGTCGGTCTGCAGTGGGCCGCTGTTGGCCGAGAGACGTGCAGTCGCCTTACATGAAGCCCCATGGGCAACGCCAGTGCCACTGTGGACAACAGCATACTGTAGCCAGAGAGAGGAGCCGAAAGGTGCATTTCGCAGTCGAGCCACGCTATCCCACAAGCTGTGCACTAGGTCAGGATTGTGCAGACCGCAAACTTCTGGTGGCCCGACGCTCGTCGTCGATCGTAAGGGCGAAACAGTCAAGAGATTTGGAAAACGGCAATGTGGACACCCCCAGCAGCAGCTGTGTGCCAAATCCGATATCTGGTCGAGGGCTGCAAGATTCAGTATGATGAAGTGACAATTCGGGGATAGCTCGCAAACGCTAAGCTGCCGCCTTCTTAGCTCAGTGGTAGAGCACTGGTCTCGTAAACCAGGGGTCGTGAGTTCGAACCTCACAGAAGGCATTCATTTTTTTAACCTTCCTGCAAGGAGCGGAGCTATCTCGAGCAGCATCTAACACATGGCAGTACACTGAAGGAAAGGGATGTTCTACAACCTATGACAAGTATTCTACTGGCCTCAGAGGTTTTCTGAATGCATAGGCACAACAGTGGTTTGTATGCATTTTGCAGTATAATGTCATGCTTGGCGATGTCATTCGTTTACGAGCCTCGCTACAGTGTGCATGCACGTTATCCATGTGAAGAGGCGCAAGCAGATGCTACCATTCTGCGAGATTCCTGCAGAAGGTATACGAATTGCGTTGATATACAGAGCACAAGGGAGCCAAAGTCAAGGCCTCCGTGGCGCAATCGGCTAGCGCGTTCGGCTGTTAACCGAAAGGTTGGTGGTTCGAGCCCACCCGGGGGCGAAATCGTTTTAACCGGCACCGAGGTGAGGACATACGTCAACTTTGTTAGAGATACACAGCTAGCGTGACAATTTGGCTGTGTTTGAGTGATGCCACACAGCCTTATACACATTCAGCCAAGTGACACTGTAGGTAAAAACATGGCCCTACACAGACGTTCTACTGTTTTCCTATTTATTCGCCATGTGTGACTGCAGTAGAGCGACGCCCACTACAAAAGACGTATTCTTTACATTCAATTTCAGCGTATACGTCGCGACTGCCATATGACAGGGCCTGTCTCTCGATGTCGATTTGTATTTGGTGTCTCTTAAGTGTCGGTCTGCAGTGGGCCGCTGTTGGCCGAGAGACGTGCAGTCGCCTTACATGAAGCCCCATGGGCAACGCCAGTGCCACTGTGGACAACAGCATACTGTAGCCAGAGAGAGGAGCCGAAAGGTGCATTTCGCAGTCGAGCCACGCTATCCCACAAGCTGTGCACTAGGTCAGGATTGTGCAGACCGCAAACTTCTGGTGGCCCGACGCTCGTCGTCGATCGTAAGGGCGAAACAGTCAAGAGATTTGGAAAACGGCAATGTGGACACCCCCAGCAGCAGCTGTGTGCCAAATCCGATATCTGGTCGAGGGCTGCAAGATTCAGTATGATGAAGTGACAATTCGGGGATAGCTCGCAAACGCTAAGCTGCCGCCTTCTTAGCTCAGTGGTAGAGCACTGGTCTCGTAAACCAGGGGTCGTGAGTTCGAACCTCACAGAAGGCATTCATTTTTTTAACCTTCCTGCAAGGAGCGGAGCTATCTCGAGCAGCATCTAACACATGGCAGTACACTGAAGGAAAGGGATGTTCTACAACCTATGACAAGTATTCTACTGGCCTCAGAGGTTTTCTGAATGCATAGGCACAACAGTGGTTTGTATGCATTTTGCAGTATAATGTCATGCTTGGCGATGTCATTCGTTTACAAGCCTCGCTACAGTGTGCATGCACGTTATCCATGTGAAGAGGCGCAAGCAGATGCTACCATTCTGCGAGATTCCTGCAGAAGGTATACGAATTGCGTTGATATACAGAGCACAAGGGAGCCAAAGTCAAGGCCTCCGTGGCGCAATCGGCTAGCGCGTTCGGCTGTTAACCGAAAGGTTGGTGGTTCGAGCCCACCCGGGGGCGAAATCGTTTTAACCGGCACCGAGGTGAGGACATACGTCAACTTTGTTAGAGATACACAGCTAGCGTGACAATTTGGCTGTGTTTGAGTGATGCCACACAGCCTTATACACATTCAGCCAAGTGACACTGTAGGTAAAAACATGGCCCTACACAGACGTTCTACTGTTTTCCTATTTATTCGCCATGTGTGACTGCAGTAGAGCGACGCCCACTACAAAAGACGTATTCTTTACATTCAATTTCAGCGTATACGTCGCGACTGCCATATGACAGGGCCTGTCTCTCGATGTCGATTTGTATTTGGTGTCTCTTAAGTGTCGGTCTGCAGTGGGCCGCTGTTGGCCGAGAGACGTGCAGTCGCCTTACATGAAGCCCCATGGGCAACGCCAGTGCCACTGTGGACAACAGCATACTGTAGCCAGAGAGAGGAGCCGAAAGGTGCATTTCGCAGTCGAGCCACGCTATCCCACAAGCTGTGCACTAGGTCAGGATTGTGCAGACCGCAAACTTCTGGTGGCCCGACGCTCGTCGTCGATCGTAAGGGCGAAACAGTCAAGAGATTTGGAAAACGGCAATGTGGACACCCCCAGCAGCAGCTGTGTGCCAAATCCGATATCTGGTCGAGGGCTGCAAGATTCAGTATGATGAAGTGACAATTCGGGGATAGCTCGCAAACGCTAAGCTGCCGCCTTCTTAGCTCAGTGGTAGAGCACTGGTCTCGTAAACCAGGGGTCGTGAGTTCGAACCTCACAGAAGGCATTCATTTTTTTAACCTTCCTGCAAGGAGCGGAGCTATCTCGAGCAGCATCTAACACATGGCAGTACACTGAAGGAAAGGGATGTTCTACAACCTATGACAAGTATTCTACTGGCCTCAGAGGTTTTCTGAATGCATAGGCACAACAGTGGTTTGTATGCATTTTGCAGTATAATGTCATGCTTGGCGATGTCATTCGTTTACGAGCCTCGCTACAGTGTGCATGCACGTTATCCATGTGAAGAGGCGCAAGCAGATGCTACCATTCTGCGAGATTCCTGCAGAAGGTATACGAATTGCGTTGATATACAGAGCACAAGGGAGCCAAAGTCAAGGCCTCCGTGGCGCAATCGGCTAGCGCGTTCGGCTGTTAACCGAAAGGTTGGTGGTTCGAGCCCACCCGGGGGCGAAATCGTTTTAACCGGCACCGAGGTGAGGACATACGTCAACTTTGTTAGAGATACACAGCTAGCGTGACAATTTGGCTGTGTTTGAGTGATGCCACACAGCCTTATACACATTCAGCCAAGTGACACTGTAGGTAAAAACATGGCCCTACACAGACGTTCTACTGTTTTCCTATTTATTCGCCATGTGTGACTGCAGTAGAGCGACGCCCACTACAAAAGACGTATTCTTTACATTCAATTTCAGCGTATACGTCGCGACTGCCATATGACAGGGCCTGTCTCTCGATGTCGATTTGTATTTGGTGTCTCTTAAGTGTCGGTCTGCAGTGGGCCGCTGTTGGCCGAGAGACGTGCAGTCGCCTTACATGAAGCCCCATGGGCAACGCCAGTGCCACTGTGGACAACAGCATACTGTAGCCAGAGAGAGGAGCCGAAAGGTGCATTTCGCAGTCGAGCCACGCTATCCCACAAGCTGTGCACTAGGTCAGGATTGTGCAGACCGCAAACTTCTGGTGGCCCGACGCTCGTCGTCGATCGTAAGGGCGAAACAGTCAAGAGATTTGGAAAACGGCAATGTGGACACCCCCAGCAGCAGCTGTGTGCCAAATCCGATATCTGGTCGAGGGCTGCAAGATTCAGTATGATGAAGTGACAATTCGGGGATAGCTCGCAAACGCTAAGCTGCCGCCTTCTTAGCTCAGTGGTAGAGCACTGGTCTCGTAAACCAGGGGTCGTGAGTTCGAACCTCACAGAAGGCATTCATTTTTTTAACCTTCCTGCAAGGAGCGGAGCTATCTCGAGCAGCATCTAACACATGGCAGTACACTGAAGGAAAGGGATGTTCTACAACCTATGACAAGTATTCTACTGGCCTCAGAGGTTTTCTGAATGCATAGGCACAACAGTGGTTTGTATGCATTTTGCAGTATAATGTCATGCTTGGCGATGTCATTCGTTTACGAGCCTCGCTACAGTGTGCATGCACGTTATCCATGTGAAGAGGCGCAAGCAGATGCTACCATTCTGCGAGATTCCTGCAGAAGGTATACGAATTGCGTTGATATACAGAGCACAAGGGAGCCAAAGTCAAGGCCTCCGTGGCGCAATCGGCTAGCGCGTTCGGCTGTTAACCGAAAGGTTGGTGGTTCGAGCCCACCCGGGGGCGAAATCGTTTTAACCGGCACCGAGGTGAGGACATACGTCAACTTTGTTAGAGATACACAGCTAGCGTGACAATTTGGCTGTGTTTGAGTGATGCCACACAGCCTTATACACATTCAGCCAAGTGACACTGTAGGTAAAAACATGGCCCTACACAGACGTTCTACTGTTTTCCTATTTATTCGCCATGTGTGACTGCAGTAGAGCGACGCCCACTACAAAAGACGTATTCTTTACATTCAATTTCAGCGTATACGTCGCGACTGCCATATGACAGGGCCTGTCTCTCGATGTCGATTTGTATTTGGTGTCTCTTAAGTGTCGGTCTGCAGTGGGCCGCTGTTGGCCGAGAGACGTGCAGTCGCCTTACATGAAGCCCCATGGGCAACGCCAGTGCCACTGTGGACAACAGCATACTGTAGCCAGAGAGAGGAGCCGAAAGGTGCATTTCGCAGTCGAGCCACGCTATCCCACAAGCTGTGCACTAGGTCAGGATTGTGCAGACCGCAAACTTCTGGTGGCCCGACGCTCGTCGTCGATCGTAAGGGCGAAACAGTCAAGAGATTTGGAAAACGGCAATGTGGACACCCCCAGCAGCAGCTGTGTGCCAAATCCGATATCTGGTCGAGGGCTGCAAGATTCAGTATGATGAAGTGACAATTCGGGGATAGCTCGCAAACGCTAAGCTGCCGCCTTCTTAGCTCAGTGGTAGAGCACTGGTCTCGTAAACCAGGGGTCGTGAGTTCGAACCTCACAGAAGGCATTCATTTTTTTAACCTTCCTGCAAGGAGCGGAGCTATCTCGAGCAGCATCTAACACATGGCAGTACACTGAAGGAAAGGGATGTTCTACAACCTATGACAAGTATTCTACTGGCCTCAGAGGTTTTCTGAATGCATAGGCACAACAGTGGTTTGTATGCATTTTGCAGTATAATGTCATGCTTGGCGATGTCATTCGTTTACGAGCCTCGCTACAGTGTGCATGCACGTTATCCATGTGAAGAGGCGCAAGCAGATGCTACCATTCTGCGAGATTCCTGCAGAAGGTATACGAATTGCGTTGATATACAGAGCACAAGGGAGCCAAAGTCAAGGCCTCCGTGGCGCAATCGGCTAGCGCGTTCGGCTGTTAACCGAAAGGTTGGTGGTTCGAGCCCACCCGGGGGCGAAATCGTTTTAACCGGCACCGAGGTGAGGACATACGTCAACTTTGTTAGAGATACACAGCTAGCGTGACAATTTGGCTGTGTTTGAGTGATGCCACACAGCCTTATACACATTCAGCCAAGTGACACTGTAGGTAAAAACATGGCCCTACACAGACGTTCTACTGTTTTCCTATTTATTCGCCATGTGTGACTGCAGTAGAGCGACGCCCACTACAAAAGACGTATTCTTTACATTCAATTTCAGCGTATACGTCGCGACTGCCATATGACAGGGCCTGTCTCTCGATGTCGATTTGTATTTGGTGTCTCTTAAGTGTCGGTCTGCAGTGGGCCGCTGTTGGCCGAGAGACGTGCAGTCGCCTTACATGAAGCCCCATGGGCAACGCCAGTGCCACTGTGGACAACAGCATACTGTAGCCAGAGAGAGGAGCCGAAAGGTGCATTTCGCAGTCGAGCCACGCTATCCCACAAGCTGTGCACTAGGTCAGGATTGTGCAGACCGCAAACTTCTGGTGGCCCGACGCTCGTCGTCGATCGTAAGGGCGAAACAGTCAAGAGATTTGGAAAACGGCAATGTGGACACCCCCAGCAGCAGCTGTGTGCCAAATCCGATATCTGGTCGAGGGCTGCAAGATTCAGTATGATGAAGTGACAATTCGGGGATAGCTCGCAAACGCTAAGCTGCCGCCTTCTTAGCTCAGTGGTAGAGCACTGGTCTCGTAAACCAGGGGTCGTGAGTTCGAACCTCACAGAAGGCATTCATTTTTTTAACCTTCCTGCAAGGAGCGGAGCTATCTCGAGCAGCATCTAACACATGGCAGTACACTGAAGGAAAGGGATGTTCTACAACCTATGACAAGTATTCTACTGGCCTCAGAGGTTTTCTGAATGCATAGGCACAACAGTGGTTTGTATGCATTTTGCAGTATAATGTCATGCTTGGCGATGTCATTCGTTTACGAGCCTCGCTACAGTGTGCATGCACGTTATCCATGTGAAGAGGCGCAAGCAGATGCTACCATTCTGCGAGATTCCTGCAGAAGGTATACGAATTGCGTTGATATACAGAGCACAAGGGAGCCAAAGTCAAGGCCTCCGTGGCGCAATCGGCTAGCGCGTTCGGCTGTTAACCGAAAGGTTGGTGGTTCGAGCCCACCCGGGGGCGAAATCGTTTTAACCGGCACCGAGGTGAGGACATACGTCAACTTTGTTAGAGATACACAGCTAGCGTGACAATTTGGCTGTGTTTGAGTGATGCCACACAGCCTTATACACATTCAGCCAAGTGACACTGTAGGTAAAAACATGGCCCTACACAGACGTTCTACTGTTTTCCTATTTATTCGCCATGTGTGACTGCAGTAGAGCGACGCCCACTACAAAAGACGTATTCTTTACATTCAATTTCAGCGTATACGTCGCGACTGCCATATGACAGGGCCTGTCTCTCGATGTCGATTTGTATTTGGTGTCTCTTAAGTGTCGGTCTGCAGTGGGCCGCTGTTGGCCGAGAGACGTGCAGTCGCCTTACATGAAGCCCCATGGGCAACGCCAGTGCCACTGTGGACAACAGCATACTGTAGCCAGAGAGAGGAGCCGAAAGGTGCATTTCGCAGTCGAGCCACGCTATCCCACAAGCTGTGCACTAGGTCAGGATTGTGCAGACCGCAAACTTCTGGTGGCCCGACGCTCGTCGTCGATCGTAAGGGCGAAACAGTCAAGAGATTTGGAAAACGGCAATGTGGACACCCCCAGCAGCAGCTGTGTGCCAAATCCGATATCTGGTCGAGGGCTGCAAGATTCAGTATGATGAAGTGACAATTCGGGGATAGCTCGCAAACGCTAAGCTGCCGCCTTCTTAGCTCAGTGGTAGAGCACTGGTCTCGTAAACCAGGGGTCGTGAGTTCGAACCTCACAGAAGGCATTCATTTTTTTAACCTTCCTGCAAGGAGCGGAGCTATCTCGAGCAGCATCTAACACATGGCAGTACACTGAAGGAAAGGGATGTTCTACAACCTATGACAAGTATTCTACTGGCCTCAGAGGTTTTCTGAATGCATAGGCACAACAGTGGTTTGTATGCATTTTGCAGTATAATGTCATGCTTGGCGATGTCATTCGTTTACGAGCCTCGCTACAGTGTGCATGCACGTTATCCATGTGAAGAGGCGCAAGCAGATGCTACCATTCTGCGAGATTCCTGCAGAAGGTATACGAATTGCGTTGATATACAGAGCACAAGGGAGCCAAAGTCAAGGCCTCCGTGGCGCAATCGGCTAGCGCGTTCGGCTGTTAACCGAAAGGTTGGTGGTTCGAGCCCACCCGGGGGCGAAATCGTTTTAACCGGCACCGAGGTGAGGACATACGTCAACTTTGTTAGAGATACACAGCTAGCGTGACAATTTGGCTGTGTTTGAGTGATGCCACACAGCCTTATACACATTCAGCCAAGTGACACTGTAGGTAAAAACATGGCCCTACACAGACGTTCTACTGTTTTCCTATTTATTCGCCATGTGTGACTGCAGTAGAGCGACGCCCACTACAAAAGACGTATTCTTTACATTCAATTTCAGCGTATACGTCGCGACTGCCATATGACAGGGCCTGTCTCTCGATGTCGATTTGTATTTGGTGTCTCTTAAGTGTCGGTCTGCAGTGGGCCGCTGTTGGCCGAGAGACGTGCAGTCGCCTTACATGAAGCCCCATGGGCAACGCCAGTGCCACTGTGGACAACAGCATACTGTAGCCAGAGAGAGGAGCCGAAAGGTGCATTTCGCAGTCGAGCCACGCTATCCCACAAGCTGTGCACTAGGTCAGGATTGTGCAGACCGCAAACTTCTGGTGGCCCGACGCTCGTCGTCGATCGTAAGGGCGAAACAGTCAAGAGATTTGGAAAACGGCAATGTGGACACCCCCAGCAGCAGCTGTGTGCCAAATCCGATATCTGGTCGAGGGCTGCAAGATTCAGTATGATGAAGTGACAATTCGGGGATAGCTCGCAAACGCTAAGCTGCCGCCTTCTTAGCTCAGTGGTAGAGCACTGGTCTCGTAAACCAGGGGTCGTGAGTTCGAACCTCACAGAAGGCATTCACTTTTTTAACCTTCCTGCAAGGAGCGGAGCTATCTCGAGCAGCATCTAACACATGGCAGTACACTGAAGGAAAGGGATGTTCTACAACCTATGACAAGTATTCTACTGGCCTCAGAGGTTTTCTGAATGCATAGGCACAACAGTGGTTTGTATGCATTTTGCAGTATAATGTCATGCTTGGCGATGTCATTCGTTTACGAGCCTCGCTACAGTGTGCATGCACGTTATCCATGTGAAGAGGCGCAAGCAGATGCTACCATTCTGCGAGATTCCTGCAGAAGGTATACGAATTGCGTTGATATACAGAGCACAAGGGAGCCGAAGTCAAGGCCTCCGTGGCGCAATCGGCTAGCGCGTTCGGCTGTTAACCGAAAGGTTGGTGGTTCGAGCCCACCCGGGGGCGAAATCGTTTTAACCGGCACCGAGGTGAGGACATACGTCAACTTTGTTAGAGATACACAGCTAGCGTGACAATTTGGCTGTGTTTGAGTGATGCCACACAGCCTTATACACATTCAGCCAAGTGACACTGTAGGTAAAAACATGGCCCTACACAGACGTTCTACTGTTTTCCTATTTATTCGCCATGTGTGACTGCAGTAGAGCGACGCCCACTACAAAAGACGTATTCTTTACATTCAATTTCAGCGTATACGTCGCGACTGCCATATGACAGGGCCTGTCTCTCGATGTCGATTTGTATTTGGTGTCTCTTAAGTGTCGGTCTGCAGTGGGCCGCTGTTGGCCGAGAGACGTGCAGTCGCCTTACATGAAGCCCCATGGGCAACGCCAGTGCCACTGTGGACAACAGCATACTGTAGCCAGAGAGAGGAGCCGAAAGGTGCATTTCGCAGTCGAGCCACGCTATCCCACAAGCTGTGCACTAGGTCAGGATTGTGCAGACCGCAAACTTCTGGTGGCCCGACGCTCGTCGTCGATCGTAAGGGCGAAACAGTCAAGAGATTTGGAAAACGGCAATGTGGACACCCCCAGCAGCAGCTGTGTGCCAAATCCGATATCTGGTCGAGGGCTGCAAGATTCAGTATGATGAAGTGACAATTCGGGGATAGCTCGCAAACGCTAAGCTGCCGCCTTCTTAGCTCAGTGGTAGAGCACTGGTCTCGTAAACCAGGGGTCGTGAGTTCGAACCTCACAGAAGGCATTCATTTTTTTAACCTTCCTGCAAGGAGCGGAGCTATCTCGAGCAGCATCTAACACATGGCAGTACACTGAAGGAAAGGGATGTTCTACAACCTATGACAAGTATTCTACTGGCCTCAGAGGTTTTCTGAATGCATAGGCACAACAGTGGTTTGTATGCATTTTGCAGTATAATGTCATGCTTGGCGATGTCATTCGTTTACGAGCCTCGCTACAGTGTGCATGCACGTTATCCATGTGAAGAGGCGCAAGCAGATGCTACCATTCTGCGAGATTCCTGCAGAAGGTATACGAATTGCGTTGATATACAGAGCACAAGGGAGCCAAAGTCAAGGCCTCCGTGGCGCAATCGGCTAGCGCGTTCGGCTGTTAACCGAAAGGTTGGTGGTTCGAGCCCACCCGGGGGCGAAATCGTTTTAACCGGCACCGAGGTGAGGACATACGTCAACTTTGTTAGAGATACACAGCTAGCGTGACAATTTGGCTGTGTTTGAGTGATGCCACACAGCCTTATACACATTCAGCCAAGTGACACTGTAGGTAAAAACATGGCCCTACACAGACGTTCTACTGTTTTCCTATTTATTCGCCATGTGTGACTGCAGTAGAGCGACGCCCACTACAAAAGACGTATTCTTTACATTCAATTTCAGCGTATACGTCGCGACTGCCATATGACAGGGCCTGTCTCTCGATGTCGATTTGTATTTGGTGTCTCTTAAGTGTCGGTCTGCAGTGGGCCGCTGTTGGCCGAGAGACGTGCAGTCGCCTTACATGAAGCCCCATGGGCAACGCCAGTGCCACTGTGGACAACAGCATACTGTAGCCAGAGAGAGGAGCCGAAAGGTGCATTTCGCAGTCGAGCCACGCTATCCCACAAGCTGTGCACTAGGTCAGGATTGTGCAGACCGCAAACTTCTGGTGGCCCGACGCTCGTCGTCGATCGTAAGGGCGAAACAGTCAAGAGATTTGGAAAACGGCAATGTGGACACCCCCAGCAGCAGCTGTGTGCCAAATCCGATATCTGGTCGAGGGCTGCAAGATTCAGTATGATGAAGTGACAATTCGGGGATAGCTCGCAAACGCTAAGCTGCCGCCTTCTTAGCTCAGTGGTGCCGCCCGCATCTCGTGGTCGTGCGGTAGCGTTCTCGCTTCCCACGCCCGGTTTCCCGGGTTCGATTCCCGGCGGGGTCAGGGATTTTCTCTGCCTCGTGATGGCTGGGTGTTGTGTGCTGTCCTTAGGTTAGTTAGGTTTAAGTAGTTCTGAGTTCTAGGGGACTTATGACCACAGCAGTTGAGTCCCATAGTGCTCAGAGCCATTTGAACCATAGTTCTAAGTTCTAGGGGACTGATGACCTAAGATATTAAGTCCCATAGTACTCAGAGCCATTTGAACCATTAAAACGTCAGCCGGCAGCGGCCGTAGCGGTCGGACGCAGGTTGTTTACGCTCTCGCCTGTGGCGGTCGCGTGCTGTTTGGTAAGTGTGCGCTTCGTTGCGTTGTTGTAGTGTGGAGTGATGAATTGCAAACGATTATAATGGATCAACTTATACGGAAAGACACATTGAAGCTGAGTTTTGACCCGAACTATGCCCGACCGAAGTCCTTTGAAGTGGAGTTATTTATTAGAGACGTTATGAAAATCACTATTGCTGATATGGTTGGCATTCACCTTTCTATCGTCAGCAGTACGGTCTACCTAAAATTGTTCAGACCCGAGAAATGCGAGCAGGTCATTCAGTCTTGTGGAGGAGTTTTAAAGTTCAATCATTCTGACGGCAATGTTGGTGAAGTCAGAGTTTCGCTTGCCGGTCTTGGTGTGAGAACTGTTCGAATCTTTGAATTGCCATTCGAAATATCCGCTGATCAAATTAATGCCAAATTGAGGGAATATGGAACGGTCATCAGCAATACGGCAGAAAAGTGGTCGAATATGCACATTTTCCCCGTGTTAAACGGTGTCCGGCAGGTGAAGATTGATATGTTGAAGCACATTCCGTCCTACATCACTGTATGTGGCTACAGAGCCATAGTGATTTATGATGGGCAGCCGAGAACCTGTGCGGGATGTGGTTCCACCGAACATATCCGTGCTCAATGTGTCCAACGGCGCGTGGCACAAATACCGGCCGGTGAGCGTGGGCAGCAGGGCCCGACGTCTACGTTGCCTATAACATACGTCGCCGCCGCCCGGGCTAACGTTACCTCGGAACCTAGTTTCGATGTTTCGCTAGAGAGTTTGCGCGAAGTGCAGGAAGGCGTCACGCCGATGGATACGAACGACGTACCAACTGTTCCTTCTTCACACCCCTCGAAGGGGGACAATACTCACTCGGAGCAGGGGCACCGACCGGACACCGAAAGTATTCATGCGGGCGTCTCGGTTCGAGAAGAAAAGTCCGACGTAGACCGGGTGGAGTCGAACGAGCTGGCTGGCCACCAGCCCCCGCGGTCTCCCAAATCACAGAAGAAACGCCGGCTAGCACATCAAGGGGCAGAAGCAAAGGCGCCAATATTGCGTGAAAAAGCGAACCACGTACGACAGAAAATGACTGAAGTGACTGAACCACCGTCGTCGGCAACCAGCAAAACGACAAAAAAATCCCGGACGGACGAATCGGACACTGATCACGGACGCTTCCCCTCAGGAGACCCTGCGATAACAGGTACAATGGATCAGAACCCTGTGCCTGACGTATCCAAGCTATCTGCTTGCGGTAAGCAAGCGGACAAGTTCGAGTGTGATTGGTCGGATGACGTGGAAGAGGGCGGTCGGGAAGAAGATTTCGTACAGGATCGGCGACGTATAGATAGTCCGTTATCAGAAGCTCCAGCTGATGTGTCCAACCAGCAGCAAACGGCTACCGCCGGCGTCGGCGCAGTGGCTGATGACGTAGACTTCTTTTAGATGATGTTAGCCATTAACATCCATAGTCGGCTTATTGTCACCTAGATCTCTGTTCTCATGCCGTCCCTGCAAGCTTACCGAATTGCGACATTGAACATCAATAAGATCAGTAGCCCACTAAACTTAAAAAATCTTCAAGATTTTCTCTATGCCGCTGATATTGATCTCATCATGCTGCAGGAAGTGACAAATATTAACCTTGACCGTATCGCAGGCTACAATGCCGTCGTTAATCCTGGACATGGCACTGATCCAGGGACCGCGATCATGGCTAAGGAAGGGATAGTGATGTCACATATCGAGCGCCTGGCGTCTGGCAGAGGTATAGCGACTACTATCAATACTACTAGATTTATCAATCTCTACGCCCCTTCCGGATCTGGGAGACGACGACAGAGAGCAGAGTTTTTTAAAGATGACATTGTGCCACTTTTTACACCACCTTCAGACCAACTTATATTCGCTGGTGACTTTAACTGTGTGCTCAGTCCCAAAGACCAGACGCCGAACTTCAATTCGTCCGCCGAGCTTCGCACTCTCATCGAAGAGTTGAATTTAATAGACACGTGGGAGCTTCGACACGGTGACAGGCCAGGATTCACATTCGTTACTGGCCACTCAGCTAGCCGCATCGATAGAATTTACGCATTATCAAGTATGAGGGAACATGTTTTGCAGGCAGAGCTATGGCCGACTGTCTTTACAGATCATGTGGCATATATATGTACCGTCAATTTAGCCAAACAAGGGACGTACAGGGCAAGGGGACCCTGGAAACTAAATGTAGCGCGGTTACCAGAACCCGGGTGTCACTCAGTCTTCCGCAATACGTGGGCAGAATGCGAACGAAAGTTTCCCGCGTACGATTCTGCCATTACGTGGTGGGTCAAATGTGCGAAACCCGCCTTAACAAAAGCGATGAAGAGTTATTCCCGAGATCGATGTGCCTGGCAGAAGCAAACCCTGGAATTTTACTTTCAGTGTTTAAGAGATTTATATCGAGAAGATGCAACAGTAATAGCAAATCGTATGCATATTAAAAGAATACAGGCTACGATTCTAACCCTCAAACGGAAGCAATTGGAAGGCTGTAAAGTCAGGACACGTCTGCAAAACGCTGTACAGGACGAAACGACATCAATGTATCATGTTATTCGCGAACAGAAAAGGGGGCGCAGAAAGATATTGACAGAACTGCACACTGCAGATGGTCGACTCTTAAACCAACAGCGCGACATACGAGACGAGATTTATAAACATTTCACAGCACAGTTAACGGAACACCCAGTGGATATGGCGGCGCAGCAAGCCCTTCTGGCACGCCGTTTTGCGACATTGAGCACGGCAGAAGCAGACGGCCTCGCTGCAGTCATCACTGAAGATGAAGTAGAGGACGCCATTCGAGGGAGCCCACAGAATAAATCGCCTGGCCCCGACGGATTACCGGCTGAGTTTTATCGAACCTTTTGTCACCATTTAGTTCCAAAGTTGACCTTGGTCTGTAATGATATCTTCAATGCTGGAAGTGATGTCCTAAGGGACTTCTGTGAGGGCATAGTGGTTTTGGTACCCAAAACCCCAGCGGGAAAGACAGTCGACAATCTCCGACCGCTTACATTACTTAATACCGATTATAAGATATTCGCGCGGGTCATGATGCAGCGATTCCGTACGGTACTTAGTACTGTCACGGGGGCCTACCAGACGAGCGTTGGGAACACTAGAAACATACAGCAGACGTTAACTGCATATCGAGATATCATAGCTACAGCCGCCGCTTGCGAAATGCGATGCGCTCTAGTCTCGTTAGATTTTGAGAAAGCATTCGATAAAATCAGTCACTCATATCTTCTGTGCGTGATGGAAGCAATGAATTTTCCACGGAAAGTTGTTGACACTGTTACACTGCTGCTGCGAAACGGTACGTCCAAGATCTGTCTCAACGGACAACTCAGTAAACCTATTAACATCACTCGGTCGGTGCGACAAGGTTGCCCGATGTCAATGGCTTTGTTTGCAGTTGCTCTTGAACCCTTACTGTTCTCCCTGGCGCAAGACCTTCCGGGAATCCGCATACATGGCCAGAAGATCGTATGCCAGGCATTTGCGGATGACGTCAGTTTCGTGGTGACGAAAGATGAAGATTTGGAACGCGCGTTTCAGCTGATATCCACTTATGCAGCCGCATCAGGGGCGAAAGTCAACTGTCAAAAGTCTGGCATTATGGAACTTGGTAGGGGACTCGAACTTGGCAATAGCCAATCACTAAAAAGAATGACAACATTTAAATGTCTCGGCATTGAATACGCGCGCACCATCCGCTGCACGTCTGCTCTTAATTATCGAAAATTATTGGCACAAATTCGGGCCAGCATACGGCAACATCATTTGCGAAATCTCAACGCCATACAAAGAGTGCTTTTAGTTAATGCATACATTGTTTCTAAAGTGAATTATGTCGCGCAAATCCTGCCAATACCAAAGGTCATAGCACAACGAATGCTCGCAGCGCTCGGACACTTTGTCACTAGGGGACACATTTTCAAAGTCCCATTTGCAACCTTGACGCTCCCCTTGGGAAAGGGCGGCCTAAATCTGACTGATGTTTACCACAAAGCGAAAGCATTATATATCAGAAACATGTATAAACAATGGCAACGTTCACCAAATTCCTTAACGGCCCACCTTCTCAATGAAATTGCACCTGCCAGCATGATGCCTCCGGTAAACGTAAGTCACATCCCGACTGCATTTTGCCACTTTAGTACTTTTTTCCTCGAATACAGCTCTATTCAAAGCAACATACCTGCGAATGATCTTTACAGGGTCAAAGCATTTTACAGCTGCCTGACGGACAGTAAGCCGCGCAACAGAATAGAAGTGAAGTATAGAGACTGCAACTGGGCCAAGATCTGGGAAAACATTCATGACGCACACTTACCATCGCAGGTGCGGTCTACATGGTACATGGCGGTCAATAGGATCATACCGACAAATTCAAAACTACACATGATCCACTTGGCAGACACTCCGAACTGCGTTCACTGTACTCTACTAGATACCATCGAACATCGCTTTCTATGCGACAATGTGAAGGACATCTGGCTTCTCTTTGCACGGAAGCTCTCAAGTATGCTGCGTACTGCACCTAGGATGATTACTCCAGCTGGACTCCTCACTCCCGATGCCGTTCCATACCCCCCGGCAAAACGACGAGCAGTCAATTGGCTTCAAGGTCAGACGGTGTATTATATATTATCGGTGCCAGAAAAAAATAAAGAAGACTATTGGCTTTACCTAATCACTCAACACCAGCAACTTCAACGAATTGACAAATATAGAGAAAAGTATGCTTTCTTTCTCCTCCGAACGTTGACGTAGAGAGATATTCCTCCAGGGCGCCGTCGCAGTCCGAAAATTCTGATGGATGGCCCCTTCACGAATATGATAGTCGCAATTAGGATTCGGATTGCGGCGATCGAACGGCCACGACCATGCAACGGACCACCCCGACAGTGGTGACGCTTTGGGGGATGATACCTCTTCTGTCGAGAGCAATGCGAGACTGTTCTACAAGATCCCCGTCGAAAATTGTAGATCTACTATTCAAATTATAAATTATTCTTTTCTTGTTTATTTAATTAGTTAGATTCGTTTATTGAAAAGAAGATGTGTTTACGTTATGTTTGACCTTCTCCTGTGAGAGGAAGAGTTGTTCCTTCTTGCTGTGGAAGACTCCAGCATCACAAGTTTATTTTCACACATTCAGTCTCCCTCGGAAAGTGATGAGTTTTCTAACATTCCTGCAGAAGATTTCATTTGCTTTATTTTCCACATCACATATAGTGGCTTAACCAAATAACCGCACGGATACTGAAGAGAATCCATTTGTTACATGATTAAATTTTTAATTCAACGGAGATTTTTGCCAATGGCGGAGAAGCCGAGCCGATGAAGGCACTTTTGGCGAGCGTGAGGACGGGCTAGAAGGGGTGGATGGAGGCCAAAAAAAAAAAAAAAAATAAAATAAAAAAAAAAAAAAAGTGGTAGAGCACTGGTCTCGTAAACCAGGGGTCGTGAGTTCGAACCTCACAGAAGGCATTCATTTTTTTAACCTTCCTGCAAGGAGCGGAGCTATCTCGAGCAGCATCTAACACATGGCAGTACACTGAATGAAAGGGATGTTCTACAACCTATGACAAGTATTCTACTGGCCTCAGAGGTTTTCTGAATGCATAGGCACAACAGTGGTTTGTATGCATTTTGCAGTATAATGTCATGCTTGGCGATGTCATTCGTTTACGAGCCTCGCTACAGTGTGCATGCACGTTATCCATGTGAAGAGGCGCAAGCAGATGCTACCATTCTGCGAGATTCCTGCAGAAGGTATACGAATTGCGTTGATATACAGAGCACAAGGGAGCCGAAGTCAAGGCCTCCGTGGCGCAATCGGCTAGCGCGTTCGGCTGTTAACCGAAAGGTTGGTGGTTCGAGCCCACCCGGGGGCGAAATCGTTTTAACCGGCACCGAGGTGAGGACATACGTCAACTTTGTTAGAGATACACAGCTAGCGTGACAATTTGGCTGTGTTTGAGTGATGCCACACAGCCTTATACACATTCAGCCAAGTGACACTGTAGGTAAAAACATGGCCCTACACAGACGTTCTACTGTTTTCCTATTTATTCGCCATGTGTGACTGCAGTAGAGCGACGCCCACTACAAAAGACGTATTCTTTACATTCAATTTCAGCGTATACGTCGCGACTGCCATATGACAGGGCCTGTCTCTCGATGTCGATTTGTATTTGGTGTCTCTTAAGTGTCGGTCTGCAGTGGGCCGCTGTTGGCCGAGAGACGTGCAGTCGCCTTACATGAAGCCCCATGGGCAACGCCAGTGCCACTGTGGACAACAGCATACTGTAGCCAGAGAGAGGAGCCGAAAGGTGCATTTCGCAGTCGAGCCACGCTATCCCACAAGCTGTGCACTAGGTCAGGATTGTGCAGACCGCAAACTTCTGGTGGCCCGACGCTCGTCGTCGATCGTAAGGGCGAAACAGTCAAGAGATTTGGAAAACGGCAATGTGGACACCCCCAGCAGCAGCTGTGTGCCAAATCCGATATCTGGTCGAGGGCTGCAAGATTCAGTATGATGAAGTGACAATTCGGGGATAGCTCGCAAACGCTAAGCTGCCGCCTTCTTAGCTCAGTGGATACAGTCGGCCTTCAGCGGCCGTGGCGAGCGGACGCCCGGCGTGTTTACGTCCTCGCTGCTGCTGGCTGTGTGCTGTTTACTGGTGAGTAGACGCTGTTCTAGCGGTCACAATAACGTGTTATTGTGTGACAATGTTTAGAACCGGACCATGAACGACATAACGCGCAGAGACACGTTGAAATTTGTCTTCGATCACACCTATGCACGACCGAAATCTTTTGAGATAGAATTATGGATTGAGGAAAGTCTGAAACGATCCTTTGACGATATCATCGGCGTACACCTGTCGATCGTTAGTAGCGTTGTCTACATCAAGTTTAAAACCGCTGCTATTTGCGAACAGATTTTGCAGTCATGTAGTGGTAAGCTTAAATTTAAGCACCGTGATGGGAACGTCGGAGAGGTTAAGGTTTTGCATGCAGGATTTGGTCTTCGAACTCTTCGAATTTTTGAGTTACCATTTGAAGTACCTGCGGCTGACATCGACGCGGTGCTAAAAAATTATGGTAAAGTTGTTAGCAATGTTGCCGAAAAATGGGCGACGTTTAAGGTTCCTGTCCTGAACGGTGTTCGGCAGGTTAAAATGGAACTGCAGAGGCACATACCATCTTACGTTACTATTTGTGGATACAGGGCGATCGTAATATATGACGGTCAACCGCGTACCTGCTCAGGGTGCGGTGCCACGGATCACGTTCGTGCTCAATGTATCCAACGAAGGGTGACGCAGTTGCCACCAGGAGACACTGTGCCAGCTAATACGATGACTTCCCTACCGCTGACATATGTGGCGGCAGCCCGCACGAACATGGCCAACGTGGAACATTCAGTTGTGGACACAATTTCCAACGCCTTGGACGCCGACCGAGTGACGCCAATGGAAACTTCCACCACAGAGGACATCACTGATGTAACCCCTGAGGTTCCACCGGAAACTAACGAGCCAGTGGGTACGAATTTGGCCAACCTTTCCTGTGATGTACAATCCCAAGGAAACGTCAACGATTCGGACACTGGCAATAAACAGATGCCTGTCTCAGCGCCAACGGCAGGATTCACTGGTGGGCAAGATAGCGTTTCCTCTCCAGAGGCTGACGAAAATGGAAGGCGAGGCAATTCACCGAAGACACATAAGAAAAGGAGGATTGCCCACAAGAATGTCGAGCAAACTGCACCAAGTTTGCGTGAGAAAGGTCTGCAGATTGCCCGCGACCTTACCGATGCCCTACATGGACACCCTGATGAGAAGCAACAGAGTGGCACCAGCGATGTGGCAGACACCACGAAGCCCCAGTCAGAGGTCGAAGATCACGCTCTCGCTGCACGGGAAAAGACTACACGACGGGTCGTCAGGGATAGCTCCACACACCTCCGTCTGGCTGAGATAGCCTCACACACCAAGAGGGACTCAGTTCATGTTGGCGACTGGGCAGATGACGTAGAAGGCATGTCAGTGGACACTGAAACGAATAAGGTCGGCTCGGCGAAAGGTGCTTCCTCAGCTGTGAGGGAGGAAGAACTCAAAAGTACAGGACCTGCTTCAACAACTCCGACGGGGGACGCTGATTACTTTTCTGATACTTATTAATGGTTCCCACCGACGTCGCCCTTCCATGCTTGGATTGAGACTTCGCCCCACTGGCTGGAAATGCCTCCTCCGTTTCAGGACTACAAGTTAGCCACGTTAAATATCAATAAAATTACCTCGACTCAGAAGCTGTACAGTCTTCGCGACTACCTTTACAGCTGTGACGCGGATATTGTGATGCTGCAGGAGGTGGACGACAACCTTTACCTTGACATTCCTGGCTACGAAGTGGTAAAAAACACCACTCCGGATAGCTCCTCCGGTACGGCTTTCCTAATCAAAGAGGGTGTGACCATCTCTGACGTCGAACTATTGGAGAACGGGAGAGGCATTTCGTGTCTAATTCACGGTATACGATTTATAAACATCTACGCCCCTTCTGGTAATCAAAATAGAGTGCGCAGAGCCCAGTTCTTTGCTACTGACCTGTTATATCTGTTACGACGGAATCCAGAAGACGTGGTACTTGGGGGTGACTTCAACTGCGTTTTAAAGCCTAAAGATCAAAGGCCGAATTTTAATGGTTGTCCTACTCTCGCAGAAACAGTGCGTCAGCTCGAACTGGAGGACACATGGGAAATACTACATGGGGACCAAAGCTGCTTTACATATTACACCGCACAAACTGCCAGCCGCATCGATAGGATCTATGTGGGGAAAACTCTGAGAGGGCAAATATCGGCAACGGAAACGTGGCCAATATATTTCTCAGACCACTTGGCCTACCACTGTACCATTCGTATGACCCGACAGAAAACGTTCCGTGGCAAAACAGGATGGAAATTAAATGTAGACATCCTCCGAGAGCAAGGGCTACGAGAACAGTTGCAGGAGGTCTGGGAATCGAGTCTACACAGACAGGCTACTTTTCCGTCTGTCACGATGTGGTGGTGCCACTATACGAAGCCTCGACTTATTAGGTGCTTGAAGGCCTATAGCTACGCCAGGAGCCGCTTGCAAACGGAGACCTTTGAATTTTACTTTAGATGCCTACGTGATTTATACTCCGAAACGTCTGTCACGCACGAAACCATCGTACAAATTAAAAGGATTAAGGCAAAGTTGTTACTGCTGAAACGGAAACAAATGGAAGGTCCCAAAATCCGCTCTAGAGACACCAACAGTACTTCCGATGAACATCCATCCTCGTTCCACCTCGGCAGAGAGAAACGACGAGCAAGACAAAAACTGATCAGTAAATTGAAAACGGAAGATGGCGGCTTCTTGACGACTCAGCTGGAAATAAAGGATTATATCACTGACTATTACCGGAGACTCTATATGGCAGACCCGACAGACGATGAGATCATCTCCGCCATGCAAGATCTTCTGACAGCGAAACTAGCCGAGGCTGACAGAGAGTCACTGATGAGTGAAGTCACTGCGGATGAAATTAAGATGGCCTTGAGAAAGGCTCAGCCTAATAAATCCCCTGGCGCGGATGGACTTCCCATTGAATTTTATAAGGAATACTGGCATCTACTGGAAAATTGTTTTGTGCATATATGTAACGAAATTAGAGCGGGTCTGCCACTACCAGAAGACTTCAATGGCAGTCTACTAGTACTTGTTCCGAAACAACACTCACACGACGACATCAATCATTTTCGACCAATCTCCCTCCTGAATTCCGACTATAAGATTGTGGCCCGCGTGTTTGCCCATAGAATTAAAAACGTCCTAGGGACGATAATCCATCACAGCCAGTCAGCAGCAGTACCTGGACGTAATATCTTCAAAAGTCTTGCGGATTACAGGGAGATCATCTCGTTCAGTGCAATTACACGGCCGACTGCAGCAATTCTTGCTTTAGACCAATGTAAGGCTTTTGACCGGGTTTCGCACCGTTATCTGTTCCAAATTATGAAACATCTTGGATTCGGTGACGACTTCATTACAGTGCTTCGCAATATATACACCGCTGCCACTTCTAAGGTCATTGTTAATGGTCAGTTCACCCGACCGATTCCTATTGAAAGATCAGTAAGACAAGGATGCCCCATGTCTATGCCTCTCTACGTCATAGCAATTGAGCCACTTCTCCGGATGCTCCATTGCAAACTTCAGGGCTTAACCGTCTACTCATACAACATAAAATGTATTGCCTATGCGGACGACGTGAGTGCTGTCATACGGTCGGAACGGGAGCTACGGGAGGTCGCTGACAGTATCACTGAATACGAACGAGCGTCAGGCTCCAAATTAAATTATACGAAGACCAGATTATTGCCGATTGGGGGAGGCTTTCCGACAGATGGTACTTGTCCCTACAGGTTGTGCGAGACTGTCAAACTGCTAGGTATAAAAATGAGCAGTTGCCCTATAAGAACAACGGCAGTCAATTGGAAAGAACTCTTGGCCATCACGAAAGCCTGCCTTCAACAAAATAAAGGCCGAGAACAGAATCTGCTTCAACGAGTTCAATTCATCAATACCAAGATTCTTTCCAAAATCTGGTATGTTGGGCAGGTTCTCCCGGTGGTAGACACTATTGCCAGGGGCATCATGTCGGCAGTCGGATGGTATGTTTGGAGGGGTGAGATATTCAAGGTGGGGATCAACGTCGTCACTCTCCCTCCGGAGGAAGGGGGCCTGGGTCTAATAGATGTCCCAACGAAATGCAAGGCTCTCCTCGTACGTAATACACTGCAGCTGTGCCACAAATACCCCGACAGCGCACTTCGTATGGCCATAAGGACATATCAACCATACAACATGCTAATACCAATAAACCTGGGGGAAGTGCACTATAAGGCGAATCATATCA
Source organism: Schistocerca nitens (assembly GCF_023898315.1). Classification (NCBI taxonomy): domain Eukaryota; kingdom Metazoa; phylum Arthropoda; class Insecta; order Orthoptera; family Acrididae; genus Schistocerca; species Schistocerca nitens. Next base: position 115,215,832 of record NC_064619.1, on the reverse strand, counting down.
GGATGTTTCTCTTAGAAGCCAGCTACCTGAAGTCGAAATCGAGTGCTCCATTAAGTGATCTAACATCTGCTCAACTATATCGTCTGATGAACGAAACTGGAAGAGCCAACCGCATGGTGACGAAGTACCCCTCTACGGATTGGACTCGAATCTGGACAAACATCAATAACAGTGTTCTAGGCACTGACGTCCGATCCACTTGGTATAAAATTGTCAATCAGACAATACCAACTAGAGAGCGACTCCATAAAATACACCTGTCGGTTTCCGACAAGTGTCGAGAATGTAATGTCATCGACACCTTACAACACCGTTGTGCCTGTGGTGAGAACGGCCATATATTGAACTGGTGTCGTAGGACCATGGCATTGATCTGCAGGACTACACCGCAGAACATCTCTATAACATCGATTCTCCAACCGGATGGAACTTACTATCCGGTAACCAAAAAGAACACGTGGACATGGTTGGCAGCGCACACACTGCACTACATCATTAATGCCCAGGAAGACCGGACATATATGGGCTACAGAGTATACCTAGCCACACAGGCTAAGTTACTGATGAGGGACCCAAAATATAAGCGAAAGTTTGCCAATTATATCGCGGCATTACAACTAGTGACGATATGACACACATACTATGGAGGGACTTATAAGAGGATGCTAGACGAACAGATGGATCAACGAACAGGTGATCAGTTTTTACAACCCAAGTGCACTATTATTGTACTTGTACTTTTTTTTTCTTGCTTACATTAGGACTTCGTTTTTGTACTATCCTCGATAGTCGAGTGAAAGTTTTCAGTTTGTGGCTCACGTTGTGAATGTCACTTTTTCCGAAGGAACATTTCCTACCATCACACTCCAGCACACCACAGGACGGTTTGCGGACTTCAGCGACGTATGCCCTCACATCTGCGAGAAGACAACCCAAGGGAAAAAGAAAGGATCACTTCACGACCGAGGCCAAGCTTTAATGCTTGGGGTACAAAAGTGAAGGCATATTGATTTCGAGAAGACGAGTTTTGAGGATTGCGTGTCAGCTGAGTCAGTACCACCTTGTTGGAGGACAAGCAGGGGAATGTTAACAAGGAAAATACTCTTCTTTTCTATACAGAAGAAGTCTTTTTATTTCGTCATGAATAAAAACATTACGCAGAAATAAAAAAAAAAAAAGTGGTAGAGCACTGGTCTCGTAAACCAGGGGTCGTGAGTTCGAACCTCACAGAAGGCATTCATTTTTTTAACCTTCCTGCAAGGAGCGGAGCTATCTCGAGCAGCATCTAACACATGGCAGTACACTGAATGAAAGGGATGTTCTACAACCTATGACAAGTATTCTACTGGCCTCAGAGGTTTTCTGAATGCATAGGCACAACAGTGGTTTGTATGCATTTTGCAGTATAATGTCATGCTTGGCGATGTCATTCGTTTACGAGCCTCGCTACAGTGTGCATGCACGTTATCCATGTGAAGAGGCGCAAGCAGATGCTACCATTCTGCGAGATTCCTGCAGAAGGTATACGAATTTCGTTGATATACAGAGCACAAGGGAGCCAAAGTCAAGGCCTCCGTGGCGCAATCGGCTAGCGCGTTCGGCTGTTAACCGAAAGGTTGGTCGTTCGAGCCCACCCGGGGGCGAAATCGTTTTAACCGGCACCGAGGTGAGGACATACGTCAACTTTGTTAGAGATACACAGCTAGCGTGACAATTTGGCTGTGTTTGAGTGGTGCCACACAGCCTTATACACATTCAGCCAAGTGACACTGTAGGTAAAAACATGGCCCTACACAGACGTTCTACTGTTTTCCTATTTATTCGCCATGTGTGACTGCAGTAGAGCGACGCCCACTACAAAAGACGTATTCTTTACATTCAATTTCAGCGTATACGTCGCGACTGCCATATGACAGGGCCTGTCTCTCGATGTCGATTTGTATTTGGTGTCTCTTAAGTGTCGGTCTGCAGTGGGCCGCTGTTGGCCGAGAGACGTGCAGTCGCCTTACATGAAGCCCCATGGGCAACGCCAGTGCCACTGTGGACAACAGCATACTGTAGCCAGAGAGAGGAGCCGAAAGGTGCATTTCGCAGTCGAGCCACGCTATCCCACAAGCTGTGCACTAGGTCAGGATTGTGCAGACCGCAAACTTCTGGTGGCCCGACGCTCGTCGTCGATCGTAAGGGCGAAACAGTCAAGAGATTTGGAAAACGGCAATGTGGACACCCCCAGCAGCAGCTGTGTGCCAAATCCGATATCTGGTCGAGGGCTGCAAGATTCAGTATGATGAAGTGACAATTCGGGGATAGCTCGCAAACGCTAAGCTGCCGCCTTCTTAGCTCAGTGGTAGAGCACTGGTCTCGTAAACCAGGGGTCGTGAGTTCGAACCTCACAGAAGGCATTCATTTTTTTAACCTTCCTGCAAGGAGCGGAGCTATCTCGAGCAGCATCTAACACATGGCAGTACACTGAATGAAAGGGATGTTCTACAACCTATGACAAGTATTCTACTGGCCTCAGAGGTTTTCTGAATGCATAGGCACAACAGTGGTTTGTATGCATTTTGCAGTATAATGTCATGCTTGGCGATGTCATTCGTTTACGAGCCTCGCTACAGTGTGCATGCACGTTATCCATGTGAAGAGGCGCAAGCAGATGCTACCATTCTGCGAGATTCCTGCAGAAGGTATACGAATTGCGTTGATATACAGAGCACAAGGGAGCCAAAGTCAAGGCCTCCGTGGCGCAATCGGCTAGCGCGTTCGGCTGTTAACCGAAAGGTTGGTGGTTCGAGCCCACCCGGGGGCGAAATCGTTTTAACCGGCACCGAGGTGAGGACATACGTCAACTTTGTTAGAGATACACAGCTAGCGTGACAATTTGGCTGTGTTTGAGTGGTGCCACACAGCCTTATACACATTCAGCCAAGTGACACTGTAGGTAAAAACATGGCCCTACACAGACGTTCTACTGTTTTCCTATTTATTCGCCATGTGTGACTGCAGTAGAGCGACGCCCACTACAAAAGACGTATTCTTTACATTCAATTTCAGCGTATACGTCGCGACTGCCATATGACAGGGCCTGTCTCTCGATGTCGATTTGTATTTGGTGTCTCTTAAGTGTCGGTCTGCAGTGGGCCGCTGTTGGCCGAGAGACGTGCAGTCGCCTTACATGAAGCCCCATGGGCAACGCCAGTGCCACTGTGGACAACAGCATACTGTAGCCAGAGAGAGGAGCCGAAAGGTGCATTTCGCAGTCGAGCCACGCTATCCCACAAGCTGTGCACTAGGTCAGGATTGTGCAGACCGCAAACTTCTGGTGGCCCGACGCTCGTCGTCGATCGTAAGGGCGAAACAGTCAAGAGATTTGGAAAACGGCAATGTGGACACCCCCAGCAGCAGCTGTGTGCCAAATCCGATATCTGGTCGAGGGCTGCAAGATTCAGTATGATGAAGTGACAATTCGGGGATAGCTCGCAAACGCTAAGCTGCCGCCTTCTTAGCTCAGTGGTAGAGCACTGGTCTCGTAAACCAGGGGTCGTGAGTTCGAACCTCACAGAAGGCATTCATTTTTTTAACCTTCCTGCAAGGAGCGGAGCTATCTCGAGCAGCATCTAACACATGGCAGTACACTGAATGAAAGGGATGTTCTACAACCTATGACAAGTATTCTACTGGCCTCAGAGGTTTTCTGAATGCATAGGCACAACAGTGGTTTGTATGCATTTTGCAGTATAATGTCATGCTTGGCGATGTCATTCGTTTACGAGCCTCGCTACAGTGTGCATGCACGTTATCCATGTGAAGAGGCGCAAGCAGATGCTACCATTCTGCGAGATTCCTGCAGAAGGTATACGAATTGCGTTGATATACAGAGCACAAGGGAGCCAAAGTCAAGGCCTCCGTGGCGCAATCGGCTAGCGCGTTCGGCTGTTAACCGAAAGGTTGGTCGTTCGAGCCCACCCGGGGGCGAAATCGTTTTAACCGGCACCGAGGTGAGGACATACGTCAACTTTGTTAGAGATACACAGCTAGCGTGACAATTTGGCTGTGTTTGAGTGATGCCACACAGCCTTATACACATTCAGCCAAGTGACACTGTAGGTAAAAACATGGCCCTACACAGACGTTCTACTGTTTTCCTATTTATTCGCCATGTGTGACTGCAGTAGAGCGACGCCCACTACAAAAGACGTATTCTTTACATTCAATTTCAGCGTATACGTCGCGACTGCCATATGACAGGGCCTGTCTCTCGATGTCGATTTGTATTTGGTGTCTCTTAAGTGTCGGTCTGCAGTGGGCCGCTGTTGGCCGAGAGACGTGCAGTCGCCTTACATGAAGCCCCATGGGCAACGCCAGTGCCACTGTGGACAACAGCATACTGTAGCCAGAGAGAGGAGCCGAAAGGTGCATTTCGCAGTCGAGCCACGCTATCCCACAAGCTGTGCACTAGGTCAGGATTGTGCAGACCGCAAACTTCTGGTGGCCCGACGCTCGTCGTCGATCGTAAGGGCGAAACAGTCAAGAGATTTGGAAAACGGCAATGTGGACACCCCCAGCAGCAGCTGTGTGCCAAATCCGATATCTGGTCGAGGGCTGCAAGATTCAGTATGATGAAGTGACAATTCGGGGATAGCTCGCAAACGCTAAGCTGCCGCCTTCTTAGCTCAGTGGTAGTTCGCCGGCGGACGGCGTGGAGGTAGGACGTAGTGTGGTGTGCGCTGCGCCGTCTGTGCTTCCGCGTGGTAAGTCTTGCGCTTGCTGCGGCTTAAAACTCTGTTTATAGCACGCTTCGAGAGGTAATGAGTAGCATGCAGTGATGGCTCAACCATGTCGAAAAGATACGTTGAAACTTACTTTTGATCCTCGATATGCCAGACCCAAGTCGTTTGAAGTAGAAAATTGGTTAGAAGAAGATGTGAAGCTCTCCTTTAATGATGTAATTGGGATCCACCTGTCGATTGTAGCTTGTGTCGTGTTTGTTAAAATGCGTAGTTCCGAGTTGTGCGAGAAAATAGTTGAGTCTTCCGGAGGTGTCATGAAATTTAAGCACTCCGATGGAAACGTTGGTGAAGTCACCGTTGCACATGCTGGTTTTGGCATTCGCACAATTCGAATCTTCGAGTTACCCTTTGAGATTACAACAGACCAAATTAATGCTGTAATTTCACCCTTCGGGAAAGTGCTCAGCAACTTTGCTGAGAAATGGTCAAGCGCGCATAAATTCCCAGTACTAAATGGCGTACGGCAGCTTCGTGTAGAGTTACAAAAGCACATCCCGTCGTACATCAATGTCTGCGGCTATAGAGGGATTGTAATTTATGACGACCAACCGCGAACCTGTGCCGCCTGTAACAAGCCTGGGCACGTTCGCGCAGAATGTATACAGCGGCGCGTTGCACAGCTGCCGGCCGGCGAGGCCGCCAGGCCACCGGCGATGACAACACTGCCTGGAACCTACGCCGCCGTGGCACG